>NC_084821.1:69477795-69796249 GCF_958449725.1 Rosa rugosa | reverse complement strand
GTGCAGTAGCAGGATTGGACGAGTACAGTAGCAGGAATAGGCGATGACGAGTGCAGTAGCAGAACACAAGTAGCAGAACTGGACGAGTATGAGTACAACAAGTGCAATAGCAAGATTGAATTAATGCACTAGCAGGAATGCAGGATTAGGCGATGACGAGTGCAGTAGCATAACACGAGTAAGAGTGCAGTAGCAGAACTGGACGAGTATGAGTGCAGCGTGGGCAGTAGCAGGATTGGACAAGTGCAGTAGTAGGATTAGGCGATGAGATGAGAGTAGTAGGAGAGTGAGGTTTTGTGAAGTGTCATGAAGGGATTATTCTCAAAAAAAAAGAAAAAAAGAGTAACATAAACGAATTATTCTTAAAAAAAAAAAGTAATATAAACGGATTATTCTCTGGATAAAAAAATAACATAAAGGGATTATTTTCAGAAGAAAAAAAAAGAGTAACATAAACGGATTATTCCCAGAAGAAAAAAAAGTAACATAAAAGAGATTATTCTAAGAAAAAAAAAAGTGACATGAAGGGATTAGAAGTCAAAAGAATTAATTAAGGGTAAAAAAGTAAATTAACTCATGACATGTGACAAGTGGAAAGTAGATTGTCCTTATTTGTAAGATTTAATCCTTATAAATGGATTAGAAGTCAAAATAAGTAGTTAAGGGTAAAAATGTAAATTAACTCATGACATGTGGCAAGTGGAGAGCACATTGTCCTTATTTGTAAGATTTAGTCCTTATATGTTTAATTCAATCTTTAAAGGATATATTTGTTAAGTCATCTTTTGTCAATAACTTATATGTAATTTGTTATTCTTTTTTTGCTTCCCAATGTTCTCAAATTACACTGTCAACATGTCCAAATTATAAGTTTTCTTTTTGGGCCCTTTGTATTGGGTCTACCGGTATTTTAATAGTTGGGCCTTTTCGGTTGGTTACATCAGGTGGCTTTAATCAATGATTCAGTATCATAAAATAACAGTCATGCTCATCTAAGAAACAAAACAAAGTACTTGTCCTTTTTTTTTTTTTTTTGTGAGAAAAAAACAAAGTACTTGAATTTGATAGGAAAATGTAATGTGAAAATATGCTGATGACTGGTTTGAAATTTCATTAATCACAAATAGGGAAATTGAGCAAGTTCACTAATGTTCTACCTTTCTATAGCTTAGATTGAAAAAAAAAATAGAAAATTACATAGTAGCACATGACCAAAGATGTAAACACAGAAAACCCACTTGTAAAAATATTTATACAAATAAGGACATGAGCCCAGGCCCAAAAACTAACTGATGCAAGCATGACTCCCAATTTTAATGTAAAATGACTAAAATGCTCGAGTTTCATCACAATTTACGGGCATTGCCACTAACCCAAAAGGGGAAAACCTAAACCCAACGATACGCCAAAACAAAAACCCCAATTTCGCAGTAGCAGAAACTCCAGCGACAGGGCCAACAACAGTAGCAACTACGATTCAAATCCGTGCTCAGCTCGAATTTGGCTTCAATGGAGGTCGATAAGGTAAGCCTTTACTCCAATTTCGCTGCCTTCGTTTATGTTTCTTCGAATTAGGATGTGAAAAGAGTGAGAGGAGGTTGGAGTAGTAGGAGTAGGAGTAGAATTACTTATTGCGTTGGTTTCGGGTAGTTGGCTTGGATGTGAAAATTTGAGTTGCAATCTTTGAGTTGGGTTTTGGTTTTCAGCTGCATTTGGTAGTTTCAGAGTGGAAATTTGCTTGATTTTGCTATTTTTCTTTCATGGTGGAGATTTCAGTTCTCAAGTTCTGGGTGTTGTTCAGAATTTTGGAAAGAGGGGTACTTGAAGTGGGCAGTGGACTTGTCGGCTGAAAAGAGGTTTATGCGAGTTGGTTTTTGAATCATCTTGATAAATTTGTATGTGGGTGGTTCCTGTTTTGTTTATGTTGTTATGTGTGATGTTGATTTGAATTAGTTTCGTGATGATTTTCATGGATTCTGTTTTCATGTATCATCAGCTGCTTGGAAGTGAATCAGTTTATTGTGTGTGATATTGGAATTGAAGCTTACCTTCGGCTTCTAGTGGAAGGTTACTGAGACTCTAATTCAAGTGTTTATGTAATTAAGATATAAATGTCTGATTTTTGTGATTGAGGATTCTAGATTCTAGATACTTAAATCGGAGGAGTTTCCAATTTTGTGTTGTTTGCTTATTTGTTTAATGTTCATGGATTGGCTTCTTAAGAATTATATGGAACTGTGGGTTTCTGAATGGTTGAATATGCACAAGGTGCAAGTTTATCATTTGAGTTACTGTATTCTTCCTTCTATGGCTACTTAATTTTTCCATGATTGAACTTGAGCTTATTGTGTTTAATGTTTTTGTGCTAGTCATCCATATAGGTCTTTTGGTATGAAGATATTAGTATGAATCTGTGAAAGATCAAATCAACTTGTATTCATTGATTTGCTAGCCCAATAACGATTATACTCTCTCTCTCTCTCTGCCTGCATTAATCTGGTGGGGTGCTATACTCTCTATACTCCCCTCATCAAGGGTAGTATCTAACTTGAAGTGTTTTTGGATTTTTTGCAGTTGCCACGTACTCCGAAACAAATTAGAGAACTTATGCAGGTTGATGGCCTGACGAAACACTACAATAGGCAATTTCAGTTATAATTTGGATGTTATTAGTGTTGTTTTTGGATTACTGTGAATTGATTTCATGGATCTTTATGGCTTTTCTCTTTTGGGTGGGAATGAGTTTTTGGGAATTTTGGATTCTATCTAATTATGGCAATTTCAGTTATAATTTGTTTATTTGTTTAATACTTTTACTGGGTGGGTGTGGTCTTTTGAAAATACAAAGCATCATTTTCATTCCAACCCTGTTTTGGAAATTATTGCCCCCAAAGTTCATTCCAACCCTGTTTTTGAAATTATTTTCATTCTTCAGTCTTTCTAACCATGATAAAAGCTATTCTTGATCTCCTACTATTCAAATTGAATTGATATGCTACTATATAATTTATAGCTTATGTCAATGATATGCTCTGCTACTGTTCAGTGATATGATTTATTATTTGGTTCAATGATATGATCGGCTACTATCAATGATATGATCGACTACTATATAGTTTATAGTTTATGTCAATGATATGCTCTGCTACTGTTCAGTGATATGATTTGTTATTTGGTTCAATGATATGATCGGCTACTATCAATGATATGATTTGCTACTATATAGTTTATAGTTTATGTCAATGATATGCTCTGCTACTGTTCAGTGATATAATTTGTTATTTGGTTCAATGATATGATCGGCTACTATCAATGATATAATCTGCTACTGTTCAAATTGAAATGATATAATTACTCCTGCTTCTGCTATTGCTCCTGCTACTACTCCTGCTCCTGCTCGTGCTACTACTACTGCTCCTGTTACTGGACGAGTATGAGTGCAGTAGCAGGATTAAGCGATGACGAGTGCAGTAGCAGGACAAGAGTACAAGTGCAGTAGCAGAACTGGACGAGTATGAGTGCAGCAAGTGCAGTAGCGAGATTGGACGAGTGCAGTAGCAGGATTAAGCGATGACGAGTGCAGTAGCAGGACAAGCGTACAAGTGCAGTAGCAGGATTGGACGAGTGCAGTAGCAGGATTAGGCGATGATGAGTGCAGTAGCAGAACATGAGTAGCAGAACTGGACACGAGTACAGTGCAGTAGCAGAACTTGACGAGTATGAGTGTAGTAGCAGGATTGGACGAGTGCAATAGTAGGATTAGGCGATGAGATGAGAGTAGTAGGAGAGTGAGGTCTGAGATTCTTTCTCTTAGCAACGTGTAGAAGAAAGATTTTTTTTTTTTTTTTTTTGCTTTTGAGAAGTAACATAAATTGATTATTCTAAAAAAAAAAAAGTAATATAAACAGATTATTCTCAGAAAAAAAAAAAAAAAAGTAGCATAAAGGGATTATTCTCAGAAAAAGAAAAAAAGTAATATAAAGGGATTAGAAGTCAAAATGAGTAGTTAAGGGGGAAAAAAAAGTAACATAAACGGATTATTCTCAAGGAAAAAAAAAGTAACATAAAATGATTATTCTCGAAAAAAAAATAATAATATAAAGGGATTAGAAGTCAAAAGGAGTAGTTAAGGGTAAAAAAGTAAATTAACTCATGACATGTGGCAAGTAGAGAGCAGATTGTCCTTATTTGTAAGATTTAATCCTTATAAAGGGATTACAAGTCAAAATAAGTAGTTAAGGATAAAAAAGTAAATTAACTGATGACATGTGGCAAGTGGAGAGCATATTGTCCTTAAATGTAAACTTTTGTCCTTAAATGTTCAAAACCAAATGTTGTGGAGTTTTTTGTGTTTTGAAATCCTATCAAGAGGGTATATGTAGTTTGCTAAAAAAAAAAAGGAAAAAAAAAACATAAAAACAACATTGAAAGCATCTTGACTGAATAAATACACTGAATATAAATTTTTTTGATGCGATACACTGAATATAAATGGGATTATGCTAGAGCAAAGAATTTACTAGAGCTTATAGGCCTTCAATCACTGTAACGGTAGCTTCATTTTTGGAGGAATTAGCATCTTCATAGTGTGGTTGTAAGCGATAAATTGAGTTTTGGATAGTGAATACAGGCCTCAGAGGTTGCGGACCATCTGTGTCACTAGTTAACATCAAAACTATATCCACCATGTTTGGCCTATCAGTTGCATTGTCATGTACACAAAGAAGCCCAATATGCATGCATTTCATTACTTGTGATGAGGAATATGAATCACCCAGTACTTCATCCACTAACTCCAAACCTCTGCCTTCATTCCACAACTTCCATGCCTGACAATATTTAGCTTCGTATTTATGGTTTCAGGTATATGAAAGAAACTGCTCTGAAAATCACGAATTTACATTATGATTTAGAGTATGAACTTACATAGGCAAGCAAGCCTAGCTGTTGGTCAAGTAAATAGAAGCTGGATATATATATAGAACTTTCTTCCCGACGCCGGAGGAGCGACGTCCGCACTTTTTCTGGGTTGCGGACGTCCGCTCTCGCTCCGGCCTCTCTATATATATATATATATATATATATATATATATATAATCATAAAAATACTTTACATCACAAACACAAGCATGAGACAGAAAGAAAACTGTTACTGAAAAGCTGTGCAAGAGGCCAAGAGGTATTATCATTTACCTAGTTCTGAGCGTGATAGGCGAATATAAAGATCTACTCCGCCAGAAGGAAACTCCTGTAAATCAATGAGGTCTTCGGAGTTTTTCGACCAGACCAAACACCCTATGTTATTGACATATGCATAAGCCAGGCAAGAACAGTTTCTCAAGCACTGTGTCTTGCAGTCCATTTCAGATAAAGATGCCAGATATTCATGAAGATCGGGTACTTTCAAGTTTTCCATCTTTAAAAACCTATCTTCTTTTCCAATTGACGAGACTGATGTATTTGTCTGTCTCACAAAACAATTTGGTCTGTCTCACACAACCTTCTGTCCAGTTTCTTTTGCTCCATTCCTCGTCTGACTTGGGTTTAAACCCTTTCAAACACTTGCAGACTGGAGTATCAGAAGCTTTGCAGACCCCAGAAGGTCCACATGCTCCATACATGTCACACGGATTCTTTGGTGCATGCCAGAGAAGATTCCAATTCTCTCCCGTGTTTGAATACATAATCTTTGTAATTCCTTCTGAAGATATGTCTAGATATGCAATAGTTTT
The DNA here is from genome assembly GCF_958449725.1 of Rosa rugosa. Lineage (NCBI taxonomy): Eukaryota > Viridiplantae > Streptophyta > Magnoliopsida > Rosales > Rosaceae > Rosa > Rosa rugosa. The sequence continues at coordinate 69,790,517 of NC_084821.1, read as the reverse complement.
GTCGAATACAGTGTAAGAGAAATACTTTGTTTCCTGTTTCACATTATCATCTAGAGTAAATCCACTCAGATACTGAGTACTCATTTCAGGTACACCAATGAACTTGGATTTATCCCATGGCCCACTTCTCCAGTAGGGAGGTGATGTATCAACCCAAATGAACATTTGTGATGGCGTCTGTGCTGACAATCCAACCAAGAATATCCCAGTTGATGGATCATTTTCACTTTTCCAGGATGTCAAGAAATTCCGTTTTCCAGAATTACCATTGAATCCCAGTAACATGTTCGTCAGAAGTGAGTCACTCGGATAATCAAAACTCTGCCACAAATCAACTCCCATATCATCTTTGAGAACAAAGTTTCCATTGTCTGAAAGAACTGCAGCTGAACCATTAGTTGACACTGAAATATTGGCCACATAGAACTCTGTTTCCCATCTATGAGCTCCAATTCCCAGTGCTGCCAATTCTCAAATTAGCCAAGGTGTCGGTAACTTCAAGAGGATTTTCTCTGTTAGCCACCCAAACAAATTTACAAGGAAACAAAAGTTTGTGCCACAACCCCACATACTTATGAGCAGAATTATTAGGACTGAAGAAGCCCAATTCGAAAATCTGGCCAGGAGAGACTATTGTTTGTCCCTGTAATAATGGTCGTGAAGGAGTTATGTTATAAGCTACAACACAGTAGCATGAGGGAAGCAAGCTGAAGATGAATAGGAAGAACATGGAGAAATTTACTATACTTAATACTATTGGTTCCAATACCCATTGGCATCCCAATTAGTGAAACATCAAAACATGACAATTATGAACTGGTTTTGATGAAATTTAGAAGTAAACCTCTGTAGTTTCTTACCAAACCCGGGATACTTAATTAGTTAATTGTGATTGTCAACCAATAAAAGCATATATTAGTAACCTCAATGTGACTAAATGACAATCTATTTATTTATTTTTGGGGCTGTGACCAGTTACCCATTTTTAGCCCAAAAAATGCCCACTTACTCCACCAAGAGTTTTTTAACCCCATTTACCCAATCTTACATCTATTGACATTTTAGCCCCTGTTAATTAAATTAAAACCCATCCATCTCTTATCAGTCTCTCTCTCCTTCCCAAACTCTCTCTCTCTCCCCCCGATCTCCACCTCCACTCTCTCTCTCTCTCTCTCTCTCTCTCTCTCTCTCCTCCCCATGATCTCCACCTCCGGTCTGTCTCTCTCTCTCTGATCGCCGCGCCGGAGATGCAGTCCAAATCTGAACACGACGATGAAGCTCCAGTCGGCGATCCAACGTTCTCGTCGCCGTTCGATTGATCGGCGATCCAGCCACTCCAACGTCCTCGTCGCAGTTCATCGGCAATGTGTCTACTGCCCCTAACGCTGCCCCTAAACCCTAAACTTAACACGAAGACATTATTTGGGGGCAGTAATGTGTCTACTGCCCCCCACTAAACCATTATTACTGCCCCCCACTAAACCATTAAAACTTGCCCCAGTTTTGTGAAGGGTTCTGACTTCGTATGAAGACATTATTTGGGGGCAGTAATGTGTCTACTGCCCCCCACTAAACCATTAAAACTTGCACCAGTTAAGTGAAGGGTTCTGACTTCGTATGAAGACATTATTTGGGGGCAGTAATGTGTCTACTGCCCCCCACTAAACCATTAAAACTTGCACCAGTTTCAAGGATTCACAGTGTATTGCACTTTATCACAAACAAATCAACAAGAGATGATTACTGTCTCCTAAGAAAGACATTATTGGGTGGCACTAATGTGTCTACTGCCCCCCAATAGACCATCAAACATTACACCGCTTCCTATGTTTCGCAGATTATACAAGTTATTCACACTCAAAACAACAGATAATGTCTAAAAACCCACATTATGAGGGTCAATATTCTGTCTACTGCCCCCCACTAGACTGACACAAACAACACAATTTTTTTCATTTATCAACTACTGCAATTTAACACTACATTTACTTTGGAATAGCAGTTTTCAGTCCGTCAATAAATAAAGCAGTCATCATTGGCCCCCAATACAAAGTCTACTGGGGGGCACTAATGTTACAACTTTTATGGTTATGATTGCACAATAGCAGATAGCCATTTTCAGTCCGTCGTCGATTCCTTCAGAAGGTCAACCCCGGCCTCGCCGAGCTTCTCAGCGACGAGGACCGTCGGCTTGGCGTCGAGCCTGGCAGCGGAGAGCACGACGACGAGTTTCGGCGCGGCGATGGCTAGAGCAGGCGTCGTGGGCGACCTGCCGGAGGGATGGAGGGAGGGAGAGAGAGATCCGACGTCTTCTGGAGAGAGAGAGAGAGAGAGAGAGAGAGAGAGAGAGAGAGAGAGAGAGAGAGAGAGAGAGAGAGAGAGAGAGAGAGAGAGAGACTGAGAGTAGAGAGAGAGAGAGAGAGAGAGAGAGATAGAGAAATCGGTGAGGGGGGAGGAGAGAGAAATCGGTGAGGGGGAGAGAGAGAGAGAGAGAGAAACTGAGAGTAGAGAGATTGAATGAGAGGGCAAAAAAGTCCCAAAAATTAATAAAAAGAATTAATTGGGTAAAGGGGAAATAATCCCTTAGAGTGTTTTGGGTAAATGGGGTTTAAAAACTCTTAGTCGGGCAAGTAGGCACATTTTAAGCTAAAATTGGGTAAATGAGCATTTTCCCTTTATTTTGTTTAATGTAGAAAGTTCAGTCAATCCTCTGAAAGTCATGCAAGAAATCATTGAATAATCCAGGATACCTACCCCAGCCAAAAAACAAATAAATAAATTATGGAGCTGGCCTTGTGAAGATTTTTTGACTTGATAAATTTATTACTCTATAACCAGTTGATCTGAGAACTTAAAATAGTCCAACAGTTGAAAAATAAGAAGAGGAAATAGTTTTGAGGAAAAAAAAATTACTAAAGAATGGTTATTCTATGCATGCTACTCTCTGGGTGCAGGAAGAATTAAAAAATTGAAAAATTAAAGAAGAAAGTGGCTTACCGTTGATCACCTTGAGCTGTAACTTATTCCAGCACAACATTAATCAAGAATTCAAGGTTATATCTCACTATCTTCTTTGGTCACTTTCAGTGAATGAAGTAAATTAATGTATGATATTCTCACCCTGATAGAGACCGAGATTATATGCAAAGAAATCAACACCAAAATGGTTCCAAGAACTGGAACTATTGAATTGAATCATCTGATAGGTAAATTCAGTAGAAAGAAAATTCAGATCAAGTAAATCAACCAGTGAGTATAACCTCGACAAACCAAACCATGTAGAAGCAGAAATTGATGAAAAAGATTATAGTTTCCAATGTTTTGATGCTTGTAAAGATCATAAAGATCCCAAAAAGAGTCCAGTGGGCAAATAATCAATAAAATTGCAAGGCCAAACTTACCCAGAATCAATTAATTAGAACTATAGCATGAACAAGAATCCAACATACCTGAAAGGAATCAAGGGAAGTGAGAGCAGGGTAATGGTGGAGACTCAGAATTCTGAGAACAAAGATAATAATGTACCATTTGAGGAACTCACCAAGCTGCATTTCATCCCTGAAACAGAAGCAGAAGAGACCTGTCCTGTCCTCTAGCGCAAGTTAGGTTCACTGCTTGAGGGTATTCTTCTTCATAATTTCTCATATTCTCAGTCAGTGCACCAATATGAAACACAGTTTTGTTGACATATAAAAGTTGGGAATTTCAGAATTTTTTTTCTTTGGGTGTACAGAATATATAGATAGTCAACTGGCATCAACAAGTTCACACTACATAAGCCTTTAGACTACAGTCAAATATTCAGAGCAAAAGAGTGGAAAAAAAAAAAAAACATAAGTCATGTCTGTGGTTGTTGACCCATATAAAGTCATTAACTGATAAAATACAAAATAATTATTATTATGACAAAGCAAGCTGTGCCATACATTCTGATGCAACAGTTTGCAAGCACTTATCGTCCTTCAATCATTGTAATGGTAGCTTCATTTGTGCAGAAAGTATTTTCATATTGAGGTTGAGTTTGAGGATGAGAGAAAGTGTTCTGGATAGTGAATACAGGCAGCTTAGGTTTTGGACAATCTGTGTCACTACTTAGCATCAAAACTAAATCCGCCATAGTTGGCCTATCAGCAGCACTGTCCTGTACACAAAGAAGCCCAATATGCACACATTTCATTACTTGTGATGAGGAATATGAATCACCCAATACTTCATCTACTAACTCCAGTCCCCTGCCTTCATTCCACAAGTTCCATGCCTGATAATATTTAGCTTCACATTAATGTAGCTTCGTATATATGGTTTCAGGTATATATGAAAGAAACTGCTCAGAAAATCACGATTTTACGTTAGGAGATAGAGTATGAAACTTACATAAGCTAGAAAGCCTAGCTGTTGGTCATATAAACAGAAGCTGGTATTCTTCTTGGTGCTAATAATCTCCAATATAAAGACCCCAAAACTGTAGACATCAGATTTTTCAGAAAATATCCCACCCATGGCATACTCCGGAGACATATAGCCACTGCACCAAAAACTAATTAGTATATAACTGACATAATTGCTTCTTTTGGTTTCTGACTTTCAAGAAAAATGTCATGCTACCAATCTGCAGTCAAACATGCCAATTAACCTTTCAGTAGTACATTATCTTTCCTGATACCATCTCACCAAATAGGAAAGAAATGATTCTTACCGTGTTCCCACAACCTTCAAAGAAATGATTCTGCGTTCCTTCAACTATGCGTGCCAATCCAAAATCTGAAATTTTTGGGTTCATTTTCTCATCCAAGAGAATGTTGCTTACTTTCAGATCTCTATGTATTACCTTCAAATAGGAATCATGATGGAGATATAGTAGCCCTCTAGCAACCCCCTGAATAATATTAAAGCGCCTATCCCAATCAAGCACCGCTTTTCTCGTTGGATCTAATCAAACAATCAATACTATTAGAATGTAAACTCTGTCATTCACTGTTTCAATCATATTATGTTTTTGCAAAGGTTAAAAGTTAATACTACAGAAAGCCTTAAAACTTGCGAGGACGCCCAGAATTACCAGCACAGTTTTGAATATATAATAGACAACTGAACTGAACTGAACATGCACAGGCATTTCACAGACACATTGCAGTATTAACAGTTAAGAGCATTAAATTTGCAGGGCTGAGTGCCTAGCTCAGTTTGTTTGTGCATTAGAATCAATGAATAAATTCTCTGTGTATAGATCAAAAAGTAATTCAATGATGGATTGTTGTGCCCTGGTAATTTAGTTCACGTAATTATATTTGTAGCTTAATGTTAGCAGGCGTTTCTAGTTCTAAATAGCAACTGAATTCTTCTTTTTTTCTTAATGTTAAGGAAAAAAAAAAGGCATTTTAATTTAATAAGAGTTTCAAGGTCCATCCATTAGAAGAACAAGATAGCTTAAAATAAGTAACTGCAGCCAAGCATAAAGAGCATTGAAACTAACCGAATAGAAAAGTATCCAGGCTTTTGTTAGGCATGAACTCATAGATCAGTAACTTCTCATCTTCTTTAATGCAGCAACCCATGATCCTAACAAGATTTTTGTGTTGAAGATTAGAGATCAACAACATCTCATTCTTGAACTCGTCAATGCCTTGTCCTGAGCTACTAGATAGCCTTTTCACTGCTATTTCCTTGCCTTCTTCTAGCATACCCTACACGAGGTCAAGAAATTAATCATTGCATTCATGTCTGATTCCTGCACCTGTTGCAATGCTGTATTATTTTTAAAATAATATAATTACCTTATAAACTGGACCAAAGCCACCCTGCCCTAGTTTGTTTGTGATGCTGAAATTTTTCGTAGCTATTAATATGGTATCAAAATCATAGATCAATAGCTCTGATAAATCATGCTTCCCTATATATTCCCGAATAGTGTCTCTTGAAGACTGAAATGTATTAGTTGATCCAAAATGTTGTGTTATTGTTTTGATGTGTCCTGATTCTGCAACTTTAATCATCAAAACTGTATCAGAGCAAAATAACAAACAAGTTGTGGTTATCAAACAGTAAATATGTTCCTATCCAGTTATGCATCAAAGTCATAATATTTTGATTGTTACATAATAATGGGAAAGGCAGAACCCCCTCAAACCTGATTCTCTTACCCTTTCGGTTAGCCCGCAACTTGTGCCAACCAAACACTATGGCAACCAAGATACTGACAGAAAAAACAGCTATAAGGCTGGCAATTAACTTTATTGGCTTTCCTTCACCTAAGAAAAAAGGAATTTACATTTCAAAAGCAAGCATGAGATACAAAAGAAAAGATACTGCTAAATTGAGTTATGCAAGAAATATTGAAATTTACCTAGTTCTGCGTGTGCTAGGCAAACGTAAAGATCTTCTCCGCCGGAGGAAAACTGTTGTATATCAATAAGGTCTTTGGACCAGACCAAACACCCTATTTTATTAACAAATGCATAAGCGAGGCAAGAACAATTATTCAGGCACCGTATCTTGCAGTCATCAGGCGTGTTTTCAGCATCCAAAGGTGTAAGAACTAATTCATGAGAATCTGGTACTTTTAATCTTATAATCTTCCAAAACCCATCATCATTTCTTTTGTTCTCGTTGAGACTGACTTGCTTGTATCACTATCACAAAACAATTTGGTTTGCCTTACACATCCTCCTGTCCAGTTTCCGTTGCTCCATTCGTCATCTGACTTTGGTACATAACCCTTCAAACACTTGCAGATATGAGACTCAGAAGCTTTGCAAACCCCAAAAGGTCCACAAGCTCCATAATTGTCACATGGATTATATGGTGTCTCCCAATTAAGAAACCAGTTCTTGCCACTTTCTGAAAGCATAAGATCTGCTATTCCTTCGGAAGAGATGCTAAAATAGGATATAGTATAGTAAAAAAAACTATAAGAGAAATGCTTGGATCCCTTTATCACATTATCATCTAGACTAAATCCACTTCGATATCGATCATCCATACTTGGTACACTAATGAACTTTGATTTATCCCATGACCCACTTCTCCAATGGGGAGTTGATCCATTAATCCAAATGAACACTTGTGATGGCGTCTGAGGAGAGAGTCCAACCAAATATTTCCCAGTTGATGGATCACTCTCACTTTTCCAAGAAGTCAAGAACTGCCTCTTTCTAGATTTACTATCATATCCTAGCAGCTGGCTTGGTAGGAGTGTGTCACAAGGGAAATTAAAACTCTCCCACAAATCAACTCCGGCATCATCTCTGAGAACAAAGTTTCCAGTGTCTAAAAGAACTGCAGATGAACTATTAGATGACGCTGATATATTGGTTGACCAGACAGAATTCTGCTCCCCATCTATGAGCTCCAGATTCCCATTGCTTCCAATTCTCAAACTAGCCAATGTATCACTAACTGCAAGGGGACTTTCTCTGTTTGCCACCCATAAAACTTTACGAGGAAATATACTTTTGTGCCACAACCCCACATACTTATTAGCAGAATTGTTAGGAATAAAGAATCCCAATTCGGAAACTTGGCTAGGAGAAACTAGATTTTCTCCCTGTGCCAATGGCTGTGAAGAACTTAAAACTAATAGCATTAAGGTACTGGGTTTTGGATGAAACTCAGAAGCAAAGCTCTGTTAACAGAACATAATAGCTATTGATTTTGAAAGTTTTAAATTTTTTAATCAACCATGATATATTTAATTGTGATTGTCAACCAATTAAGCAATATCTTACTTTCTAAAGAGTGGCACTATTTTTTTTTCCTCTCAAATTGTAGTTTTTAATGAGGCTACCTCGATCTCACCCTCTTGCTTAGTTGCTGTTTTAAGTAATGCAATCTTCGTAGTTTGATATATATAAAAACAAAAATACAACATGTATAGGAAAGAAAACTTCAATCTCACATAAGGCACATTTCATTTTCTAATGGAGAAAGTTCTGTCAATTTGTTCAAAGTCATGAGCACAAAACTCTAAACAATTCCTGCCTCCCTGTCTCACCAAACAAAACAAAAAAATAATTCATGGGTTCCTACTTCCTACTTGAGATCATTAAACCAAAAAAAAAAAAAGGATACCAGTTAGTGAACAAGAACTTACTCACAGCAGAGTAAAAAGGAAAAAAAAAATTCAGAAAATAAAAGAACGCTCAGTAGTCTCAGAGAAAAAGAAAAAGGCTTTACTTGCATGAATTAAAGCTCAATGTATTGCAGCAATGCTAGTTGAAATTACTTAATAAATCAAATCAATATAAATCACAATGCTAAATTTACAACAAGTGAACAAGAATTGAAAATACCTGAGAGAGCAGGGACTCAGAAGTTCAGAGAAGAAAGCTGAACTGCCAATCCGAGAGCTGCAATTGAAATCGGAACCCGACGGCGGAGCTGTGACTGGCGCGCCAAAACGCCGCCATCGATGGCTCTTCTGCTTCTTAATTTGACAAAATTGTCAAAAGGTTCATAATTTGAAGTTTTCGTTTTGGGCTTTAGGTGTTGGGTGTAGTGTGTAAATGATTAGGTGACTAGCATCAAAACCTCGCACCACATCATCAAAAAGGTTACAGTGAATTGGGTTATTTTTGAACTGTGAAACAACATTTCAACGAAAGGCAACAAAACTGAACATCTTTTTATTCATTGATAGGATTCAACATCATGCAAATAAGACTTGGAAGTGTTTTACGTTCACGCCGAATATACAAAGTGTGAAAGCATGAACGAGGGTCTATCTACTTTGGGTAAAACCTTATATACTACAAACCCCATGAGCAAGGGATAGTTTTCTACACCAAAAGGCCTACAATGTGTACTAGAAGGCTTGAGAATGACCAGAAGGCATTTGCATTTTAATGCAAAAATTTGATGTTGCCTAACGTCCTTCGATCATCGTGATGCTAGCTTCATTTTTGAAGGAATTAGTATTTTCAGAGGATGGTCCACGATGATAAGCTGACTTTTGGATGGTAAATACAGGCCTCATTGGATGTGGACCAACTTTCTCGCTGCTTAGAATTGAAGCTACATCCGTCATGGTTGGTCTATCCGCAGCATTGTCTTGTACACAAAGAAGCCCAACATGCACGCATGTCATTACTTCTGATGACGAGTATGAATCACCCAAAATTTCATCTACTAACTCCAATGCCTTGCCTTCATTCCACAAGTTCCATGCCTAAAAATAATCTCATTAATTATTGTTAAGACTTGTCAAGACCCTAAAGATGTAGACAACAATTACATTATGTATAAACTTACATATGCCAGGAAGCCTAGTTGTTGGTCATATAAATAGAAGATGGTATTCTTCTTGCCGCTAATAATCTCCAATACCAAGACCCCGAAGCTGTAGACATCAGATTTTTCAGAAAATATCCCACCCATGGCATACTCCGGAGACATATAGCCACTGCACAACAAACACATTAGTACAGATCTGACAAAATCGCCTCTTTTGGTTTCTGGCTTAAAGAACTGATTCTCACCGTGTTCCGACAACCTTCTGAGTATTATCTAGACTCTGTGTTTCTTCAACAATGCGTGCCAATCCAAAATCTGAGATTTTTGGATTCATTTTCTCATCCAAGAGAATGTTACTGACTTTTAAATCTCTATGTATCACCTTCACATAAGAATCATGATGGAGATAAAGAAGCCCTTTAGCAACACCCTGAATAATATTAAAGCGTGTCGCCCAATCAAGCACTGCTTTCTTCGTCGGATCTAATCAAATATTCAATGGACCCAGTTAGATTAGTAATGCTATTCATATTTCCCATGCACGTAACAAAGAAACATTGACAACCACTAGACTTCTAGCCTTAAATATAACTAGATTTCTACGCTTTAAGTGTTGACAAATACAAATATTTGCATGAAAAGTAGCGAGTATATAATACAGAAATTAATGAACATACACACAAAATAATTTGACAGTGGTAAGCATTAAACCTGCAGGGCTGAATGTCTTCCTCAGTCAAACTAGCTATATGATAATTCATGACTTGGGTAAATTTAGTTCATGTGAATTCGTCATATCTCTATGCTAGAACTTTTCAAGCATATTAATATTAAAAGGAATACAGGCAAAGATGAGTAGCGTACAACAGCTAAAATAAAACACGAGTGAAACTAACCATATAGAAAAGTATCCAAGCTCTTGTTTGGCATGAACTCGTAAATCAGTAACTTCTCATCCTCTTTAACACAACAACCCATCATCCTAACAAGGTTTTTGTGTTGAAGATTGGAGATCAACAGCATCTCATTCTTGAACTCTTCGACACCTTGTCCTGAGCTACTAGATAGTCTTTTTACTGCTATTTCCTTCCCTTCTGGTAGCATCCCCTACACGATGTCCATAAATTAGTCATTGCATAGACATAACCTTCTCAAGTGCTATATATGTTTTTCTTGGCAAAGAAAATACCTTATAAACTGGGCCAAAGCCTCCTTGACCGAGTTTGTTTGTGATGCTGAAGCTGTCTGTGGCGATTAGTATGCTATCAAAATCATATATCTTTAGCTCTGAGTATTCATGCTTTCCTATATATTCTCGAAGACCGTCTCTATAAATCTTAATCATACTAGTTGATTCCAAGCGCCGTGGTGTTAATTCGACGTGTCCTGATTTTGCAAATAAAATCATCACACAGAGTGGAATTAAACAAGAAGCAACATTTGGGTTACAGACAATAAATAATAAATTCTTATAATGTGCTAAATTAATTGGCCCCCTCATCTAATTCTCTTACGGTTTTTGTTAGCACGCCACCTGTGCAAACTGAAGACTATAGCAACCAAAATACTGAAAAATCCAATAGCTGTAAGACTGGCAATTAACTCTATCGGCTTTCCTTCACTACCTGAAAAGAAAGAAAAAAAATCAACCTACAATACAAACGAAAATGAGTGGTATAAAAGCTGTGCGAGAGCTATTATCATTTACCTAGTTCTGAGTCTGCAAGGCGGATGTAAAGATCTTGTCCATATGATGGAAAATGCTGCATATCAATAAGGTCTTTGAACCACACCAGACACCCTATGTTATCAACATAAGCATAAGCCAGGCAAGAACAATTACTCAGGCACTGTATCTTGCAGTCCTCGAACTTGTCCACAGCCAAAGTATTCAGATATTCATGAAAATCGGGTACTTTTAATCTTTCCAACTTCAAAAACCCATCTTTTTCTTTTGATGAGACTGATGCATTTATGTTAGTCTCACAAGACAATTTCTTTCGTCTCACACAACCTCCGGTCCAGTTTCTTTTGCTCCATTCTTCATTTGACTTGGGAATAAACCCTTTCAAACACTTGCAGATTAGAGAGTCAGAAGCTTTGCAGACCCCAAAAGGTCCACAGGCGCCATAATTGTCACATGGGCTTTTCCATGACTCATAGTCAAGATACCAGTTCTTGCCACTTTCTGAAAGCAAAAACCTCAGTATACCTTCGGAAGATAGGTCGGCATATGCAAGAATTTTGACACCAGGAATTTTGTCAAAACTGTAAAATAAATACCTTGTTCCCTGTGTCACATTATCAATAAGAGTATATGGATTTAGATAGAGAGAATTAGTCGTGGGTATACCAATAAACCTTGATTTATCCCATGGCCCACTTCTCCAGTGGGGAGTATCTCCATTAATCCAAACGTACGATTGTGTTGGCAACTCTGTTGTCAGTCCAGCCAAGAATGTCCCTGATGATGGATCATTTTCACTTTTCCAAGATGTCAAGAAATTCTGTTTTCCAGAACCTCTATCATATCCCACCAACACGCTTGGCAGTTGTGAGTCACTAGGATTATTAAAACTCTCCCATAAATCAGCTCCCATAACATCTCTGACAACAAAGTTTCCACCGTCTTTGAGAACTGCAGATGAACAATTAGATATATTGGCCGACCAGACAGAACTCTGTTTCCCATCTACGAGCTCCAGATTCCCATTGCTGCCAATTCTCAAAGTAGCCAAGGTGTCTGTAGCAGCAAGAGGAATATCTCTGTTAGCTACCCATACATATTTACGGGGAAATATACTTTTGTGCCACAATCCCACATACTTATTAACAGAACTGTTTGGACTGAAGAAGCCCAATTCGAATATTAGGCCAGGAGAGACTAGAGTTTGGCCCTCTGCTAACGGGTGTGAAGGAGTTATGTTGTATACTTCAGCGCCATACTGTGAGGGAAGAAAATTGGAGATTAATAAGAAAAACAAAGTAATAGTACCTAGTTGCATCCCTGCTTGGATATGTTTCGCAGAAGAACAATGTCAAATATTTTCTGTTTCACAGGGATAGCTCGGCTGCTGAAAGTGCTAAAGAACTAGGCCACACAGTACTAAACAAAATACTATGATAGTTCTGCCAATGCTTCAAAAGTCACAGCAGACAAATTTGACATTATTAAAGCTCCTTCTAGAAGATCATTTGACTCAATGACATACCATCCAAGACATATATGCGACAAGTTTGAAGTTGACAGTATCCTTAAATCTTAGTGGGTTGGTGTAACATTGTTTTCAACCGTGGACACAATTGACATTAAAGAATTGAACTTTAAGTGAAGGAAGCAAAGCAGTGTGATATTTTCATCCTGAGAGGGACCCAGATTACATACAAAGAAATCATCTGAGAGGCAATTCAGCACCAAGAAATTCAGAAAAAGTAAATGAAACCTAGTAAATATCTCCCATCCAAACCCCTCAACTAAAACCAATCAATCTCAACATCAAAGACTTATAATTAAGACCCATCATTATCATCATGACATAAGCACTAGATGGAAAACATTGAAACCTTGCAATCTTTAGTAATTTACAGTAGAAACAATTCAGTACCTGAAAGGAGTCAAGGGAAGACGTCTACCGGAGACCCAACAACCGCCATTTACGGCTTTCCTTCTTCTTCTTCTTCTTCTTCATTTTTGGTTGACCGGTAATTGACCCAGTTTCTAATCTACAATGATTGGCATCTACAAGTAACATCCCATAATTACTTGAGTTTTAGTCTCATACGGCAGTAAATATAAAACATGGAATAGTTGGGTTGAACTTTGAGCACCATGGAATAGTTAGGTTGAACTTTGAGCACCATGGAATTGTGGGTATGGACCAATGGTCCAGTGTTGCAGTGATAACTCAAAAGCTAAGCTGGTCCAAAATGACTCAACAACAATGTATATCAAACTTTGTCATGATTTCAAGGAAAATCTATCACATGATGAAAACTTGACTTTTGTATACAAAATTGTCAATACAAAGTGTAAAGTGTAAACACATCAATGAAGGTGCATCTCCTTAAACACCTTCATATACTAACGACCCCAAGAGAAACGGTTTGTTTTCTACACCAAAAAGAAAACCTTCAATATGTATAAGAACCCCTTGAGAATGATTAGAAAGCATTGCATTGTGGTTTAACAATGTATATTAAAGCTACATCCATCATGGTTGGTCTATTTGCAGCATTGTCCTGTATGCAAAGAAGCCCAACATGCACGCATGTGATCATTACTTCTGATGAGGAATATGAATCACCCAATATTTCATCTACCAACTCCAATCCCCCATCTTCATTCCACAAGTTCCACGCCTGTAAAGGTTCATATATGTGGTTTAAGCTACACTAAAGAAACTGCTCATGAGTCCACATTTTACATTAGAAGTTGTAAGTTAGCCTAGAAAGCCTAGCTGTTTGTCATATAAAGAGAAGCTGGTATTCTTCTTGCTGCTAATAATCTCCAAGACCAATACCCCAAACCTGTACACATTAGATTTTTTAGAAAACATCCCCCCAATGGCATATACTCTGGAGACATATAGCCACTACATAGAAACTAATAAGTACGTAACTAATTCAACATGTTGGAGATTAGGAAGAAAATGATTCTTCCCGTGTTCCCACAATTTTTGAGTATTTTCTAGATTTTGAGTCCCTTTAGCTATGCGTGCCAATCCAAAATCTGAAATTTTTGGACTCATTTTCTCATCCAAGAGAATGTTGCTGACTTTCAGATCTCTATGTATTACCTTCACATAGGAATCATGATGGAAATAAAGATGTCCTCTAGCAACACCCTGAATAATGTCAAAGCGTGTTGCCCAATCAAGCACTGCTCTCTTTCTCGTATCTGATCAGAAAATCAATGCACCTAGTTAGTGTAATCAATAATGGGTTTTCATAAATCATGACTCCCCATGCATGTTACAATGAAATATCATGAGCCTGCTCCCTTTTCAAAATTTGGTTAAAACCAGATTTCTAGCCTTCTTTCATTGCTACGAAATGCAGACAAAGTTGTATGAAATTAAAGTAGAAGTAAATGCATCATAGAGATCTGAACTGAACACACAGGGTACTCAAGAAGCAGAAATTCCGAGTTGGGTTTTTGTTAAAGTTTCTTACTTGATTTGACGCACAGCTGAACAAGGCATCATAAAACAGAGCCACCATACCAGTTTGATGGTGATCCGGGATTTCTTCGTCTCTGTCTTCATGATCAATGCTCTGGCTCACTATGGCCTCCTCTGCCTTCTTCTACGGTAACATTGCTACAGATAAAATCGACCTGAGAAAGATGCAACAACCTGTCTCGTTAAATGCCTCGAGAAGTAAACCAAAACGTAAATAAGAGTGAAAAGCCATGATCTTTTGCTTACCCGGAAGAGAATGGAGGGTTGTTTCACCTTGTTTAGAAAGTTTGACCTGGTATTTATAATGTAGAAAGCCACAGAAAGCCTGAGAGCTTTTCAAGGTTGCTTTCTGCAACTCCCAAATACCACTTGCCCGTAAAAAACAGAGAGTACGTAGTTTATCTTGTTTAACTTTTGAAACAAGAAACCAGAGCAGTTCGTTACTTTTTTGTTTTCCTGCAGAGTATTATTGAACTTTCAAGTTCAAAGAATTTACGTTACAGAGAGACTTGAATATAAACTTGTAAGTTGAAAGACTTGTCTGAGTTGTCTCAGACGAAGCCAAACACTGAATGCTGGCTTTTTTATGAGAATTGAATTAGCAACAATATCTGGGGGAGTGTCAAAGAAGATACTCACAGGTAAAAAGGAGGAGAAGTAGAGCACCATTGCTTAATATAATAGACTATCTCCCTTCTCTGTCTCTGTGCTTCTGTTAAACTGTTGCAGAGATTTTAGATAGCTTCTGTCAGTGTACTTGGTTCTCTCTTCTCTCTCTGTTTCCTGTGTGGCATGAATGATGCAGCACTTTTATAATAGCATGTATAGGAAAGAAAACTTCAATCTCACATAAGGCACATTTCATTTTCTAATGGAGAAAGTACTGTCAATTTGTTCAAAGTCATGAACACAAAACTTTGAATAATTCCTGCCTCCCTGTCTCACCAAAAAAACAAAATTCATAGGTTCCTACTTCCTAGTGGAGTTCATTAAACCAAACAATAAAATAAAAAGAAGTATGGCATTTCACTTGGGTTCTTACAAAATCTCACTACAGAACAAAAAGGAAAAAATTTCAGAAATTAAAAGAGTAGAACATACCCAAGAGGATTCAAAGGGAAGTGAGAGCATGGACTCGGAAGCTCTAAGGAGGTTGAACTGTCATTCCAAGAGCTGCAATTGAAATCGGAATCTGACGGCGGAGCTGTGACAACCCCAACCGGCGCCCAAAAAGCCGCCATGGCTAGCTCTTCTGCTTCTTAATTTGACAAAATTTTCGGTCAGTGCACAAAAAGGTTCATAATTTAAAGTTCTCATTTTGGGCTTTAGGTGTTGGGTGTACTGAATGAATGATTAGGTGACAGGCATCAAAATCTCGAACCACAATACCACATCATCAAAAAGGTTTCCAGTTAATTTTTGAACTACTCAAAATTTAGAGCATCGATGAAAGAACGTTTCAAAAAAAGGCAAAGAAAACTGAACATCCTTTTATTCATTGATAGGAATCAACTTCATGCAAATAAAGACAATGTTCACGTACATGCCGTATATACAAACTGTAAAAGCATCAGTGAGGGTCTATCTACTATGGGTTTTGATGCAACAATTTGCTGTTGCCTAACGTCCTTCGATCGTTGTAATGCTAGCTTCATTTTTGGAGGAATTAGTATCTTCATAGGATGGTCCAGGATGATAAACTGAGTTTTGAATGGTGAATACAGGCCTCTTTGGATGTGGACCATCTTTCTCGCTGCTTAGCATTAAAGATACATCCGCCATGGTTGGTCTATCAGCAGCATTGTCCTGTACACAAAGAAGCCCAACATGCACACATGTCATTACTTCTGATGAGGAGTATGAATCACCCAATACTTCATCTACTAACTCCAATGCCCTGCCTTCATTCCACATGTTCCAAGCCTGAAAATATTCACATTAGTTGTTGTGAAGACTTGTTAAGACAGTGCTGTATTTAGCTTCAACTTAATGGTTTAAGCTAAATAATGAGCTAGACTACATAAAATAAACTATTTTACATTAGGATTTAGAGTATGAACTTACATAGGCAAGGAAGCCAAGTTGTTGGTCATATAAATAGAAGCTGCTATTCTTCTTGCTGCTAATAATCTCCAATACCAAGACCCCGAAGCTATAGACATCAGATTTCTCGGAAAATATCCCACCCATAGCATACTCCGGAGACATATAGCCACTGCACAGTAAACACATTGGTATGTATCTGATAAAATTGCTTCTACTGGTTTCTGGCTTAAATAAAATGCCATGTGAGTGTGTAACAGAAAAACTAATATTTACCGTGTTCCCACAACCTTCTGAGTATTTTCTAGACTCTGCGTTCCTTCAACAATGCGTGCCAACCCAAAATCTGAGATTTTTGGATTCATTTTCTCATCCAAGAGGATGTTACCGACTTTTAGATCTCTATGAATCACCTTCACATAGGAATCATGATGAAGATAAAGAAGCCCCTTAGCAACACCCTGAATAATGTTAAAGCGTTTAGCCCAATCCAGCACTGCTCTCTTTGTTGGATCTAATCAAATATCCAGCGCATCCAATTAGAGTACTATCATCAACACTATTCATATTTCTCATACACACTACAATGGAACATAGTGTATCACAAGACTTCTAGCCTTAAAATTCAGTTCAAACAAGATTCTAATCATAAATTGCTAAAAAATAGACACACACTTGTATGAAAAGTAATGAATGCATAATGCATATCTGAACTGAACAAACACAGAGCATGTTAGATAGTGGTGAGCATTAAACTTGCATGTTGAATGTCTTGATTAGTCAAACTCAATGATACTTTGTGTCAATCGAGAAAAAATTCAATGACCAATTTGTGACTGTAATTTAGTTCCTGAGATTTCATTCATAACTATATTGAAAGAATAGACGAAGATAGAGAACTTTCAGGAGAATAAGATAAAGATGAGTAAAGTATTGCAGCTGAACATAAACAATAGTGAAACTAACCGTATAGAAAAGTATCCAAGCTTTTGTTTGGCATGAATTCGTAGATAAGTAACTTTTCATTCTGTTTGACAGAACAACCCATGATCCTGACAAGGTTTTTGTGTTGAAGATTGGAGATCAACAACATTTCATTCTTGAACTCCTCCACACCTTGTCCCGAGCTACTAGAAAGTCTTTTTACTGCTATTTCCCTCCCTTCGGGTAGCAACCCCTACACGAGTTACACAAATCAATAATTCCATTATTTCCTGTACAAGGTACCAGTTGGAAGTGCTATATATTTTTTCCTTAGGAAAGAAAATACCTTATAAACTGGGCCAAAGCCTCCTTGCCCCAGTTTATTTGTGATGCTAAAGCCGTCCGTGGCGATTACTATGCTATCAAAATCATACATCCTTAGCTCGGAGGAATCATGCTGTCCTATATACTCTCGAAGACCGTCTCTATAAATCTTAATCATACTAGTTGATTCCAAACGACGTGTTGTTAATTTGACATGTCCTGATTATGCAAAAAAAAAATATCAATCACTGAGTTGGAAAAAAACAAGAATCAACATTTGGATAAAAGATGATAAATATCAAATTCTAATATGCTAAATTAATTGACCCCTTAATTTAATTCTCTTACGCTTTTGGTTGGCACGCCACCTGTGCAAACTGAAGACTACAGCAACCAAGATACTCATAAATCCAATAGTTGTAAGGCTGGCAATTAATTTTATCGGCTTTCCTTCACCTGAAAATAAAAAACAATATCAACAAATAATACAAATAAAAATTAGTGCTGCAAGATTTGTGCAAGAGCTATTATCATTTACCTAGTTCTGAGCGTGCTAGGCGGACATAAAGATCTTCTCCAAGAGATGGAAACTGCTGTATATCAATAAGGTCTTTGGACCAGACCAAACACCCTATGTTATCAACATATGCATAAGCTAGGCAAGAACAATTATTCAGGCACTTTATCTTGCAGTCCTCGAACTTGTCTAGAACCACAGAAGTCAGATATTCATGAAAATCGGGTACTTTCAATCTTTCCATCTTCAAAAACCCATCTTTCCCTTTAGATGAGACTGATTCATTTGTGTGTGTCTCACAAGACAAATTTATTCGTCTCACACAACCTCCGGTCCAGTTTCTTTTGCTCCATTCCTCATTTGACTTGGGTATAAACCCTTTCAAACACTTGCAGATTGGAGATTCAGAAGCTTTGCAAACCCCAAAAGGTCCACAGGCACCATAATTGTTGCATGGATTTTCCGATGACTGCCAGTCATAGTACCATTTCTTGCCACTTGGTGAATACAAATTGCGCAGTATTCCTTCTGAAGATATGTCCATATATGCAAGAGTTTTATCAAATCCGAGAATTTTGTCAAAACTGTAAAACATATACCTGGTACCCTGTGTCACATTATCAACAAGAGTAAATGGAGATAGATACTGAGAATTCATTGTGGGTATACCAATAAACTTTGATTTATCCCATGGCCCACTTCTCCAGTGGGGAGTAGATCCATTAATCCAACTATACAACTGTGCCGGCAACTCTGCTGACAGTCCGACCAAGAATATCCCTGTTGATGGATCATTTTCACTTTTCCAAGATGTCAAGAAATTCTGTTTTCCAGAACCACTATCATATCCCAGCAACATGTTTGGCAGAAGTGAGTCACTAGGATTATTAAAACTCTCCCACAAATCAGCTCCCATAACATCTTTGGCAACAAAGTTTCCATTATCTAAGAGAACTGCAGATGAACAATTAGATATATTGGCTGACCAGACAGAAATCTGTTTCCCATCTACGAGCTCCAGACTCCCGCTACTGCCAATTCTCAAACTAGCCAAGGTGTCTGCAGCGGCAAGATGATTGTCTCTGTTAGCCACCCATACATATTTACGGGGATAAATACTTTTGTGCCACAAGCCTATATACTTGTTGGCAGAATTATTAGGACTGAAGAAGCCCAGTTCAAATATTAGGCCAGAAGAAACTAGAGTTTGTCTCTCTTCTAATGGGTGTGAAGGAGTTATGTTATATACTTCAGCATCGTACTGTGATGGAAGCAAACTAAAGAAGAATAAGAAAAACAAAGTAACACTACCCAGTTGCATCGCTACCCGAATATGTTTTGCAGAAGAACAATGTCAATTATTTTCTGTTTCACAAGGATAGCTATATATACTAAAGCAACTAGGCCACACAGAACTTAGCTTAGACCAGATAATTGAGAAAGTTCTATGGTAGTTCTACAAATGCTTTTAAAGTCATTGGGACAAATTTGATATAATCTAAGCTCCTTCTAGGTGATATTTGACTCAACGACGTACCTCCAAGACTTAAAACAGTAACCCTTGATAAGCATCAAGTTGACAATCTTCTTCTAGACCACAAAAAAAAACATACAACGTGTCCTCCAATCCCTCCATCAATGAAAGCTTACATCTTGAAACTATAAACACAATTATAGGAAGTAATCTAAGACTTTGGAGAATTTAAAAGACAGGCACTTTTGGTTCCAACACCCATTGACATCCCAATAGTGTGTCTGTCAAAACAATGACAAATAAAGTATAGAAATTCATTTTTAAGGCTGTTAAATTTCAGAAGAATGAAATTCGGAAGCAGAGCTCTGTTCATACTAAAGTATAGAAATTCATTGTTAAGGCAGTTAAATTTCTAACCAAACCTGGGATATTTCATTGTGATTGTCAACCAATAAAGCATATATTAGTAAATTTCACAGTGACTAAACGACATTTTATAGATACAGTTCACACCTCACTATCTTCTTTGGCCACTTTCAGATTTTCAACATATTAATTAGGATGAAAATAACGAACACGGATGGTGTCAGGCAAGTAAGCCTGTCAACACCTTGAGCTGTAACATTGTTACAGCACACCATTTGAGACCATTCACATCTCTCTATCTTTTTTGGTCACTTTCAGTAACATTCAAACTGTAATTGAGCTGCTATAACATTGTTTTCAACCATGTACAAGATTAACATGCATTAAGTAAAAGAATTGAACTTTAAGTGAAGGAAGCAAAGCATTGTATGATATTTTCATCCTGAGAGAGACCCAGATTACATGCAAAGAAATCATCTGATAGGTAAAATTCAGCACAAGAAATTCAGAAAAAGTAAATGAAACCCAGTAAATATCACCCATGACTTTTCTCCCCCAAACCCTCAACTAAAACCAATCAATTAATCTCTACATCAAAGAATCATAACACCTATCATCATCATCATCATGACAAAATAGCTAACATACATTAGAACTTGATGGAAAAGATTGAAACTTTGCAATGTTCTGAAATTTAGAGTAGAAACAATTGAGTACCTGAAAGGAGTAAAGGGAAGTGAGAGCAAAAAGCTTTGGATTTTTGATAAGTTGAATGGTTTTAGGGAGTATAAGACGCCTGGCGGAGATCCAACAAGCCGCCATTGACGGCTTTCCTTCTTCTTCTTATTCTTCATTTTCTCTTCAGTTTCTTCACTTCCTTGTTTCTGTGAAATGGGAATTTTTATTTTTTTTTGGTGGGGAGGTGGGTGATCATAATTGACCCAGTTTTATATTTTAATCTATAATAATTGACATCCGCAATTAAAATCTTATATTTACCTGTGTTACTTGCATGAAGCAAGCAGCACACACAAAAATTACAAAAAAAAACAAAAACAAACAAACAAGTAAAAAATTAGAATATCTGTGTTTGAGACTTTGATCTCATCAAAGCCGGAGAGGGATCTTTTTGGGTGGCGTAAGAGAATTGAGGGAAGCCAAGCAGCGTCGTGACTAGTGTGTTGATGAGTGATGACTTTCTCCATATACATAAGTTGATAAGATCATCGGGACATGGGGTTTTAAAAAGAAATTAATATAATTAGTTATTATTATAAACAAGTAAAGAATTACAGGTATGGATTAAAACCCCTGCCTAATGTTGCATCGATATATGGTGCGCTTGTGTCTCAAAAAGTTAAATAACTCAACAATGTATATTTTGGTGAAGAGAAATTCTTAGGTAGGAGCGCGGGGGCAAACGTACCTGCGACGTGGTACGCCCAGCTAATTATATTTCTCTATTTTTTTATTATATTCTGAAACTATCCATGTTTAATTAAAATAAAATATCCACAACATCCCCTGCATAAGCAATTATTGGTTGGGAGTACCGCCACGTAACATGTCTGCCCTGCCTAAGAACCTCTCGATTGGTCATGATCAAATATTAAAATATCAGTTTTTACATATCTATCAGAACTTAAAAAAAAAAAAAAAATTGATATCGAGGATTTATTTTTTTAAAGAGTTAATTTATTGGATTTATATATAAATAGATATGTATGTCAATTTCATCTATATCCAAAAAATTACTCTAAGTGATTTAAAAATCGCTCGCTAGTCTACAAAATTACAATAATCAGACTAAAACATATGACCCATATAATACGAATTGTAGTGATGAACATGATAGTAATAAATCTCTTTCAAAGTGTCGACTATTTCCCATCTAAGAAGATAATAAGAATCAATCCAACTGGATAACTGGTCATTTACTTCTCCACATTGATTATATCCATAAGTGTCATAGCCACATTGATTGTTGCCTTCATCTTAGGTGATTTGAGGTCCAGCTGTGCTTTGTACCAAAATTTATATAGTAAAAACTTAGGTCTCGTTTGATTTGCGGAAAGGAAATTGGTTCCGTGGCCTTTTCCATGAACATGGGAATCTAAATTTCCCACTAGTTTCCCTTCCAATGTTTAGGAATGTCAGGAAAGTAATCTGAATATGCATTATACTTTTCTTTCCAATGTTTGGTTTGTGCATGAATAGGAAAGTAAGCAACATCAAATTTCCAATAGCATCCTTAATATAAAAACATAAACACTTCGAGATTCAAAATTTTCTTGGATAAATTGGTAATAGTCTTTAAAATAATATTTAAAATAGGCAATTAATATGCAATTAATAAAGGAAAAGTAGAAGGGAAAGTGAATCACATAGGGTGTGGGAGGATCCATTTCCCCCCTATTTTGTTGTTCCTTTCATTGGGCGTGCCAAACACATGAAACGATCAAGTTTCTATTCCCAAGCTTTCCATTTTGCGAACCAAATGAGGCATTAAAGCAACTTAAGCAACAACAGACATGGTACTTTGATCATCAGTTGCACCTCTAGTCCTCCTCCCATAAACAATTTTCTCTTTAGCAACGTGACCAACTGTTTAAACTCCGTGGTTTTCATCTTGGGTGACATGATCCATATAATAGAGAAAGATGAAGTGAGTAAGTTATCTTTTAAAACATGGCTCCATCAGGTTTGTTATCTTTTGTTGAAATTGCTCCATCATGATTTCTCCTCATTCGGATTCTCTTTGAGGGGATTACTCCTTATCCGGATTTCCTTCGAGGGATTACTCCTCACTTAGATTCTCCTTAATGGGATTTCTCCTCACTTAGATTCACCTTAAGGGGATTACTCATCACCCATATTTACCTTCAGAGGTTTTCTCTTCACACATATTCACATTTAGGAAATTACGTCTCACCTAGATTTGTCTTCAGAGAATTTCTCCTCACGCAGATTTCCCTTGAAGAGATTTCGCCTCACTCAAATCTGCCTTGGAAAGTTTCACCTCAATGCATTTTTTTCAAATAGGTCACGCTGCCTCTATTAGGTCATTTCTTGACTAAAAACTGTTTTTAAAATTTTACACCTTTACATAACATCCATATTCCATAATCTTCTCTGTGAATAATTGACGATATCAAATAAATTTTGCAAAAACACTGGAAGGTAAGATATTTTCCCTCTATGTGTATTTTTGAGAGTTTTGAATTTTGGTGAAATCTTTGACACCAAACCAAACGCTACCATTTCAAATATCTAATAATAGAGATTTAGATGAATCAATTTAGAGGAATTCTTTCAATGAAAGTGTAAGACAATGAATTCCCATTTTGGAGACCATCTATTCGAGTTCCATCAAAGGATAAAAAAATTAAAACAACACAAAATAAAATAAAAAGTATTAGACTACAGAAAAATGGTATCACCAAGTGCATACTTAATATTTTGTGCATAAAATTTGTAAAAGCATCAATATAGACTTTTGGAGCATCTTCTAAACGAAAAAGACCTTCATATACTACCAACTAGAAAGCCTTTAATATGTACAAGAACCCCTTGAGAATCACTAAAAGGCATTGCATTGCGATGTACCAATTTGCTGTTGCTTACCGTCCTTCAATTATTGTAATGCTAGCTTCATTTTTTGAGGAATTTGTATTTTCATAGTATGGTCCAGGATGATAAACTGAGTTTTGGATAGTGAATATAGGCCTCTTCGGATGTGGACCATCTTTCTCGCTGCTTAGAATTGAAGCTACATCGGTCATGGCTGGTCTATCCGCAGCATTGTCCTGTACACAAAGAAGCCCAACATGCACACATCTCATTACTTCGGATGAGGAATATGAATCACCCAATACTTCATCTACTAACTCCAACGCCCTGCCTTCATTCCACAACTTCCATGCCTGAAAATAATCCCATTAATTGTTGTTAGGATTTGTCAAGACTACAAAGTTGTAGACAACAATGACATTAGGATTTAGTATAAAATTACATAGGCAAGGAAGCCTAGCTGTTGGTCATAAAAATAGAAGCTGGTATTCTTCTTGCTGCTTATAATCTCTAATACCATGACCCCAAAGCTGTAGACATCAAATTTTTCAGAAAATATCCCACCCATGGCATACTCCGGAGACATATAGCCACTGCACAGCAAACACATTAGTACGTATCTGACAAAATTACTTCTTTTGGTTTCTGGCTTAAAGAACTTATTCTCACCGTGTTCCAACAACCTTCTGAGTATTTTCTAGACTCTGTGTTTCTTCAACTATGCGTGCCAATCCAAAATCTGAGATTTTTGGATTCATTTTCTCATCTAAGAGAATGTTACTAACTTTTAAATCTCTATGTATCACCTTCACATAGGAATCATGATGAAGATAAAGAAGCCCTCTAGCAACACCCTGGATAATATTAAAGCGTGAAGCCCAATCAAGCATTGCTCTCTTCGTCGAATCTAATCAAATATTCAATGAACCCAGTTAGTGTAGTAAAGTTATTCATATTGCCCATGCGCATAGCAAAGTGATTATACTCATTTATATGCGTGTAATTATATCTAAAACACTATAAATAAGTAAATCCTCATGTCAATTAATATGTAATTAATCCATTTTTATTTACTCTGTAGAAAATAAGCGGAATTGCGGATTTCGGAAGAAGTTGTGCGAAATTGGAGCAAAATGAAGTTTACGAGAAAATGACAAAATTATGGATGCAGTCAACTTTAGTCAACGCCAACATAGAAAAGAAGGAAAAAAAAAGAAGGAAACATTTTAATTAAACAAATTGTTTAATTAATTAATGTGGGCTCGTGGAAAGCAAAAGGAAGACTCAGCAGCTTAATTAACCAAATGGTTAATTAAGCATGTTTGCACGTGATGTTAGTCCTAGGCCTTTCCAGTTATCCCATAAGCCACTGCCACGTAGCACCTAATCCTCTTTTCCCTTCTCCACAGCCGGGATGAAATCTGCTGTCCCAAAAACCCTCTCCCAACACTATCCCCATGCTTTGATTGGCTTAGAATGATTAAAAAAATCATTATCTTAATCTTTCTTTCATTTTCTAATCTTAATGGACCAATCAGAATATGGAGACAGGCTTGGCACATGGTTTTTGGGGACAGCAGATTTCATCCCCTCCACAGCCATTCACCGAGAAGACGGCACGCACCCATTGTCCCATTGGGATTCCTTTTATTCTCTCTCGACACCAGCAGCAGGGGGAGATAAATCTCTCTCCTTGGAGAGAACCCTTGGACAGCGCCGCACAACCCAATCCCAGATCCATTTTCTCTTTCTTCTTCTCTACAGCCGAAACACACACCAACACCACCCCATTTCATTCCTTCCCATTTTCTCTCACCCATCACCTCACCCAATTTATCATTCTCCACCATTTTCCAAAGAAAATCAAAGGGCTTTTACTACCCACACAATCAATTGCTCATCAACACTAAGAGATTTTATTTTTGGTAAAGAGTAGGGGCTTAATATCAAGTTGGGTTTATGTTTGCCTATAGCAAATTGTGAATCTACCTTGTGTTCCTCTCTCCTCTATCATTTCTCTTAATTTCTTATGTATTTGATGATGTATTTGCTAATGGGTTGTGAGTAGTTTAATTTTGGGAGTTAGGGTTGTGAAGCCCTAACTCATCTTGTATAAATATTGATGCTTTAATTTTAATAAATGCAATTTTCATTGTGTATGCTTTAAATCCGAATTTATTGGTCATTAGAAGCATGTTTCTAGGCTTTGTCACCCTTTGAAATTATGTTGTGGGCAATTGTGATGAATAGATTGATAAATTGACAACTTATTGGTCTTGTTGCATCTAGGATTTAAGTGTGGTAACCATTAGCTAGCTTAATTGTAGCTAAGCTTGCTTGGGTCTCTATTATCTTGCACTCTAGGCCTCTAATTTTAGATATTGCGGCCTTAACCGGCGTAATGCCTAAGTTAGAGAGTTGATTGTGGCCCTAACCGGCATAATCGATACACCGAAAGGATAATTAGTTTAGTAGCCTTGACCGGTACTAAATACGGGACTTAACACATATAGGAAATGCATGCATTTGTGAAATTGGCATCGATGTTTACAAGATAGTTAGTGTGAATCACCCGACACTCCCATGTTCCCATTAATTTGAAAATCCAAATTTAATTTCTTGCTTGATAATTAGTTGTTTGTTTTTATTTTAGTTTGCATTTAATTTAGTTAATTCTCTATTCAAAACTCCCAAACAAAATTCTACCTTCCATTGTGGATAACTCATTTGGGCTACAAGTTAGTGGCTTTGATTAGGCTTAGTGTGAGCTAAGCCGAGCATTGCCGAGGCTTGGTGCCTTGTGAATATTATTTTACTTTATTTTATTTTCATTTTTCATTGTATGCTTTTGAGTTACTCTACTGCCAATTACCTCGGTTAGGTCCAACGCCTAATCCCCGAGGTACGATAATCAAGGTTCAAATACTTCCCTTACTTGACAACGATTCGTACGCTTGCGAGAGTTTATGAACCAAGTCACAAAGAAACATTGACGATCACTAGACTTCTAGTATAACTAGATTTCTACCCTTTTAAGTGTTAAAAAATAGAGTAAGTACATAATACATATCTGTATTGAACATATACAAAAAATATTTGATAGTGGTGACCAATAAACTTGCAGGCCGGGTTGACGTACTGTCTTCCTCAGTCAAACTCTATGATAATTAATTTTTTGCTTGATAGAACTTTTCAAGCATATATTTATATTAAAAGGAATATAGGTAAAGATGAATAAAGTACAACAGCTAAAATAAAAAAACTAGTGAAACTAACCATATAGAAAAGTATCCAAGCTTTTGTTTGACATAAACTCGTAGATCAGTAACTTCTCATTCTCTTTAACACAGCAACCCATCATCCTAACAAGGTTTTTGTGTTGAAGACTGGAGATCAACAACATCTCATTCTTGAACTCTTCAACTCCTTGTCTTGAGCTACTAGATAGTATTTTTACTGCTATTTCCTTCCCTTCCAGTAGCATCCCCTACACGATGTCCACAAATTAGTCATTATAGATCTTGAACCTTCAAACATGCTATATATGCTTTTCCTAGCAAAGAAAATACCTTATAAACTGGGCCAAAGCCGCCTTGACCGAGTTTGTTTGTTATGCTGAAGTTGTCCATGGCGATCGATATGCTATCAAAATCATATATCTTTAGCTCCGAGGAATCATGTTGTCCTATATATTCTCGAAAACCGTCTTTATAAATCTTAATAAAACTAGTTGATTCCAAACGCCGTGTTGTTGATTTGACATTTCCTGATTTTGCAAATAAAACTATCAATCACTGAGTTGGAACAAAACAGGAGGCAACATTTGGATAACAGACGATCAATATCAAATTCTTATAATGAGATGAATTAATTGACCCCGTCATCTAGTTCTCTTACGCCTTTGGTTGGCACGCCACCTGTGCAAACTGAAGACTATTGCAATTAAAATACTCATAAATCGAATAGCTGTAAGGCTGGCAATTAACTTTATTGGCTTTTCTTCATCTGAAAAGAAAAAACAAAATCAACTTACAATACAAACAAAAATTAGTGGTATAAGAGTTGTGCAAGAGCTATTGTCATTTAACTAGTTCTGAGGGTGCTAGGCGGACGTAAAGATCTTCTCCAAGAGATGGAAACTTCTGCATATCAATAAGGTCTTTGGACCAGACCAAACACCCTATGGTATCAACATATGCATAAGCTAGGCTAGAACAATTACCCAGGCACTGTATCTTGCAGTCCTCGAGCTTGTCTAAAGACACAGAATTCAGATATTCATGAAAATCGGGTACTTTCAATCTTTCCAACTTCAAAACCCCATCTTTTCCTTTTGATGAGACTGAATCATTTGTGTTAGTCTCACAAGACAAATTTGTTCGTCTCACACAACCTCCAGTCCAGTTTCTTTTGCTCCATTCTTCATTTGACTTGGGTATAAACCCTTTCAAACACTTGCAGATTGGAGAGTCAGAAGCTTTGCAAACCCCAAAAGGTCCACAGGCGCCATAATTATCGCATGGGTTTTTCCATGACTCCCAGTCAAGATACCAGTTCTTCCCACTTTCTGAAAACATTTGCCTCAGTACTCCTTCTGAAGATATGTCCATATATGTAAGAACTTTGTCACCTGGAATTTTGTTAAAACTGTAAGAGTTATACCTTGTTCCCGGTATCACACCAATATACTTTGATTGATCCCAAGGCCCACTTCTCCAGTACGTAGGGAATAGATCCATTAATCCAAATGAACGATTGTGATGGCAACTCTGCTGACAATCCGACCTTGAATATCCCCGTTGATGGATCATTATCACTTTTCCAAGATGTCAAGAAAATCTGTTTTCCCACCATGCTTGGCAAAAGTGAGTCACTAGGATTATTGAAACTCTCCCACATATCAACTCCCATATCATCTTTGACAACAAAGTTTCCATTATCCAAGAGAACTGCAGATGAAAAATTGGATATATTGGCGGACCAGACAGAAATCTGTTTCCCATCTACGAGCTCCAGACTCCCGCTGCTGCCAATTCTCAAACTAACCAAGGTGTCTGTAGCCGTAAGAGGATTATCTCTGTTAGCCACCCACACATATTTACGGGGATATATACTTTTGTGCCATAAGCCCACATACTTATTGGCAGAACTATTAGGACTGAAGAAGCCCAGTTCAAATATTAGGCCAGGAGAGACTAGAGTTTGTCCTTCTACTAATGGGTGTGAAGGAGTTATGTTATATACTTCAGCGCCATACTGTGAAGGAAGCAAACTGAAGATGAATAAGAAAAACAAAGTAACACCACCCAGTTGCATCCCTACCCTAATATGTTTTGCAGAAGAACAATGTCAAATATTTTTTGTTTCACAGAACTAAGCGTAGACCAGATAATACAAAAAATTCAATGCCAATGCTTCAAAAGTCATGGCAGACAAATTTGACATTATCTAAGATCCTTCTAGGATATCATTTGACAAATTTGACGTACGTAACATTGAAGTTGACAATAAACCTTAATAAGCATTAAGTGGAGAGTTTCCTTCAAACTTAGTGAGCTGCTGTAACATTGTTTTCAGTAACATGCAAACTTAGTGAGCTGCTGTAACATTGTTTTCAACCATGGACACAATTAATATTGAGTAATAGAATTGAACTTTTAAGTGAAGGAAGCAAAGCAGTGTGTGATATTTTCATCCTGCATGAGAGGTAAATTCAGCAACAAGAAATTCAGAGACAGTAAATGAAATCCAGTAAATATCTCCCATGACTTTTCTTCCGCCAACCTCTCAACTAAAACCAAGCAATATCAACATTAAAGAATCATCATAACACCCATCATCATCATCATCATCAAAAATAGCTGGAATACATTAGAACTTGATGTGAAAGATTGAAATTTAGCAATGTTCAGAATTCTGCAGAAGAAACAATTCACACTACTAAAATAAGCCTCATAGGATACATATTTTATTCTGTATCTTTTGCTTTAGAGGATATGGATAACCATATTTAAAACTCATTAGATACGGTGCAGCCTCGGAATGAAAAATACTTGCAGGTTCCAGTAGTCAAAAGATACGGTTTATTTTGTTGTGGGGTCCATCTATTATCAACTTTTAATTTATTTTGTTTTCTTTTTTTTTTGGACGAAATTTATTTTGTTTTCTTTATTAACAATTTTTTATTTATTAACAATTTATTTTGTTTTATTTATTAACAATTTATTTTTCTATTTATTTGGTATTAATTTAGGTATTTAGCCAGGTAAAATACAAGGAGTATTTTAAATTATGTATACTCTGTATAATACTTGAAGAGTCCAATCAAAACTTGTCTCATCTAGACCGAGCGGCCATTTCCTCTCCTCCACCATCAGTCCCGCCCTCGTCCCAAACTTGCTATAATCGAACAAGCAATAATTCAAACTACCCAGCAGATCAAGCAACTCAAATCGGAGTAGAAGAAGACGAAATCGGCTTATAGACCACAATAGATCAACCCATATTATATTCTCTAGTAGATCTCGGGCAAACTTGAAGCGAGTGAATGATCACCTTCAACTGAGATGAATAAATGGCTGAAAGATTAGAATTTATTATGAAATCACAACATATATATATATATATATATATATATATATATATATATATATACTATTATTAAGAGAAGAGGCTTTGTTAGCCAAAATGCATATGAAATTACATATGGATCCTTACATCATATATTAATTTGAAATTATATTTAATAACTAAGGGATAAGAAGGTAAATAACAAAATCAAAATTGAAAAAAATAAGAAAACAATAATTTACTTATCTGCAGATAACTTCCTACTTACCCACTATGTGCATTTCATCTAAGACAAAACTTCCCACTATTTGCAATAACTCCCCACTTATTTTGAAAAAAGCTTTTCCATATCTATTTAATTAATAATTATCCACACCCATCGGGTGTGTTTTGTTCTAGTATATATATATATATATATATATATATATATATATCAAGTCTAACGTGTGAGAGTTAGGGTTCCGAAGCACCGGCGGTGGTGTGATAGGTGGTGTATGTGTGACAGATCGGACGTGGTTCGCATGTCCTGGTGCCCTCCTTTCATCGTAGAGGGGTGGAGTTGGTTAACCGGCCCGAAGTTTGCTCACCATGGAGGAGGTTGTTGGTGGTTTTGTCCGGAAGCTGGCAATTTCATATCCGAGTGTGGTGGAGGTGGTTTTGCCGGAGAAGCCGGCTGGAAATCGTTCACAACGTTTCTTCATGGTGGGAGAGTTGTTGACCTGTAAGCCCTACCGGACAGAGGCCCTCATTAGTACTCTTAAGGGTCTCTGGGTTCCGAAGAATGGACCGGTGGATAGATCGAGAATTACTGTCTGTAGCCTAGAAGGAAGCAACAGGATGTTGTTTTCCTTCAAGTATTAGGCGGACGTGAAGTGGGTTGAATATCCCGTTCCATCTTCTTGCTCCATTGACGCCAGCACCATCTGAAGTTGATTAGCTCTCTGATCACTACTTTCCTGATCAGGTTTCCTCCCAGTTGCCTTCGCCAACAATATGTTCAAAGCTCTGATGTGGTTTTTGTACGCTCTGTTTTCTTGCATCACTTCTGTCACTTTCTTCTCCATAGACAAAATCTTGTCATCGGCAACCATAATCTTTTCCCATAGCACCTTAATATGGTTTGCCAAGTTTTCATTCGCTTGTAAGATAGTCTTCATTTTCTCCTCCATTTTCTTTTTGTCATCTTCATTTTCAATCACTGTATTCATCTCCTTTAGGAGAACTCTCATGTTCCCAGTAACCCTTATGTTTTCTCTTCTTTCTCTTGTTGACTTGCTTGCGGAACCTGCAACCAATAAAACAACAAAAAAGTCAAAAAAAAAAAAATACCAATATTGGGGCCAATAGAGGTCTATTGGGGGCCAGTAGACACTTTACAAACCCTGTATTGAGGGGCAATAGATGTCTATTGCCCCCCAATAGAGACATTATAAACCCTGTATTGGTGAGCCAATACAGGTCTACTGCCCCGCAATAGATCATTTGTAAAGTTCCAATGTACCTGCTAACTTACCCAGTTGGCGAAACTTGGTGTTTCCTACTCCTCTTCCATATCCAACAACTTGATGAAGTTATGTTCTAACCATGGGCCTTCTTTTATTAATTCCTCTGGCCAGTCTGGATTCTGGTGGACCTTCTGCAGGTTGACATCTCCTTTATTGACCACCTCACAAATCTTGGTTTTTCATTCTCCATTCCTTGAATCCAGTTTCTGATCTTTGTCTTCTCCAAGAACCAGTACTGTTAAAAAAAACTATTTTTGTTAGTAAATGAATAACAGACACCTAATTATCCTGTATGGGGGGGGGGGGGCAATAGACATCTATTGCCTCCCAATAGAGACATTTTAAACCCTGTATTGGGGGCCAATAGATGTCTATTGCCCCCTAATACACCAGAAAATTTTGTATTGTACTTACATACATGAGAGGGAGGCAGCCAAAAAGAGTTGTCTGATGATCTTTTCGGTACATCTGAAGCCCATCCATCAGAAAATCTAGTACCATCTTTGCCCAATTGAAGCTTTTTATGTTGTCTAGGTCTTCACAAGCGTTGATGAGGTCCCATGTTAAGGTTGTAGATGTCCTGCTGAAGAGGAATGCATTGAAGAGGTACATGATAAGCAGTGCCGCGATTATCTTGGGATTAGCCTTCTTCTTCTTGTCGAGCTCCGTGCTGAGTGCCTCTTCCAGTTCAGGTTTGATTACTGTTTCTTTTCTCATATTGACATCAAATATCGAAGATGCCTTCCGTTCCTCCTTGAACACCTTCTTGCTTAGATCCCATTCAATACCAATGGTTGGCAGGTCAAACAATTCATTTATGTCTTCCAATGTTATTTACATTTCTGTCTCCCCAAACACAAACTTGTTTTTTTTAACGGCAAAGTACTTCAGTATAATCTCCAAGTCGGCCTCATGTTTGTGGAGCTGAGTTTCGGTGAGCTTCTTCTCGAAGAATGGTCGGATCATCCCCCAAAATACAGTAGTACTCGAAATATCCCAAGCCTCTTTTGGAATTTTGTCTCTGTATGGTGTCAATCAATCTCCAGAAAGCACTTAGCGTGCATTTCTGTTGCCTACACTCGATATTTGCCTTTTCTTTTGTATCTTCTTTCTTCTTCCTTCCCCCTTTCTTTGGCTTTTTCTCTTTTGTCTTTGACTTTTCCTTTTTAATCTTCTTTTTCGTTGTTTGTTCATCCTTGTCGTAATCAGACTCTTGTCTTTTTTTACTCCTTTGACTTCTTGTCTGCACATAAAGACTTTGTGTCGTTTCTCTGTCATCTTCTTCTTCTTCTTCTTCTTGTTCGACTTCATCTGTTTCTTTTTCTACTTCTTCCTCTGTTTCCGCCTGTTCTTCTGTTTCTTTGTCTTCACTAGAAGTTTCTTCTTCTCTTCGAGATTTCTTCTTATTCTTTAATTCTGTCATGCTTTTTTGAAGTGTTTTCTGTTGTGTTTCTTCCATATCTTCTTCAGAGCTGGAGCTGACTTGTGGTCGCTTGGTTCTTGCCATTCTGTTCATAAACAAATTAAAAAAGAAAAATTAATTATTGCACATCAACAGATCAACTATTGAACTCCAGTAAACATTTATTGGGGGCCAATAAACATCTATTGACTCCCAATAGATGATTATGTTGTGGGCAATAGTCATATATTGGTCCACAATAGACATCTACTGCCCAGAACAGAAGTTTCTATTGTCTGAATAGACATGTATTGGCCCCCAATAGACATCTACTTTCCCACAATAGAAGCTTCTATTGGGGGCCAATACATGTATATTGGCCGAATAGACATGTATATTGTCTCGATAGACATGTATTGGCCCCTAATAGACATCTACTTCCCCACAATAGAAGCTTCTATGAGGGGCCAATACATGTCTATTGGGACAAATATACATGTCTATTGTGGGCCAATAGACATGTCAATTGAGGGGATTGAGGGCCAATAGACATCTACTTCCCCACAACAGAAGCTTTTATTGGGGCAATAGACCCCTATTGGAGCAGTAAGGGTTTGTTAACCTGCAATAAGCTCACAATACATGTCCATTTTCTTATTTTGCAGTTTTTTGTTTCCCAGTCAATATAAAACATTCAATTTGTAATAGATTTTAAACTGAAACCCTAGATTTAACAGATTTTGAAACATGCAAAGCCTATTCTTTCATTTACCCACTCGATTAACGAAACCTAGGCTACGAACAAGTTCATTTTCACAGAAAACTAAAGAATCTGAAACGGAAAAGAGATTTTGACTCACTTTCTATAATCCCGATAGCGTAGAACGTTAAATCACCGCCGGCGTTGGTCGAGTGAGTAGCGGTGGTCGAGAAACTGAGTATCGAGGGCGAGATTCGTAGACCTCGAGTCTCTGAATTGAGAGCGAAAGCGAGAGGAAGAGTATGAGACGGTTGTTTTTGAAACTGAAAAATTGGAGAAACCGTACCGCCTAATTTGTATAGTGGGTTGCCATATTATGTAATTTTGGAGCTTTCACTGGGTAAAATGGTCTTTTCAATTCGTGTTTGGGTTAGTGGGAACAGTTTTTTGTTTGTTGTGTAAGTGGGCTAAAATTGGCCTATTTTGGGGCTGATGATCACGGGCCCTATACTAATTTTGAAAGCCTATGGTAGGAAATTGGCTGAAATAAAACTTAGGATATCAAATTGGTTAATTATGAAAACCTAGGATTGCAAATTGATAGAAATAAAACATAGGATAGCAAATTGACACTATGATAAAACTAAGGGTAGCAAATTAACTATTAAGCCTATAATTATTAGATCAAATATTGCAACTCCTGCGAGAAAACCCTGAACCAAATAACAAGATAAATAAGACATCTACGAAGGAGTATATGTGAAAATAGATAGCATCCATAAGAGACTGAATTAGCCTAGAAATGGGTGCATCTTTTTGCTATCTATCACGACCCCAGTTTCACTGGAAAATTGGAGGGTCGCAAACCGCTCTCTACAGTTGCAAATGTGAAATGGTGCTAAAGCAAGACCCGCGACTATTAAAAATGAAAAATGACTGTGCTCAATTTAGACTTAAGTCACCCTGGAGTAAAGCCACATACTCAACAACATCTATGTCTGTGTCATCAAAAAAAAAAAAAACAAAAAACAAAAAACAAAACAACATCTATGTTTGAGGTCACACTACATATACAGTATTACAGGTGACCTAAACATTAACGAGAAAAAAAACTTGTTGATCTAGGTACGTAGCTGTATATGGAGGAGAAGAAACAATTTTAACAACCAAACATTGCCTGGATCATTGAGTTCTAGAGGATTTAGTGCAATATCAAATAAGAAGAACAATTTAGATATCACTGAGAAACAATGTCAATACCGGTGTAAAGTATTCAATCCAAGGTCCTGGCCAGTATCTACTTATGGGAACCTCCATATACTCTCACTAGAGAAAAACAGTTAAAGGAAAACCTTCAGAATGACCAAAAGTCATTGGATTTTTGATGCAACAATTTGCTGTCACTTATCGTCCTTCAATCACTGTAATAGTACCTTCATTCGTGGAGGAACTAGTATGTTCATACTGCGGTTGAGGACGAGGAAATGAATTTTGCATAGTGAACACAGGCCTCTTAGGTTGTGGACCATCTTTCTCACTGCTTAGCATTAAAGCTATATCCTTCATGGTTGGCCTATCCGCAGCATTATCTTGTACACAAAGAAGCCCAATGTGCACACATTTCAATACTTCTGATGAGGAATATGAATCATCTAATACATCATCTACCAATTCCAATCCCTTGCCTTGATACCACAAGTTCCATGCCTGAAAAAAGAATCCAGATTTGTTGTCAAGAATTGTTAAGACTGCTGTATTCAGTTCCATATTTATGGGCTAAGATATATGACATAGCTTGACATCTAATAAAACTCACTAGTGGCAATCTAGTCTCTTTTTAGGCCTTTCTGGGGCAATCTACTGGATTTTTTCCTATCTAGTTTAGTATTGGATCTTGGTCTTGTTGACTTAAGTCTCAGTGTCTCTAGTTATACACCAATTGAGGTCTCTAGGCGACTAGATTCACTATTCCAGAGTTAGGTTGGGAGGGTCGGATCCTTCTATTTTATTTAGTTATTCTAGGGCCTCCAGCGTAGTACCAAAGGGGGATCCCGCTATGTCTACGATGTATTCAATGTCAAATGAGTGACCTAGTTCTATGTACCACTGTGTGTACTAACACATCTTCTTGTCTGTCTAGATGGCAACGGAAGGGTATGTAAGAGTCATTCTGGCTTTTGATCAATATATTGGCTACTGCATTCTTCTTTCAAAAAAATAAATAAATAAAACTCACTATTTTACATTGAACTTACATGGGCTAGAAAGCCTATTTGCTGGTCATATAAAAAGAAGCTGTTATTCTTCTTGCTGCTAATAATCTCCAATACCAAAATTCCGAAACTGTAGACATCAGATTTTTCAGAAAATATCCCACCCATGGCATACTTTGGAGACATATAGCCACTGTGTAAAAAACTCATTAATTAGTATGGAACTAGTTTCTAGCTTAAAGAAAATTACCATGCAACGGAAATAACTTATTCTTACCGTGTTCCCACAACCTTTTGAGTATTTTCTAGACAATATGTTCCTTCAACTATTCGTGCCAATCCAAAATCTGAAATTTTTGGGTTCATTTTTTCATCTAGGAGAATGTTGCTGACTTTCAGATCTCTATGTATTACCTTCATATAGGAATCATGATGGAGATAAAGAAGTCCTCTACCAATACCCTGAATAATATTAACGCGTATATCCCAATCAAGCTCTCCTCTCCTCATTGGATCTAATGAAATAATTCATACACCCATTAGAATGTGATCACCAATGTTATTCATATTTCCAATGCATTCAGTGATTCAGTAATGAACATGATGAAAAGAATCTTCATCAAAAGACTTCCAGCCTTTGTTCTCTGATTGAAACTAAAATTCTAATCTAGCCTTTAATTGTCAGGAAATGAAGATTACACTACAAGAAAAAACATGTTTAACAACATGCAATTCACGTTGTCAATCACTTTTGACAACGTTTGGCGCATGTTGTAGATGCCAGAGTCATTAAAAGTCCACGAGTCCTTAACATCGCGCTTTGCACGTTGTCGAAAAGAGGCGAAGCATGTTGTTGTAATCATTCAACAATGAGCCATGCACGTTGTCATAAATTTTCGACAACGTTTCAAGCGCATGTTGTAAGTTTTAACAACACTCTCAGCATGTTGTCTTTAGTTTTCGACAGCATACATGGTATGTTGTCATATTACTGGATACGTTGTTATAAAATTTCAGTACATATTATTGCACCCAATTTGCTGGGCTATGCTTTCCTGTACCTCTATAAACATTCACCATTACTTAAACACATTCACATGCCAATATTAGTACACACTAACCATGTATGAAAAATATACATTTCATTAGGAGTGCCACATTCTCTTATACATATGTGCTTTACAAAACAAGCATGACAAAGTACTGGATTCTTTGTTCATCAGCATTCACAAAACATGCATGGTACTTCCTGACCTACATAAATTCTCTAGTAAAGCAAAATGTACCTGCTACTTCAACTACTAAGGGAGCATTTTAATGGAGCTTTTGGGCCATGCAAGAGTGCTTCCTACAACTTCACCAAGTTGTTTGGCATCCATGGTTGCTCTATACACTTCCATATTCTGATACTCATCAAACACCACATCAACCCAAACCTTCCAACAATCTCGTCCAAGAGGCACACAATGAACTTTTGTACTTGGAGACTTAATACAGTAGCTTCAAGTTCTTTAACCTTTGCACTCCCTTGAATAGTAGCATTGACTCGAGATGGTGTAGCACCAAACCCAAGCCCACGAACTTGAATAAAAGAAGATTAAATGAATACAGAATCATATAGAGTTGTAACAATGAATACAAAAACATGATAACCAAATACCCTTACAGAGTTGCTGGTATTAATTTACTCACCTCACCATGCTCAGACATCTTCTAGAGTTGTACAAATCAATCCAAAAGCTTTTGTTCTGTATGCATAATCAATCCAAAAGCTTTTGTTCTGTATGCATTCACATGTATTCTGATTACATGTAGCCTAAATGTGTTAAATCAAACTAAAGGCCTTCCCCCAATCAAACTCACACATGGCATTTCCAATTTACCTCATATATTTTCGAAACTAAACAATTTGCAGAACTAGTTTTGTGTATTATTTGGCATTTCCAGAGTAAGGAAAATGCCAGAGTAAGGAAAATGCATGCTTCCAATCTGCGGAAACAATGGTAGCTTCTCATTTCTCAAAATCTCCTAGTTTTGTGTATGATCTGTTAATGACTATTAAGTTTTAACATACATACATACATACATAACTTAACTCTTTGCTTTTGAAAGAAGAAACATTCAAATAAGGTGAAATATAGACAAGAGGAAGGAGATTTACAGTTTGATACATGTAACTATCAAGCTCGTCCACTGAATCATCAGCTGGCGTCAAATTTGCCACAGCAACAATCTGCGTAATAGCACACACATGTCAATCCTCAAGCGTTGATAAATTAAATTACAAAGAGTTCCTTTTCATCTTCTGCAGAAAAAAATGAAGAAACAAATGCAGAAAGTATAGACAGGGTTCTTTTGGATACATATTATGACAACACCAAACAAAAATGTTTATTAGTCAATACTGAAGCACGCATTCTGCTGGCAAGTTTCAGCTTCCTACCAACCCATCAAAAGAGTCTTGCTTTGTTGCCAACCCAAGGCAACTCGAAGAAAACGATGAATGCAGAAAGAGTTTAACAACATTTGGCTGACATGATATGTGTCAAGCATATGCTGCCAATGGCTAATCCAAATCTAAAAATAGAACATTACTTATTTCCATCCAATTCTAGCTCAAACAGCTTGGCTAATCCATGTCTCCCAACTACTTTTACTTACCGAATAATCACCCAACAAAATTGAACCCAAGAAACAAGAAAGTTAAAACCCAGTTACCAAAACCCGAAAAAGGAACAAACTTTATGCTCCTTTCCTTCAACTCTTCTAAATTTCCCAGGAACCAAATAAACCACATAGAATGACAGTGACTCCCAACAAAGAAAAACATAGCCCCATTCCTCAAATTCCAATGCCATCATCAGACTTGGCTCAAATTGAGTTAGGGTTCGTGATTATGATACCATCAATTCGCCAGAAATACCACCTTAATTTTAAACTGATTAGTAATCAAATCTTCGAGAAAACAACTGGTAGAAGAACATTGCGGCCTTACTTTCTAGTCTATAGTTCCAATTCAGTTCAACACAATTAACATGCCAATGTAATAACAATTCCTTGCATTAATATTCTTTGTACAAAACCAAGAACTGCATTTAGTCTGATTCCATTTTGTTAGTTTCATTTCACTGAGAGCAATCTGACATCTCTACAAACTCATACTTAACATAAAGATTAGAACTGGAAATGGACTTGCAAATCCATTCCAGCTGCCAGCCCATTATCAGCAAACATCAACAAGCGAAAAACAAACACTGTAGTGTAATCAACATGAAGATACCAGTAAAAATTAATGATAATAATCACCACAGATGAAATTCAAAGCATAATTATCCAAAGCAACCACATATTAACCTAACACGATCCAATTAATCGCAACGGATATGCAACGGATATGTACAAGTATGGTACCCGCTTCCAATTAATCGCAACAATTACTCTATCAGAAATCATATTAAAGAAAACCACACAAACAGATAATCCGAAACGAAAAACGAATTGCAGAGATTGAAATCGAAACCCTAATAAAGGATACACACTTCGAAGCAAAAAAAAAAAACCAGAAACCACAATTCGAAATCAGAAACCTGGCACAGTTAACTAAGCGGAGCAAGAAGAAAGGTACTGACCACTTGAAATCGACGCCTCTGATGGCCATGGAGGTCGAGCTATGCACGAATCGCTGCGAGTGAGATACAAGATCCGACGATACTCAAGGAAGGAAATGCTTGAATCGGACGCCGATCTTTCGCGGACGGAGAGAGGTTTCGGAGAGAACAGAGGTCGCCGGAAAAAGAGAGAGGCGGTGAGGGAGTGAACGGAGAACCACCATTGTCGGCGAGTCGGAGTCTATGGAATTGGAGAAGTCAAAAATAGTACCTGCAATCAGAATTGGAGAAGCATTGCAGGAATTAAAGGGAATAATGCGCAGAGAAAAGCGAGCTGATCTTCTTGGGAATCAAAGAGAGAGAAGCGGGCTGATCTGAGAGATGCAGCAAGTGAGTGAGTGTTTGAGTTGAAACTGAGATATCTGAGCTTTTGATTTTGATACCTTGAGAGAATTTGAAATTGAAAACTGAGAATGAAGAACTGCTTGATAATTACCTTGAGAGAGTTGACGGCTTGAAAAGTATCTTGAGGTCTGAAATGACTAGGTGGCTCCGACCCCATCGAACATTATGAAGGTCACCGTCGACTAGGGTTGGTGGCGGGAGATGAGCTTTTGGCTTTGAGGGCGTTTAGTGAGTTTGTAGAAGTTAGGTCAATGAAATTTCAAATTTCTCCTAAAATTTAGGATAAAACGGACAACTCCATCCCCTCATAATTTTCTATTTATCTTTTTTTCTCTCAAAGTTTTGACAACGTTCGTTACATGTTGTCATTCTAAAAAAATTTCAACAACGTGCACGCCTGCTTGTTGATAAGTTAATTGACAACTTGCGGATAACAACACGCAAAGTAGGTTGTTGATAACAAAATTAACAACGTG
Source organism: Rosa rugosa (assembly GCF_958449725.1). Classification (NCBI taxonomy): domain Eukaryota; kingdom Viridiplantae; phylum Streptophyta; class Magnoliopsida; order Rosales; family Rosaceae; genus Rosa; species Rosa rugosa. The sequence continues at coordinate 69,750,012 of NC_084821.1, read as the reverse complement.
CAAATGACGCATATAGTGTTAAATGGTTTACTACAACGCACATTCTTTGCCCCTTGTCGAATACTATAAGTAACAACGATCATTTAGAGCATGTTGTTATTATGATGTTGTGGTAGACTACTTTTCTTGTAGTGTTAGTGTAGGAATGCACCGTGTATATATAGATAAACATGCATTCAAAGATTGATGGAGAATTTCTGCCATGGCAATTTAGTTCATGTGGATTCACTCGAACCTTTTTGTTAGTACTTAGTAGGCAGTTTTAATTCTAAAATATAATTCCTAGTATTATACTGAACTTTTGGCATCTTGTTTTAGTAACAATATCTTTCAAGTTTCAAGGTCCCCCAAGTTCGACATATTATAAAGAGCTCAGAGACAACAATGACCGTTAAAAAAAACATGATCGATAGCACTATAAGAAACTGCAGTCATCATAAAGTGGCAGTGAAACTAACCGAATAGAAAAGTATCCAAGCTTTTGTTTGGCATGAACTCATAAACCAGTAACTTCTCATCCTCTTTAACGCAGCAACCCATCATCCTTACAAGATTTTTGTGTTGAAGATTGGAGATCAACAACATCTCATTCTTGAACTCTTCAATGCCTTGTCCTGAGCTACTAGATAGTCTTTTTACAACTATTTCCTTCCCATCTTCTAGTGTACCCTATACAAGGTCCACAAGTTAATCATGGTGTTCATGTTTGTATTCTTCTACCAATTACAATGCTATATTACCCTCAAATAAACAAATAATTTAGTACCTTATAAACAGGACCAAAGCCTCCTTGCCCGAGTTTGTTTGTAGTGCTGAAATTGTTTGTAGCAGTTAACATGGTATCAAAATCATAGATCAATAGCTCTGATGGATCATGTTTTCCAATATATTCTCGAAGAGTGTCCCTAGAAGTTGGAATCGATTCTAATCATACGAAGAGAAGTTTTGTTAATTTGCAAGTATCAGCGTCAAACACCAAATCGGAATAAAACAACAAATGTTATGGATATCAATCAGTATATAACTATGTATGCTCTTACATAGTTCTGCAGGGAAGTAATACTAATTTGGTTAGTAGTTTAGTACTTCAGAGATACCTATAAATGTGCTAATGCATCATAATAATTAATCTCCTCCATCTCATTCTCTTACCCTTTTGGTTAGCTCGCAATTTGTGCAAACCGAACACTATGGCAACCAAGATAATCATTAAACCAATAGTTGTAACGCTGGCAATCAACTTAATTGGCTTTCCTTCACCTACAAAATGAATTTACAATATGAAAACAAACATAAGAAAGGATAAGAAATTGCTTATAAGAGTTTTGCAAGCATTGTTATCGTTTACCTAGTTCTTTGCGTGCTAGGCGAATATAAATATCAATTCCCCCCTTGGGAAATTGTTGTATATCAATAAGGTCTTTTGACCATACCAAACACCCAATATTATTAACATATGCATAAGCCAAGCAAGAACAATTATTTAAGCACTGTGTCTTGCATTCATTGGGCGTGTATTGAGCATTGAAAGATGTGATATACTCATAATAATCTGGTACTTTTGCCTCTACGATCTTCCAGAACCCATCATCATTATCATCTTGTTTTCCTTGCAATGGTACCGACTTCTCATTTGTTGGTCTCTCACAGAACAATTCAGTTTTCCTTACGCATCCTCCGGTCCAGTCTCCTCTACTCCATTCCTGGTCTGACTTTGGTACAAACCCTTTCAAACACTTGCAGATTGGAGATTCAGAAACTTTGCAAACCCCAAAAGGCCCACATGCTCCATAGATATCACATGGACTGTTTTGTGAATTGAGGTAGAGTGACCAGTTCCTACCATTTGGTGCATACATAAGCTTAAAATTTCCCTGTGAAGAGACTTTTAGATATGCTGCGACAGTGCCAAATAATTTATAAGAGAAATATTGTATTCCCTGTTCTACATTCTCTTCTCCGTTAAATCCATTAAGATATCGATCATCCATACCTGGCACGCCGATGAACTTTGATTTATCCCATGGCCCACTTCTCCAGAAGGGAGTTGATCGATTAATCCAAATGATCAGTTGTGTTGGCATATCTGTTGCCCGTCCACCTTCCACTGTATATATCCCAATAGATGGATCATTCTCACTTTTCCAAGCAGTCAAGAAAAGGCCGTTTTTAGACTTTTTGTTGTATCCCAGCACCTGGGTTGGTAGAATAGTGTCACCAGGATAATCAAAGCTCTGCCATATTGATTGACCAGCTCTAGTAACATCTTTGACAACAAAGTTTCCTTCATCTGAAAGAACTGCAGCAAATGAACTAGTATTAGATGATGAAACCTGTATAGTAACATTGCTTGACCACACAGAGTTCTGATTCCCATCTACAAGCTCCAGACTCCCATTGCTGCTGATTCTCAAACTCGCCAATGAGCCTGTAACTGCAATGGGCTTTTCCCTGTTGGCCACCCACACTACTTTACGGGGAAATATATTCTTGTGCCATATCCCCACATACTTATTAGCAGAACCATTAGGACTGAAGAAGCCTAATTCGAAAATGCTAGGGGACACAAGAGTGTCGCCGTGTGCTAACGGTCGCAAAGGAGTGATGTTAAAAACTTGAGAACAATGATAATGTGGTGGAAGCAAGAATAAGAAGAACTTTGAGAGATTTAAGCAGCTAACACTTACAGATTCAATACCCATTGGATATAGGGTGTGAAGGAGTTATCTCATATACTACTTCAGCACAACGAATTCTTGGTTCTGATACTCATTTGCATACAATTATACAAACACGTACGTTGCCCACAAGAAAACATGGCTGGCAACTAAATAGTACTACACAACTGTTTCGTCCCGGCCAATCGGTACGGTGAAATGAATTTCACATGGATTGGTTATTATTGTTTTTATGAAATCATAATAACCTATTTTCTTTCAGTCGATCGTCGAGACAAAGGGAGCAAAGTAACTTGACCGCCGGGAGACAGTACCAAACGCGTGATAGATCTTCCAACGAGCCAGCCTTCTTTTGAATAAGTCCACCCGGTCCAGTCATTTCAGCTATTTTTCTACTTTAGAAATTCAGCTGCAAGCCTGCAAGAGGAGAAATTGTAAATAACAGTCCGAACTGGATGATTGCTTTTTCTTGACTTCCGATGTAAATAAAGAACCAAAGATTCCACTTCGTGTTAACATGGATCCTATGACCCTACGCGCGAGGAAATCATGAACATAACAAAAATAAAGAAACAGATCATAAGGAAAGTAAAGATTACTTAAGGAATAATGAAATCAATGATAAGATGGAGTGATAGACATGTCCTGATTGACATTCTGTCCCACGAATAAAAATTTGACACCTAATCACTAATTTAACAGCCCACTAACTATGTTAACTCTCATTTATACTAGCATTTCTTCACACATGCTCTGCATGTAGAACTTATTATTATTATTTTTTCTTCAGAAAATAAAAAAGTAGTTATTGCAGAAAAAAGATAATGGGGAGAGAAAAGTGGGTTGTAGATACTTTTTTTGTTTATTTTTTTAATAAAAATATATTTTGTAAATGTCTTAATTATCCTTCTGATTTAATTAATTCTCAAAGTTTATTAATCTTCTAGGGTCTTTTCTGTCAAAATTCTAGATCTTGGCTAACAAACCCTCTTCTCTTAATAATAGTATAGATAAATATAAATAAATAAATAATTTAATCTTTTTCTCTTCCTTCATTTCCAGAAGAAAAAGTATCAAATCTAAATTATCTGATTCAATGTCATTCCCACTTTATAATGATCTGCGAGATCAAGACGGAGATGAAATGGGCTAATTTCCCTTTCAATTTCCTCTTCTACTACTTTTGTATCCTTATGTCATGCCAGGTTTGGAGATCTACCGATCCTCCATCCAAATGGGACGTTTCCCCAATTTTTCAGTCTTCTACAATGATTGAAGCCTCAATACGGGTTGGGCAGGACTTTGACCGGGTAAACGGCATGATGAAGAGTTCAGGTTCTTGAATTAGGACTTTGGTGCTTCTTCTGGAACCAAAGGAGTTGAATACTGTGTCTCTCATAATCAGGGCCATTGTGAGAAAGAAAAAAGGAAGAGACTATGGGTCAGTGGAGAGCTTTTTGGTTTTGGAACATTTTTGCTTGATTGAAGGAAGCCATGATTGTGATGATGAAGTTTTGGAGAGTAAAAGGCACTGAATTTCAGAGAAACGATAGGGAGTCCTGCACAGAGATTATAGATAGAAAGAAATAGGGCCAGTTTTGATGGGATTGGAATTTGGAAGATGGATTTTTGGAGGAGAGAATATCTCTACTATTAGAAATGGAAGCGTCTGTTTTGGTGTCAACAGCTTCACTAAAAAGTGAACTCCCCATACTACCCTTCATTTATGAGAACAGTTCAACTTAATTGAAAAATATGAAGGAAGGCTAACAACGTAAAATACAAACAAACAAAAAAACAATTGAGAAAAAATAAATACTGAATGATTAGACGAAACCAGAAATTTCCGACGGTTAGCACGATCTCCTGGAAGAACGACTGCCAGGGCTCACGATTGGAGACTGAAGACGGACGTGGGACATGATCGGAGTAGAGATGGCTTCATCACTATTCACCCCACTCTCCATTTACGGTTCATATAAAAGGAGAAAAGGGAAAGAGGAGCAGAGCAAAATCAAACCCAGAAAGAGGAAAAAATTAGTATCAAAATCGGTGATTTTCAGATTTCTTTTCTTTTTCCATTGATTTGGGTATCCTTTCTGTTATATTTGGTTTTCTGTGTTACTCATTGGAATTGGATTATGGCTGTTAGGTATTGTGTGCAGAGCGGATTCTCAGTCAAACCCAAAAGGCAGAGTAAAATAGGTATCAACTCAGGCGACAGTGTTGCAGATTCAGTGGAGGTCAGACTTGATAATTGTTTCCAGATTTCGAACAAATCTCTCGCCACCAATTCTATTTGGGTTTAATAAATCAAGCTTAATGGCTTCAAAGAGTTTGGAGGTAGTATTAACCGTATCTTTGTTTCTATATTTTTCGATTTTGATTTCTTACTCTTACATTGAACTGTTGTTTTGGAATGTCATTGAATTTTTCAGGTACTTTACATACTTGGGTAGTTTCTATATATCTTGAAGGAATCAGAAAATTTTGGTTATAGGTATGGTTTGGTGATTTTATTGATTCTTGGTTTCACGTTTTCAAATAATCATAGTAACCAATTGCTGCTCATGAACTGTTCGTTCAATAGGGATTTTGTTTCTTTTTTCTTTTCTTTTTTTGTTACCGCTTGGTTTTCTTTCAATTGTACGTTGCAGGTAATATTTCTGAACATTGTGAGAAAATGATGTCTACTAATGTCAGTTCCAGGTATTGTTTCTGTCTCCTGTGTTCTTCTTTCTTCAAGTAATCAATTGATATGCAATTTTTTTTCTCTTATCTATTGTCTATGGTATATGCTTAGTTATGCATGCATGTTTCTTTTAAATTTACTTCCGTTACTGTACTATGCTTGGTAATCGTTCAGTAAATATCGACATGAATGTTTCTTTCAGGGAGCATTATTACACCAATGCCTTTGGTCTCAAAAGTTAAGAGTTCAATCCGGGTCTCATGGCAAGTTCTATTTTCCCCTTTTTCCCTTCGTTGTGTACTTCTGATAATCAAACTTTTAAGCTTAGTTGGGGTTTTATCTGCAACAGTAACTATTGTTTTTTGTTACAAAAAAAGTGAGTATCTTTACCACATGAGTTGTCAATTTTGGTCTCAAAACTTGCTTTTGTTCTTCCTACTTCAAAAGTTTGAAATGAGGTGTCATAGGATGTGAAATAGTGCTTATGATATTGTTTGATATTGGGTTTTTTTTCCTTTTCCTTTTTTCCCCCCCTTCCAATTTTTCTACCTAATTTAGTGAAATTTGCTCAGATATGCTATTTTATATGTGGGAAGATGGTATGCCAAGCAGTAGGAATATTATATAGTGATATATAGAAACACGTACACCCGTCTACCAAACTCTCTCAAACCATTTTGCAGATAGGAAACTGTTTCTCTTTTCTTTTTTGGATTACTGTATGCTGTTGCAATTGATGTGTGATATCTGGTGTTGCAATGTACCATTTGAAGGTTGTTTATTCATTTACTCTTCAGTGGAAGGGCTATATTAAAACTGGAAACTAATGGATGCCCGATGTGTGATATCTGGTGTTGCAATGTACCATTTGAAGGTTGTTTATTCATTTACTCTTCAGTGGAAGGGCTATATTAAAACTGGAAACTAATGGATGCCCTGTAGACTTGCGTCTCTAAGTACTTACTCTCATTGTATGCCTTGATTTTGAAAGTCACATTTCCAGAATTTTCTACTTTTTCTTCCTCATTGGTTGTGCTTTTTGATTGTTAAAGGGTCATGTTCTGTTTCTTTAATGTATGTTTTTTGGTTTGGCGGCTATGATCTAAACACAACATCGGGAGTTATCCTTCATCTTGAACTCTTGCTATTTTTTTTTTTTTGGCAGCGAGGACCGGGATTATTGTGGTAACCCGTGATTGAAAAGCAAGAGAAAAAGAAGATAAGTGAAGGAGAAGGAGACTGTTAAAAGTTTAGAGCTAAGAGTTTTGATGGGAATGGGATTCAGATTCCTGTGCTCTTACAGAAATTAGTCCAATTATAGACCTATAATAACTCAGCCAGCGCTTCAGGTATTTATGCAAGTAATTATAGACCACATTCATTTTTGTTTGAGGCAAATGTACTATATTTGGACACTGTTTTATGTGAATGTGACACCAAGCAAGTGAATCCAAAAAAACTTCCACTGCTTTTTACAATTGTCTTTCTGTGTTTTTAAACTTGGATTAACACAAGTTTGAATCTGTACTATTTCCTCCCATGGAGGAAAAAAAAATAGTGATACATATGTCTCTGTTAGTTAAAGTTGATGACTATTTTGTTAAGTTAAAAGAGTGTGTAGAACTACAAGGAAGAGTATCTTTGAGGTTTATTCTTTCAATGATGATCAGAATTAGGTTTATTTTTACAATGGTCATTAGAATTAGGTACAATCGTTTTAATTCTTTTTGGTTTGTTACTATTTAGTCTCTTTTCTTACCCGTAAGAAATAGAGATTTTTTTTTCCCGTCGTGTACTTAGAATGATAAGTAACATAAAATGAAATAAAAATATAAATGAATAGCAACTCTTAAATACAAACCGTTATAGAATGAAAAAATATATACCAAAAAGAATTGAAGAAAAAAGCTAAAGGAAATGTATTATTTTTTATAGCAACAAGTCCCAATGACTCATGGATCAAAATCAAATGGAGCATGTACGTGCTCGGCACAGTAGGAAAGTGAGACAGTCAATGAGTTTTTCACAACGCCGAGCATATTTGGCCCGACGACGTGCAATAGCTCAAGGGAAGTGACCAATGGTGGAAACTAGCTCAAGCAACAGAACTGAACAAGCTTCAGGTACTTCTTTATTCAAACGATAAATAAGATTATAAACTTACATATTTGATTGCACTTTTTTTTATTATAATCTTTGATTTTCATTCTCAAAAAAAAAAAAAAAAAAAAAAAATCTTTGATTTTGTGTAATTTTTTCTATTTGTAGGAAATGTACAAGCTAGGCACCCTCAACAAAAGAAAAAGTTTCAAAGAAACGAGGTCTTTAGGAGACGTGTTTCCGTGTTCTCTTCTGGTTGGCGGATGGGACAATCAGTAAAAATGAACACCGCTTATCTTAGTGAACTGATTTTGAAAGAGTGGACGAAAAAGAAGCATGCACAGTATGTACACTGTTAGTTTGTTTCTTTTCTTCCAAGTGTAGTTGTTTACCTGATTGTCACCTTTTTAAATTCTTACAGTTGGCACTACAAAAACTCATGTAGAGAGTTGATGACACACGATATTTGTCACATTAAACGAACTGGGAGAAAGGTTTTGCGCATTAGGTATTCATTATGATGTATAATTTGTTCATTTTATTGCATACATCTTCAATAGTCACAACAATTTTTGTACTTTTTTTTTCATATAAAAATTTGAATATGGATGAGTAGGAGGCAAAAGCATCGTGAACAAAACAGCGTTTTGGCTAAGGTATATTTCAATTGTGATACCTAACAGCAAGTATACATGACATTGAACTATTACGAAGTCTCCTAACAATAATGGTTTGTTTCTCCTAACAGTTCTACATCAAACGTTTTGAGGATTTGAAACATGATATTGAGGTGATTATATAATGAATGCATTCATATGTTATACTTGGTCAAATCATACAATTAAAAATTTAATATTTTCTGTCATTACATAACTCTTTCGATAATTGGAGTAAGGGTGTTGCAGTAAGAAAATTAGCTAACTTCATGGTATGTACTTCACTTAGTAGATCAATTTCACCTTAAAGTAAAAAACCGAGACACTATCTTATGTTTTTTTTTTTTTAATAATGTTTTTTTTTTGTTCTTTAATTTGTAGTTTGGGCAACGACTGTTGACAAATGGATGGCTGAGATGGAGTTGATTGGAGCATGTGGACTTTATTGAACAAATATGTATATAGGCATGTATATAAGTTTCTTTTTAAAAAGTATGTTTGTATTGCAAACATTTGTATATATCAGTGCATATTTTTGTATGAAGTTTAATGTTTTTTACTAATGAATTTCTAAAACCAAATACCACTGTTGTATAATGCTTGCATCTAATTAAGAGAGTTAGTAATGTGTAACGCAGAAATTGTATTGCACTGTCGAGCAAAATCTGACACACATTGTAATAGAGGAATGAAAATGTGCATATGGGAAATGTATTGTCCAGAAACAAAACTCGCACGCGCCAGCGCGGCCCTTCCGCAAGCGCAACGCGCGTGCAGGAAGACTAGTGATGAGAAGGTGAGGACGAAGGATATTAACCAGCACTAATTTTAATTATTTGTTATTTTTAAATTAAAAATATTACAAGTAAAAAGTGTTAAGTTTATAAAAGCATCTTTAGCTATTTTTGAGTCAAATTTTAGCCAAAATAACTAAAAAGTCATTTTGGCTAGCCACTTTAGAAATACGTCTACATCAGTGCTCTTTATTTTAGCTAGTTTTGAATTTATATTATTTTTTAAAGGAATATTAAATAGTTTAAATGTATTTATAAATTATATAAAGTAACTCAAAAGGAATGTTTTAAATTATATAGAGCCTCATCTCGCTCTCTGTTTGGACCCAAAATGAACATTTTGGCCTGACAAGGCACGTCTTGGAGAAATTGAGCCAATGTCAGTGGCTAAAGCTATATATTTTTGACAAGTTCGAAATATATATTTAGAGGCTAAATAAAGCCTACTATGGAAGCATGGAAACATGAAAAGTCAACTTTAGCATATTTTCCTACTTCGGCTAGGAAAAACCGAGCTAGACAAGGAAGGAGGGGTGACAGACTAACCAAATGAAATCTAAATGTGCTGAAACTTTCCAGATCCATTCTAGACAGCCCAAGGATCATTTCTTATGAAGAGTGCAATAGCTTTTTTTGAGTGGAAGGCCTTCAAAAAATCAGCCCAATTTTCTACAGAAGCAAAACTGGAAAACTGGACCTGTAAGAGATCCAGCAGCATTTTCGGCCCAACCACATGGAATAAAAATCTGAAAATTTGTCAGGATGATCTACACTCATAGTGGAACATTTCATATGAAGAAGTCAAAGGCATATAATGAAGTATTGTTGGAGAAATAATTGAAGGAATAAAGGGGCAGAAACTGACCTAAAACCAGCTCAATATTCACATGTTCATGTTTCCTACCCACATGAAGAAAGCTAGATGCTTTTCTCTTTTTCCTTGGATATATTTTTCTTCTACAATCTCTTTAATAGATCATCACCACTTCCATGTTGCTGCACCTTCATGCTTTGCTTTCATTTCATCTTTTCTCTATCTTTTCCATATTTTACAAGTGAACTTAGATCTACTTTCATTATTTTTCTTCCACTCATCATTTCACTCTTCTTTTTCTTCCCTATATAAACACCTTCTCCTCTCATTCTAAGGGACACATTCACATTCAACAACAACATCTCTAAGATGATCTAAGTTCTCTCTAGAGCAAACCTCTCTAAGAGCAACTCCTCTCCTTCTCTTTCTCTTACCGGTGATCACACTCCTAGTCCTAGTCTTCTCAGAAGCCGACTTTCAGTGCCACCAAACCCTCTGTCAACGTGCTTCGGTCCTAGTCTCCTCGGGAGCCGACGGTAGTGCCGCGACCACAACGGTTACAGAACCAGCCAAGCAAGGGTAACGCCCTAGCAACCCAGCCAAGCTAAAGTCACGCTTTAGCAAGATCTCAATACTTCCCGGTGATTTCGCTCTGCTCAATCTGCAATATTAAGTATCGACTTGTGAACAAGAAGGAACTTCAGCAAAGTCCTCACCACGAGGCACAAAGAATCCCACGACGAGGTTGGTGCTCTCCTCGTTTACAATCGCTCGACAGAAGTCAGGTCAAGGGACACCCCCGACGACCGCACCCGACGGTGCTGGCACGCCCGCGCAAGAAAAGAGACTGTTGACCAGCTGCAGCAAAATTGGAGCCAACCACTCTCTATATTTAGGAGCGAGATAGCTAAAAGTTATAATAGAGAGTCACTTAGGAGTCTGGTGTAGCTGCTAAAATAGATAAAAAACTAAACATGCTCTCTAAAATAGCTAAGGAACCAAAATAGAGAGTGTGCTAAAGATGCTCATAACAGATTACATATAAGTTATTGGCAAAAGATGACTTAACAAATACATCATTTAAATATTGAATTAAACATATAAGGACTAAATCTTACAAATAAAGACAATCTGCTCTCCACGGGTCATGAGTTAATTCATTTTTTTACCTTTAACTACTTCTTTTGACTTCTTATCCCTCTAATTTGTTTGTGAAAGGTGACTCCAAAGCTTTGATTGATGCTTTAAATGGCAAAATTGATGTTCCTTGGCGTATCAAATCTCTGGTTCAGGACATTCATTTGTTGGGCCGTCAGTTTTCCAGCATCTCCTTCAGCCACATATATCGGGAGGTTAATTTTGTAGCAGATTCTCTAGCCACCTCGGGACATTCTATTTCTTCCTCGTTAGTTTGGCACGGTGCTCTGCCTTTATCCTCTAGCTCTGCCTACCATTTTGATCAGTTTGGGGGTGGATGCATGCTCTAGAGGATTTTGTTTGTAGTTGTGTGTGTTTTGTTCTTTCTTCTATTGAAAACAAAAAAAAATGTGAAATCTCATCGCGCTTTATTGAAATCATAAAAGTCTCTTATGTGTTGATAAGGAACCTTTAAAATCCCAGACTATAGTCATTGCAAAGAGCTCAGAGAAGGCAATAATATTCCTGACGTTGAAAATGTGGCCAGGGGAGACTAGCGTTTGTCACTACGATAATGGTTCCGGGTATTGTTTTAAGTATTTGTGACGATGACACAAATATAAACTTCAACAAAGTAATCTTTAGAAATGAAAATGGATCACTTTTTGATCAATTTAAAGTAAGAAGTACTATTTAATTATTTAATGACTTGTTATAATTTGTTTTGCCTCTCAAAATTTGAACTTCGGGTTTATATGTTGTATCGGTCTCACCTAATTTTGAGAAATTATTATGTGGTTCCGGACTACCACGTGGCATTGTCGTGTGGTGGTCCAAGCCAATAACATAACTCGAATTTGATAGGGACCATGCAGAGGATGAAAAAAAAATTAATTAAGAGATCAATAAAAAATAACTACAAGTCATATGGACCAATAACATCAACCCGGACCACCACGTGTACTATGATCCGGGACCATGTTATAATTTTCCCTTAATTTTAGTTGAGCTGATTTGAGTTTGTGGCTTCTTCCACTAAAAAAAAATAGTGCAATCCGGTTGTTATTTGCAGTCAACTCTAGATCACTGCAAGAAGCCAACAAGGATTACTAGAAGGACTAAATCACCAGAGAGGGAAGTTTCGTGATAAAAATAAACATTTGGAGGGAAATTTCTATGAACCTCAAATAACACCCACATGCATAAGAAAGTCAATATGTATGTATAGGCCTTTTCTTTCTTTCCCCACTGACCAATCCATGTTTGCTTCTCTGTATATTGTTGTACTTAAAATATCAACAAAATTTAATGTCATGAGTTTTAGACGTAATGAAAGATAATCACATAATTGTATTTCCTATTGTGAAGAGTCAAAACAATGAGACATTGCTTATGAGTAACATGTCATATAGCAAAATTACAGCTCTAAGTGCAACCCTCTCTTTTCCAGCCAAATATCCGAATTGAATTAAAGAATTCATGGAATGATTAAAATTGCAACTATTCTCTAACATTATGAATCTGTAAAGCAAATTTGCTATCGGTTATCGTCCGAAAATCACTGTTATGGTAGTGTCACTTGTGGAGCAACTATTTTGAAGCTGTGGGACAGAACTTTTCCAAGCAAATGTAGGCTGCTTAGGTTGTGGAGAAGTTCTTCATCTACAAAGTCCAGTCCCTTGCCTTCAGTCCACAAGGGCCATGCCTGACCAAATTTATATGCATGGTGGTTTAGAATAGTTAGAGTGTGCTGTATAAATTTTTAAGCTAAGGGAATGTGACTGTTCTACTATGATTGGTGTGAAGTGTGAACTTACATAGGCTAGCAAGCCGAGCTGTTGTTCATGGTAATAGAAGTTGCTATTCTTCTTGCTGCTAATGATTTCCAATACCAAGACCCCAAAGCTGTAGACTCCTGATTTTTCTGAAAATATTCCTCCCATGGCATACTCCGGAGACATATAGCCTCTACAAAGTGAACTCGTTAGTAATTAAACTCACAATAGTCACAAAATTGCTTCTTGCTCCTGTTAAGAAAAATGCTAGCCAAAATTAATTTGTGCTTTTAAAGCCACATGCATGTAAGTATGTAACTGATCTTCTGTTATATTCATATGCTAAAACACTAGAAATTTTGTCGTGATTTGTGAAAGAACATGTCTGAGAATTGGATAGAAATGACGCTTACAGTGTTCCCACAACCTTCTGTGTATTTTCTAGATCCCTCCCATGAACAATACGTACCAATCCAAAATCTGAAATTTTTGGGTTCATTTTCTCATCCAAGAGAATGTTGCTGACCTTCAAATCTCTATGTATTACCTTCAAACAGGAATCATGATGGAGATAAAGAAGCCCTCTAGCCACACTCTGAATAATATTGAAGCGGCTAGCCCAATCCAGCACTGCTCTTCTCATTTGATCTATGAAAATAGTCAATGCATCCATTAGACATGCGATCAACAAATAGGAGCAAACATAAATTGCTAGTAAACTAACCGAATAGAAGAGTGTCCAAGCTTTTGTTTGGCATGAACTCATAAATAAGTAATTTCTCATTCTCCTTAACACAGAAACCCATGATTCTAACAAGATTTTTATGATTCTCAAGCTTTTATGTCGTTTTACTGCAATTTCCTTCCCTTCTCCTAGTTTACCCTGCACAAAATAATCCTTGCATTAATGTCTGTTTTTGTAGAGTTGTTCAAATGCTATAGTTTCCTTGAAACAAACATCAAGTAATCACCCTATAAACCAGGCCAAAGCCTCCTTCCCCGAGTTTGTTTGTGATGATGAAATTGTTTGTAGCAATCGATATGCTGTCAAAGTTAAAGATTAATAGCTCTGATAGATCATGCTTTCTCATGTACTCTTGAAGAGAGTTTCCTGATCTCTGGACTTTACCAGTCAATCCAAGGAGCCTTGTTGTTGCTTTGATGCCTCCTGATTTTGCAAATATAAAAAAACAAATTCCAAGTCACATCAAATAACAAACAAAGATCAACTTTATATTTGCAAATTCAAGCAGGGAGAGATCATGTCTAATGCATTAATTGTATCCATGCATCTCATTCTCTTACCAATTTGGTTAGCTCGCAGCCTATGCAAACCGAACAGTATGACAGCCAAGATACTTATAACACAAATAGCTGCAAGGCTGGCAGTAAACTTTAATTGCGTTTCTAATATCACCTGAAGAAGAGAATACTGTATGTGAGATATAAAGTTTGAGGCAAGAAAAAAAAAACAGATATTGCTAATTACTGCTGTGTAACCACTATCATCATTTACCTGAGTGGGCTAGGCGGATAAAAAGATCTACTCCGCCAGAGGGAAACTCCTGTATATCAACAAGGTCTTTGGACCATACCAAACAACCTATTTCGTTGACAAAAGCATAAGCCAGGCAAGAACAATTATGTAGACATTTTAACTTGCAGTGCTCCGATTTGCCTTCTGCCTGTAATGGCCTATATTCATGAATATCTGGTACTTTCACCATTACCATCTTCTCAAACTTATCTTTTTCTTCTTTTAGTGAAACTGACTGACTTGTGTGACTCTCGCAAAGTAAATTTGTTTCTCTTACACACCCTCCTGTCCAGTTTCTTTTGCTCCATTCATTGTCTGACTTGGGTACAAACCCTTTCAAACACCTGCAGATTGAAGATGCAGAAGCATTATTGCAAACCCCAAAAGGTCCACATGCTCCATAGATGTCACATGGATTCTGTTGTGCCTGCCAGTAGACATGCCAGTTCCCACCATTATCTGAATGCATGAGCTTGAGCTTTCCTTCTGGGGAGATGTCCATATATGCGAGAGTTTCCATCAAATACTCTATAAGTGAAAGAAATAGTTCCATGTTCCACATGCTCATCTAGCTCAAATCCATTTAGATATTGGTTATCCATATCATGTATGCCGATGAACTTTAATTTATCCCATGGCCCACTTTTCCAGTAGGGAGTTGATCGATTCATCCATATGATTACTTGTCCTGGCATCTCCTTTGCCAATCCACCTGCAACCGAGAATATCGCAGTGGATGGATCATTCTCATTTTTCCAGGCTGTCAAGATATTGCTCTTTCCAGATTTTCTATTGTATCCCAGCACCATGTTAGGCAGCATTGTGTCACCAGGATAATCAAAGCTCCGCCATATGAAATGATCAGCTCCCATATGATCTCGGACAACGAAGTTTCCGTTGTCCAATAGTACTGCTGCTGAACTAGTGTTGAATGATGACACTGGAATAGTCACTTTGGTTGACCACACAGCATTCTGCTTCCCATCTACAAGCTCCAGATTCCCATTGATACTAATTGTCAATCTAGCCAAGGTGTCTGCACCTGCAAGAGGGTTTTCTCTATTGACCACCCATACAACTTTCCCCAGAGATATATCCCATATCCCCACATACTTGTTAGCAGAGTTATTAGGACTGAAGAAGCCTAACTCAAAAATGTGGCCGGGGGAGACTAGAGTTTGTCCCTGCGGTAATGGTTGGGAAGTAGTTATGTTATAAACTTCAGCACAACGATGCTGTGACTGATGTAAGCTGAACATCAAAAGGAAGAGAAAGGATGAATTTAAAGCGCTAAAGTTTTCTGTCCTAACACCCATTTTCATCCAATAGTCCACAAAAACAAAGGCTCTGACAATATATACTACTGACAACTGACTACTTCTGGCTAAAATTCAGATGCAGAATATGCTAATATCAAGTGGATGCAGACTATTGCATAATAGATATCTGAACTGAACAAAGACAACCATTATACATAAATATTTCAATAGTTAATAATCAAAAGCAATAGATTTGCAAGGGTGCCTTCCATAATTTGTCTTTGTACAGAAATTTAATGGTTATTTGTGCATAAATCGATAAATTTCCTCATACTTTAAATCATATCAGTTTCCTGTCAGTCACTCAGTCATGGTCTTATTTTAGTATTGCAGTTGTAATTTCAAGACAAAAAAAAAAAAAAAAAAACAAAAATGGAGCTGGGATCTTAATTTTTCAGGCAATGGTCCCCTATCTTTGGCATGTTACACAAAGATGAACAATTCTATTGAAAGAATAAGAAAAGTAAAGATGAGAGAGATAGCCAGACACAAAGCAGTAGTGAAACTAACCGAATAGGAAAGTATCCAAGCTTTTGTTGGGCATGAACTCATAAATCAGTAACTTCTCGTCCCCTTTAACACAGCAACCCATGATTCTAACAAGATTTTTATGTTGAAGATTGGAGATCAACAAAGTCTCATTCTTGAATTCTTCTTTGCCTTGGCCTGAGCTACTAGATAGTCTTTTTACTGCTATTTCCTTCCCTTCTGGTAGCTTACCCTACACAAGGTCCATAAATTAATCATTGTATTCATGTTTGTATCTGCCACCAGTTGTAATGCTATATTTTTCTTTGGGATAAAAGAAAGATTACCTTATAAACTGGGCCAAAACCTCCTTGCCCGAGTTTGTTTGCAAGACTGAAATTGTTTGTAGCAACTAATATGCTATCAAAATCATAGATCAATAGCTGAGATGGATCATCTTTTCCAATATATTCTCTTAAAGTGTCTCGTGAAGTCTGAATCTTATCAGCCATTTCATACTCCACTTTTTCTACAGTGATTTTTCCTGATTTTGCAAATATAACAATCAAACTGTGAGTCGAAGAGAAAACAAGAAAGAAGTTGGATCAATTAGCTCATCTACTTCATTACAGTAAGGCTACATAATTTAGGATATCAACCAGTAAATGCATGAAAGAGATCATTTGCTCATGGATTACTATTTCTCTTACCTCTTTGGTTAGCTCGCAACCTGTACAAACCAAACACTATGGCACCCAAGATACTGATCAAACAAATAGTTGTGAGACTGACAATTAATCTTATTGGCCTGCCTTCACCTGAAAAAATGAATTTATAATAAAAAGATCATGAAACAAACAAACGAAAAGATCATGCTAATTAGAGTTGTGCAAGCACTATTATCATTTACCCAGTTCTGCTCGTGCTATGCGAATAAAAACATCTACTCCACCAGAAGAAAACTCTAGTATATCAATAAGATTTTTGGACCAGACCAAACAACCTATACTATTAACAAATGCATAAGCCAGACAAGAACAGTTATTTAGGCATCGGATCTTGCAGTTTTCAGATGTGTCTGGACCGAAAGAAGTATAGAATTCATGCAAATCTGGTACTTTTAGCCTTACCATCTTCAAAAACCCATCATCTTCTTTTCCTCTCGATGAGACTGACTGATTTGTTTGTCTCTGACAAAACAATTTGGTTTTCCTCTCACACCCTCCTGTCCAGTTTCCTTTGCTCCATTCCTGGTGGGACTTGGGAACAAACCCTTTCAAACACTTGCAGATTGGAGATTCAGAAGCTTTGCAAAATCCAAAAGGTCCACAAGCACCATAAATGTCACATGGATGTTTTGGTGCCTCCAAACCAAGAATCCAGTTATTGCCTTTAACTGAAACCATAAACTTAGTTGTACCTTCTGAAGAGATTTCTTCATAAGCCAAAGTTGAGGAAAATAGTGTAGCCCAAGTTAAGTACTTTGTTCCTTGCTCCTCATTATCATCTAGAGTAAACCCACTTCGATATTGAGGATTCATTTCAGGTATCCCAATAAACCTTGATTTATCCCATGGACCACTTCTCCAATAGGGTGCTGAATTCGATCCATTATTAACCCAAACAAAAACTTGTGATGGCCTCTGTGCTGACAATCAAACCAAGAATCTGCCAACTGATGGATCATTTTCACTTTTCCAGGAAGTCATGACATTCCTCTTTCCAGATTTGCTATCGAATCCCAGCAGCTGAGTCGGTAACATAGTGTCACCAGGATGATCAAAGCTCTGCCATACTAATCCATCGGCTTCTACATCATTTTTCACAACAAAATTTCCACTATCTAACAGATGTGCAACAACTGAACTAGTATTAGATGATGGCACCTGACCAGTAACATTGGCTGACCACACAGAATTCTGCTTCCCATCTAAAAGCTCCAAATTCCCAATTCTACTAATTCTCAAACTAGCCAAGCCATCTGAAACTGCAAGAGGCCTTTCTCTATTGGCCACCCACACAACTTTTCGGGGATATATATTCTTGTGCCATAACCCCACATACTACTTACTTGAATCACTAAAACTAAAGAAACCCAATTCGGAAACCCGGCCAGGGGAGACTAGAGTTTCTCCTACTGCTAATGGTTTGGAGTTAGTGATTTCATGAACTTCAGCACAATAACACCTTAAACTAAGCAAGCTCAAGAACAAGAACAACATCAAGAACATAATGGAATTCAAACCCCAAACGACTTCTCCTCTAAAACCCATTTGCATCAGACTAAACTTGTCAATGAAAACAATGATAAAAATATAAGCTTTGTTAATTTAGCTCCCAAACATGGGAATTATACAAACTGTCATCATCACTGTGACAATAATGTCATTTCAAGTTGTGTTATAAGAACATGCAAGCTACCTAACAATGCTCTGGAGTTGAACGGAGGACTGATGAGAACCACAAAGCGTAACGATCGTACCTTTAATTGGGTGCAGCAGCATTTAGGAGCAGACAAAGATGGTCACCAACTTCATGGGTCGATCTTATCAGCAAGTTTAACCCATGTGGGATTTGATATTTCCATGTCATCATCCTCATCATCAAGAACCCAGTTTTCATGTTTGGCTTCAAAGTTCAAAGAACCAGCAAAGCTGCGTGCTTTGTGTTTACGTTTTACGAACTGATTCAGTTACTTGGGCCCCTGAAGAGTTTGACTGAACCTCGGTATTAAGGAAGACCCATCTTTGTTCCCTAGACGACGTCGTCTAGTCTAAGTGTCCATTTGCAAATTTTAATGCCTAATTTTTTTTTTTTTTTTTTACTTCAGTACACGCGGACATACACTTAGGGGTGTATTCAATACAGAAATCTATGGAATTTAAAAGTCTGGGTGTATTCAATATAGACTTTCAGCAGTCCATGAAAGTCTTGAAGTATTCGATTAGGATTTTTAAAGACTTTATGAATTCTACCAAAATCTAGGGGTATTCAATTAAGACTTTTAAAAATAAATAAAAGTTCAGAGGTATTCAAAATTTCATTCATACTTATGGAATTAGAAAATCAAGGATAATCATGGACTTTGTAGTGTTAACTATACATACCAAATTCCAATAATTTTCTAGCCACAAGACCAAAGATTTGAAAAAATCTATCAAAGACTTTTTTTTTTTTTTTAAATCTATCAAAGTTTTCTCTCTGCGCGCAAAGAGGTTGGTTATCTATCGTCTCTCCTTCTTGTTTCTTCTTATCTTTTCTCTAATCTTTCATGATATCAATATTTTTTTTATACCTAACATGTTCATTGTAGTTGTTGAATGTGATTTTTTGTTTTTGTTCAATTGTGATACTTGGAACCCTAATTTGCAATAAAAAATGATTTATGAAACCCTAAGACCCAAATATTGTGGTCTACCCCTAAAACCTTGAATAGTGTTGCTATGAAATACTAGGTTTTGTCTTATTAATTAATTATTCTCATCGATTTGAATTTATATCATTGTTCAAGGAAAGCTTGAACAATTGAATTTCGATTTATTGATTATAGATCAAGACATTGATCAATATTTTTATGATATATGTTAATAGGTGAAAACAAAATTGATGAGAATAATTAACCATAAGCATCAAGTGATCTATATTATATCTTTAAGTTGATTGGGAGATTAGAAATGAGAACAAATTAGCTAGACAGAGTAATAATCATTCATTTGAGTCAAGTTCTACTAGAAGATACTCGACCATTGAATAGGCAACGAGTTATTATCTTGCTTTGCATTTGATTGCATTGGTTGTGTTCTTTATTATTTATTTTTATTTACTAGAAAATCTATAGAAGTCATTCATAATAAAGTATATGGATTTTTAAGAATGAATAAAAAGTCTGTTGCTAAAATCAATGGTTTTAAGAAATCAATAGCAGTCTATCAACTTTTTAAAGAGTCTGTGGACTTTTCAAAAAGTCTACACAAATCCAAATACAATACACCCCCCTTATACTAACAGAAATAAATGGCTTGATAAAATCAAGTACACTTTTTTGTTATTAAAAAATTTTGTCTATAAATATCAATAGCTGAGATCTGCTGGATTTATTGGTGCATAGAAGAATTTTTCTTTCTTGAAATTATTTAGAAAAAATTGGTGTGCTATACAAAGAAGATAAATAAAAAAATCAAGAATTAATGTTAAACTCAAAACGATGTGAGCAACATTTTTTTTTTTTTTTTTTTGAGAAAATAGATAACTTCATTACTTATCCATGGCCAGAAGGCACGTACATCAGATGCTGTCTCATACCAAAAAAACTAAATGGCACAAGCCGCCAAGCAAAAGACAGGTGACCCTCACTGTTAACACATACGCTCACTTATTGAGCCTAAACAATAAGAAATCAAGTCCTCACTACTAACCCCTATTTGAAAAGTAAACCTAGTCGCCTAGAGACCTCAATTAGTGTACAACTAGAGTAAACTAAGAAGAAAGTAAGAGAAGACCCAATTTCAAGTGGTAGGCAAGAGACCAGGAAAGCCTAAGGCTTTCCTTTGCCCTTATCTCTAGGGCTAGAAACCGAACCTCCAATTGCAGTTACTGGGACGTTGGCTCTTATTCTTACTTCCGGCGGTCTACCCGTCTTCTTCTTCAGAGTGACAAGAGGCACATCATTGTCATCCTCGATCAAAGGTTTGCCAAGTAGAAAAGATTGGGAGAACCTGCACACAGGACCACCGCCAATCTTTCCCAGATTCGGGGTTCTACCACCCACTGCGAGAGCAAGAGGAGCAGCAAAGCTTGCTGTGACGACATCCATGGAGGTCATGGAGAGGAGGAAGCGATAGCAAGAGGCTAAAGGCTAGGGTGCCGTAGAAGACTAGGTTGAGAGAAATACTCTCATAGGGTTTTGTGCAACCTGTATAAAAAAACATGTCAATACTTAAATTTACAAAACCTAAAGATCGATGTGAACAACATTATTGAGAGGACACACAGCAACTTTAGTGTCATGCGTCATTATGGTTTTTGCACTCTACTAAGTTTGATATACCAAGGATAAACAACAGAAGGATTTGAAATGGGTTTGTCATGGAGTAAATACGTAAAAATTCATTGAAACCAATCAAGTTGGATTGAACTATTGAAGTGTTGATTTGAAACTGATTGAATTGAACTTCGAACAATAACCGCCAAAATTATTAATAAGAAGAGGAAAATATTAGCTGTGAGAAGAAGCTCCCCAACTCTGAACTCTCTGTGACTATCTACTAATAAGTAATAATTATATCTATACATATTTGCTTGGACCCCGAAGAATGGATGGACTAGCAAATAACAGGTAGCAAAAAATGTTGTCACCTTCCATCTACCATGGTAATTGTGACATGGTTCACAGATACTACATCAGGGGCTTCTTCTTCTGTACTGAAGGTTGTATCCACATATCTCTTAATTGAAGTAAACATGGGTTCTCTTGGCAATGGAAGATTTGCAGTTTCACTCTCCAGCATTAACACCACGGCCGACATGGTTGGTCTAGAATCTGCGGAATCTTGTACACACAACAATGCAACATGTATGCATCTGATTAATTCAGTTCGATTACAAGTTTCTGCAATGGAAGGATCAATAAGATCCTCTGCTTTATTTGCATTCCAGAGATTCCATGCCTGAAAAACATTCCATCATATCATACCTTCAGTATTTGCACACGAAGTCCAGATTAAATCTAGCACTTGATAGTAACATTATAGAATGTATGCACTTACATATCCAATAAGGCTCAAGTGTTCTGAGGTCCGCAAGCTAGTGTTCCTCCGGCCACTCACAATCTCTAGCAGCAATACCCCCAAGCTATAGACATCTGACTTCACTGAAAACAGACCTTCCATTGCATATTCAGGTGACATATAACCGCTGCATTGTAGAAATTGACATGTAAACTTTAGATTGATAAACTTTTAACATAAATTAAATGAGGTTAGATTGTATTAAGTGACAACTGCTCAAACTTACTATGTTCCAACAACTCTCATTGTGTTTATTTCGTTTTGGTTCCCCCCAAATATTCTTGCCATACCAAAGTCAGAAATTTTGGGAATCATATCTTCATCTAGCAAAATGTTGCTAGCTTTCAGGTCCCGATGAATTATTCGAAGTCTAGAATCTCTGTGGAGATACAGAAGCCCTCGTGCAATCCCTTCAATAATCAGGAAGCGTTTACTCCAATTTAGTTGTGCTTGCTTGGTTGCATCTGTCATTCACCAAAAACAGAACTACTAAGTGAACTTCCCCTAATTAAAATCTGTATATTTTCACTATGCCATAAATTTTTTGTAGCTGTTTGATACTAAAGATTACTTCAATTAGCTAAAAGAGAACATACCGAAAAGAAAGAAATCCAAGCTTTTGTTTGGCATGTATTCATATAGCAGCATCTTTTCTTCTCCTTCAATGCAACAGCCTACTAGCCTAACAAGATTCCTGTGCTGTAATTTAGCAATCAAATTTATCTCATTCTTAAACTCCTCCAACCCTTGGCAGGATACTTGCGAAAGTCTCTTGACAGCTACTTCTTCTAGTCCTGGAAGGATTCCCTGAAAATGGAATAAAGAGCGAAATCCTTAGTAGATTCAGATCACTTTAATATTTTCAGACGTGCTTATCAATTACAATATGAATTCACCTTGTAGACAGTACCAAATCCCCCATTCCCAAGCTTGTTTACTAGAGAAAAGTGGTCTGTAGCAGCAGCTACACTGTTAAAACTGAAAGATGGCAAATCATCAAGTCCAGTTACTTGATTCCCGTCTACAGTAGGGTCAACTGATCCTGACATTTCTGTTGAGAATTCTTTGCTCTTGCCAGCATCGTGTGTTGGTGTTTCACTGATTCTCAACCATGAAATTGAAGTGGTGGGCAACACTGAAGATTTAAAAATTAATGAATGAAGAAGTTAGGAACAAAAGGGTAAAGAGATTTATCATGTGCACCTTCTCATTAACCAAAAAGAAGCAAATGCACATCCTACCTTTGAGTTTTGCTCTGAACCTCCATACTAGAAATATGAAGATGGCTACGAAGATTGCTCCCGCTACAGAAAATAAAGATATCGCAAGAGTGGATAACTTTTTGCTGCCACCTATAGACCATAAGAGATTAAAGAAAAGGAGTAAATAATATGTCCAATATCACAAAATAAGGTATTAAAGCACCAAACTACGTAAAAAGAAAGTCAATTCAGCTGATTGTTTATGGTTAGCCATTACAAAGACGAGTTCTACTACAAGCCTACAACAAGTGGGATTCTACAAGCTAAACCGTTCTGTGCGATCCTCTGAATTTTCAATTAATTCGATGTACCACAAAGAAACCTCATCTTGCCTATGACTAGAAAGAACCATTCATGCATAGCATAATCAAGTCACTCTATTCTTCTTATTATCAAATCTGATTCACACTTGATTTTTAGTATAGATAAGAAATAAAAACCCAGACCAAAAACCTCAGCAATGACAGAGAAATCTAGTACTATTCCATTGACTAAAACTAAACAATCAAAACCAGCAACAAGAAAGAGAGAGAGTTTGAGTACCTAAATCGGCATGAGCAAGACGAACATACAAGGTGTTTCCTCCCTTTGAAAACTGCTGCACATCCACCAACTCAGTTGTCCAAAGCATACAACCAAGTCCAGAAACATCTGCATAAGCAGTGCAAGAACAATTGTTCAAACAAGACTGCTCACAAGACACCTGTGGACCTGTCGACACCACCAAGTCTGCAAAATCCGGCACCTTTGTACACTTCACCGCCACAAAACCATCCTCACCATCTTCATCATTAGTACTATTTCTCTGACACTTCAATGGGGTCTTCCTAGAACACCCATCTGACCAATTCCCCCAATTTATTCTTTCAAATCCTTGCATACAATCACAACTAGCATCCGATGCACTACAAAGCCCGAAGTTCCCACACTTGTTGTAAAGCTCACACTCGGTGCTCATGTTCGGCTGAGACATAAGAACAACCCACTTATTGATATCTTCCACCCAAATAGATTGCTCTTCGTTACCATCCCACCCAATTCGAAACCTCAGCTTATCGGATTCATTCCATGGTGTGTAAGATAAGTAGTTGCTCCCATTTTGGTCTGCCCGATCCGTAAGACTGAAACCAGCCGAGTATCTTGTGGGCATATCGGGAAGACCAATAAATATCAGCTTGTTCCAGTGCCCACTTCTCCATCTTCTTTCTGAACCATTCCATATCATAAGCTGTGGTGCTGCTCGAGGATCAACCCCCGAGAAATAATCACCTGGAGCTGGATCGTTGGCAGATTTCCAAGACCTGAAAGCACGATTCACTCCCTCTTTAGCGTTCACCTTCACTCTCATCCCAGGCAAAAACGTATCCGTAGGAAAATCGAAACTCTCCCAATAAGGCATGGTAGTTTCATTTGTCGAAAGCACAAGGTTTCCTGTATCTCTCAGGACTGCAGATGTGTTCTTGGATGTTGATGAAACATTGCTAGACCATATTTCATTGCTGTTTCCATCTCGAATCACCAGAGTACCATCGCTTCCGATTGTTAACACTCCAGCTTTATTGGAAATCGGCTTCTCTCTGTTTGCGACCCAAACGATTGTCTGGTTTGAAAGGTTGTAGTACCAAATACCCAGGTACCGGGACGAAGAGTTCCCCGGACTGAAGAATCCCAGTTCGAAGGTTTGGTTATCGGAGATCAAAGTGTCGCCGTCTTTTAAAGTTTGGCCCTGTGTGATTGAACTCGAAGCAGAGCAAAACAGAGCAAGAGAGCAAAAAACAATCAAAAAGATAGAAACAACTTGGAAAACAGAACCTGGGTGTGTACCAGTGACGAATTCCATTTGAGAGACTCACAGAATTGCAAGCATTCTAGGATTTTAGACTTTAGAAACAAGAAATGAAGATTGCAGCGTGTGAAAGGTGTGAAAGGTTCCAAGTTCAACTAATGGGTGGCTGGTGGTGCTTTCCTCGTCGGTGGTTTAAGTAAAGCTTTTAGACAATGGAGTCAGACCAAAACGTTGCATATGTAAATCGTTTTCGCCTTGACTTACTGAGTGGCTTGATGACTGTAGCGAGCTTTGGAATTATGCAGAGGACTGCGAAGGAATATTTGTTTGTTCAAGTAGACGAAAAATTAATTCAATATTGCATGCTCTATTATATATATTCACGCGCTTTAACAGACACATTTTTGTATTATTACTGATGTGATGATCATTATCAACTAAAACAAAGATTTTATAGAGTACTAGACTACAGACTTTTATGCAGTACAGAAAGTCATCAACTAAAACAAAGATTTTATAGTAGAGTCTGAAATATCGAAACTTCTGAATTTGAGAATACAATATTGCAAATTGTCTATGTGATTCTAGACCTAATTAGCTGAATAGCTGGCAGAAGCTTATGCGCTTCATTGATGGTGGACGTTCATTTTCATATCAACAACCTCTAAACGGGTGATTTTGGTGGGGATGGATTCGTCTCTATCTTGTCTATAATTTTCATAACTAGAATGTTGTCCAAATATGAACGATGAAGGAAAAAATTACCTCAAAATGCTTTTTCAAAGATGAAATTTATAGACAATGTATAGATGAAACCAAACGCCACTGGAATCACCGATTTTAGCGGTGATTGACCTACTAGTGAATATCTACCGTTAGTAGATCGAATAAATTTTCATTAGCTAATAATCCTAATACAATGATCCTGGACTCCAAAGTCTAATAAAAGAATCTAAATTGAAATCATTGAACATTAAATACTAAAATCATCAATATATTTTATGTCATTCCTTACAATTTCTTATTGGGTAAGAGTTATAAATAGTCCTTGTGGTTTGGAGTGATGCTCAAAATTAACCTTTTGGTTATGTGGTTTGTGAAACTAATTAATATTGATCCAAATGCAATTTTTTATAAAAACCCCTTATGTGCAAGGATACATTTGTCATTTTAATTTAAAATAGTAAAAGGAATTAAATTAATGGGGAAATGATCATTTACCCAATTTCAACAACAAAATTGCCCACTTGCTCCACCATGAGTTGTTAAACCTCATTTACCCAAAACACTCTAAGGGATTATTTCCCATTTACCCAATTAATTCTTTTTTTATTCTTTTTATTTATTTTTGGGACTTTTTTGCCCTCTCCTTCTTTCTCACTTAGAGGGAGAAATCATCCTCCACCTTGCCGGACTCCGGTGACTAGTGGCCGGCCTCGGACTCCGGCGACCAGGTACAGGAATCCGGCAACCGGTGACCGGAATCCGGCGACCGGTCACTAATAATACCCAGTAACCATATTATTGCCCCCCAGTAATCATATTATTGCCCCCCAAAAATAACATTATTGCCTCCAATAATCATATTATTGCCGTCGAGTGAATTGTATGAACTCCCAAAATCAAAATGAATACACTACAGGCACAATTGATCAATTTATAATCATATTATTGCCCCCCAATAATCATATTATTGCCTCCCAATAATCATAGCTTCGACCAATCACAGAGTGCCATGTCACCTTTGTTGTGTCATCCAACCAATCATAAAGCTCCAAAATAAGTCCATAATTTTCTGAATATATTTTTGCCGAAATATCCATTAATTAATTCTGATTTTCTTCTTTATTTTCGGCCAAAATTCCTTTAGGAATTGTAGGATGAACCTAGACTTGTTTTGGAATTCTTCTTTCCTTAAAATTCTCCCTTGAAAATCTCCATGCATATCATTCCTTGTGTGGCGTCAATCACCTTGATTTTCCACGTTATTTCCTTGTTTCTCCCTTGGCTTTTTACGGCAACACATAATTAACTCCTCCAAGAATATCTTTTTGCCCTTAAAAATCTCCCTTGATTTCCTCCAATCGAAATCTCCAATCACTCTCCTTGATTTTCACGTTGGCTCCTTTTTTTCCTCTCCCCCAATAAT
The DNA here is from genome assembly GCF_958449725.1 of Rosa rugosa. Taxonomy (NCBI): domain Eukaryota; kingdom Viridiplantae; phylum Streptophyta; class Magnoliopsida; order Rosales; family Rosaceae; genus Rosa; species Rosa rugosa. The sequence continues at coordinate 69,723,059 of NC_084821.1, read as the reverse complement.
CATATTATTACCCTCCAATAATCATATTATTGCCCCCCAATAATCTATTGACACTATGTTATTATTTGTGGGAATTATGTTTTTGATAGCTGATACGTTTATTTGTGTTTATAGTGTGGAAATGTAGTGTACTATGTTGGTCTATTGGGGGGCAATAGAAATATTATTGCCCCCCAGTAATGTGATTTTTAGACGTCTATTGCCCCCAATAGACATTTAACTTCTCTCTATTGGCCTCCAATTGACATTCAAATCATTTTTTTTTCTTTTTTCTTTCCTTCTGCCCCTTATTTTACTTAAAAAAAAATAAATTTGGGCACCCAGAAAAATGATCTGGGCACCCACATCAAGACCGGACGCTTTTCTCGACTACTAGGTGTTGGACTCCGGCGAGGTAGGCCGACCAAAGCTGCTTGGTCGTCTTCAGGAGTGGATGCTGCTTCTCCAATCAGCGCCGCAGACCGGAAAGCCCAGATCGCCGAAATCGACCAGAAGCCCGGTCGCCGAAATCGACCTTGCTCGTCGCCGTCCGATCTCAACAGAGTCCTCGATCTGCGGCCTCTGAGGCGTCGTCTTCGGCCTATGCGGCGTCGTCCGGCCTCTGTGGAGCGCGGCAATGGGCACGGTGCGGAGAGAGAGAGAGAGAGAGAGAGAGAGAGAGAGAGAGAGAGAGAGAGAGAGAGAGAGAGAGAGAGAGAGAGAGAGAGAGAGAGAGAGAGAGACTGGAGGTGGAGATCGGGGGGAGAGAGACATAGAGTCTGAGGGGAGAGGGATGAGTTTCTTTTTAATTAATAGGGGTTAAAATGTCAATAGATATTAGATTGGGTAAATGGGGTTAAAAAACTGTTGGTGGAGCAAGTGGGCAATGTTGATGCTGAAATTGGGTAAGTGGTCACGGCCCCTAAATTAAATATTATTTAAAAAATGAAACTAAGAAAATTTCTAATTTATTTTGTTTCGTTTTATTGAGATGACATACTTATCCTTACACATGACTTGCACATGAGAAAATTTTTGTCAAAATTAGCTTTTGAACCAACTTTGATCAATTTCGCAAATCACAAAGGTAAAATTAAACATTTTAAAATCACAATGTTAATATTGAGTATCACCCCAAATCACAATGATCATTTCTAACTTTTACCCTTTCTCATTTCTTTGTTCTTTAACCGTTTACGCGCAGAATTAATTCGACCAAAGTCACCAAATGGTTTTTAATGATTTCAATCTACTTTATCTAAATTTGGCATTAACCCTACCATAAAACTTTTTGAAGCCATGTTGCCTTGAGATAGAATCACAGAAACCTCCTAGGAATATGAGTTGAAATGTTGACCCTGCATTTATCACATTGTGCAAGTTAAAAATATTATACACGAAACATCGGGTTAGACAAGGATTCCTCCAAGGTGGCAGAAAATCTGGAGTAACATGGCAGGCAACAAACCCAAGCCAGCAAGATCAATGGTTCAATATTATCAATTTTCCAAGAACACAAAGTTGGACAGATGGAGTCGTTGCATCTATTCACTAATTTATGCCCCTAGCTAGCCATTTTTATTTTTATAATGAAAGAGTCTTGGCTTCAAGCCGACTCAAAACTAAAAATAGAAATATATTGATGTTATTGATCAGCAAACGAGTAACGTGTAACACATTTTATTAAATTACCACGAGTTTTCTAGAAGCAAAATATGATTCCTGCCCATAAACATGAGGTTGTAGATGGAATATGAACTTAACATTGAACTTCATAATTTTGACCAATGCACTCATAAACCCAAACACGCATGTAATGTACTCGGTCTTGGATTCTTCGATTTTAACTTATTTTTGTGGTTAAAAGTATTTACTTTTATAGTGAAAAATTATGGTTTAGTATTAATTACTCTAGAACTGTACGTTAATTGATCATTAAGAGTATAATTTGCTTTTAGACCACACAGCAAAATTATGCTCCTCATACATTAGTAAAAGAAGAGAAGCTATAAGAAGTGTGTATTAAATCAAGGGGGGTGAAATCTACACTCTCCTTTTTATAATCTACATTTCCAAATTAGTTTTTAAATATACTTTTTCCATTAACATATGCATGTTGTTTTTATTATCAAAATGCCATAACTTCTTTAGATATAAAATAATAAATAATTAAGGAGGGAGTGTGGAATGCAAAAATTAGAGTGCAAATTTCAGTCTGCTAAATCAATAATTACATTTGTTTATTGTGATTTGTGAACATGATTGAAGATGATGGGTGCCTATTCTTTTTCAAAGACGTACAGAAATTTCAATGATATTGAAGGACCCAAATCGTTTATATTATATGCCAACTTGCTGTTATAGGTCATACACTTTCAATCAGACGTGTGAAAACAAGACATCCTTTACAGGAAAATGCCGACCCAGAAAGAACTACGTACACTTTTGTTTTTGAGCTAGCCGATCGATCACTTTCAAAACCTAATAGTCACCACAACAGCAATAATTTTAATTGTAGTATCACTATCCCAATAAATTTTGTGACTTTAATCGTATACACATGTACTTGGACTAAAGTTTTCTCCATATAATTCATGTCCGATAATTAAGGTTTGGAATAGATTGAAAACATAATGATGTTCTTTGATCGTTTGGATTAAAATCTCATTGAATCTGTGTAAAATAAAACTCTCAAATACCGGTCAACATTTTGGCCGATGGGAGACATTGAGAAATATTCTAATTGAAAAGAGTTGAGACAATATTTAGAAGCCAGAAAAGTCTCCATCGTAGGTAAGCCACCATTCTTGTGACTACGAAATCTCTCTCTCTCTCTCTCTCTCTCTTTCTTTTTCCATTTTGTACTTGTGTTTTCCTCTCATAGGAAGAAATCTGGAGGAGTTATGGGCCTGCCTCAAAAACTCAACCAGACTCAAGAAGGCCCAAAATTAGCCATGATAAGCCCAGGAAAGAAGTCAATTTTGAATTTTCTGTTAGGGAGGGGACCAACCACTTGCTCTCTAACTGTTATGTTGTCCAACCTTTTCTCTACAAGAAATATCACGGCATCTTCTTGGCATTAAACTTCGTGAGAGAGAAATTCCAAATTTGAGATTCCAAATTATCTCTTTTGTTTTTTTGTGTGATTCAAATAGAAAAAATGATTTCAAATAAAATGTAGTTTTAGTCAAAAAATTTAATTTCCATGACGAACGGTCATTTGTACCAGATAGTTAAATAATTAAACGGTCTTAAATATTGCATATTAATCTCTAACAAATAATTTAAAAAGAATTAATTGTTCATTGACGTTCAATACACTACGGATGAAGAATACCTAAAAGAATAAAACAAAAATGTTACAGAGAAGATTGCCACATTTCTTAGACTAGCTAGGAGTATAATATCATGACTTTCGGTTATTATCTATACTATTATTAAGATAAGAGACTTTGTTAGCCAAAGTAGACGTGAAAATACGACTTAATCCTTAGACTATAGATTATCTAAAAATATCTTTTAATAAATGGAGGTCATAATCGTAATAAATAAAATAACATAATAAAAAAATTAATTTATTTTCCTCTAAAATCTCTTTTTATAACTTCCCACTTCCACAGTTCCACAGCAAAAGAGGAAAAACTCCCCATGTTTCTCCCATGATTATTTTGTTTTTGTTTTTTTTTTTCTGTCTAGTATATTTTTAAAGGAAAACAATGCTTTTGATTTTCGAATTTAAATTTTGAAACCGTAAGATAATAGGCATTCTTGTAATTATGCTGCCCATGCCATGTAGCAATCCAATCCCAGACGAAAGTTCAGTTTGTTCAGCTATAATTTCATGGTAGCTTCCCATGCAGCTTCGAGGAAGGAGAACTTTCTTAAAATTTAAAACACCACATGCCCAGATGATCAAATGATACCAGAACACATTAATTGTAACTCCAATTTTATCCATACCTTCACATGCATATAAATAGTGTGTAGAGTTCCCAATCTTCTTGCATCACTCTTAGTTTCCACATATATAAGAGCAAATAGAGTTGTACGTACATAGCAATGGCGTCCAGAAGTGGATTGGTTGTGTTCGAGGATTCGTTTCCGACGATGTTGGAGAGGTTAGGCGAGGAAGGGTTTATGAGGGAGTTGTGCAACGGGTTCCGTCTGCTGAGGGACGAGAAGAGAGAGGTGATCACATTCGAGAGCTTGAAGAAGAACTCGGCGCTGTTGGGGTTGCAGGGAATGAGTGATGAAGAGTTGAGGTGCATGGTGAGAGAAGGTGACTTAGATGGAGATGGGTGTCTGAGTGAGATGGAGTTTTGTACTCTCATGTTTAGGTTAAGTCCTGCTTTGATGCAGACTTCTAAGGAATTGTTGGAGGAGGCTATAGTAAGCAGTAGGTGCTGAAATGTAACCATGCAAGCTTAAGAAAATTAGTCAGCAGTGGATTTATCCAAGAAGAAAGAGAGTGCTCCACTGTGAGTTATTATGGAATTAAGTACTGTCGTTTCTCTTTTTTTACTCCAAGTGGATCGAAAAGAGAGTGCTATTTCCTTTTTCTTTATTTATGTAACTCCTACCTCGTTTTTATTTGATTCGACCTCAAGAAAATAAAGTATATTGTTGTTCTTCACTTGGATTTCCTCTTGAACATTCTTACATTTCGAATTTGATCGATCTGAACTTACGGGAGAAAAATTTCTCTGTCTTTAGCATTGACTTGTGTTGCAAGGTGCATGCTGGCTCCAACATAAGGGACAGTAAATCATAATTAACTCAAAACAAATTAGGGTACGTTTTAACTCGTGTATGTATACATATAGAAAAGAGTATCAGATGAGAGTATACACCAAACATATTTCCGAGCTTCCAGAACTCAAGAAGATCACCTAGTAAACAAAAATTCAACAAACACAGTAACTAATCATCCCTTCGCATTTGCGTAAATTTTATATGAGTTTCTTGCAAACTTCTTTTTCACAATCGAGAATCAATCCCGTTAGCGTGCAAGTGAAGTAAAAATTTTAATGTAACATGAATGGATATGAAGGATTAAGAACAAGATGAGTAGGAAAAAAATGAATGCAGTAATAGATCGACAACAAGCAAAAGCTCATTGTCATAATGTTAAAACAGGAGCTACATCGTTTCTATTATTGTTGTGTCAAAGGATAAAACTATAAACATCAATCCAAGAACAAGGCCAGAGTTTCCACATGAAGATAAAGGGGAAGATGATTCCGTGATTCCTAGAGGCCAATGCAGGGAAATGCAATTAAAAGAGTGGAAACCGAATACGTGCAAGAAGAAGAACTAGAAAGCTAATTTGTAAGTTCTTAGAAGAATTAGCTCATCCAGTTTTCCAGCCAATTCAAAGGGCTTTCCTGCACAATTTGTTAATACAACGGCCATAGGTATCGTTGACGGTGATACCATTTTGACAACAGAAAGGGATTTTGGTGATTTTAAGCAAAATGATTTTGGTGAATTAAGGTTCGCTCGGTAGCTATGATTTTCCTAGGTGGCCAAATAATATAAGTTCAACGGTTGAGGTTGCTCATCTTCCTTTATACACTTTTTAGTTAAACTTTTACTTATTTATTACTCACCTGAAAGGAAATGGGTTTTGGTGATTGTTTTGTCCATTTACACCATTTTTAGAGAAAATAGAAGAGAGAGAAACCATGGGAGACTTCGCCGGAGCCCGGTCCCGGCCGCCGGAGTCCCGTCACCGGCCGCCGGAATCCGGTCACCGGCTGCCACCCACCGGAATTTGCTGAAAATTTCACTGAAAAGTTTTTTTGCCCCCAATAGACATGTATTGCCCCCCAATAGACGACTATCAGCCATGTATTGCCCCCCAATAGACGACCATCAGCCATGTATTGCCCCCCAATAGAAAGGCAATAGACGTCTATTGCCTCCCAATAGACGTATATTGCCCCAATAGTCTATTGTCCCCTAATAGACGTCTATTGTCCCTCAATAGATGTCTATCAGCCATGTATTGCTCTCCAATAGGCGTCTATTGCCCCCTAATAGACTTCTATTGCCCCCCAATAGATGTCTATTGCCCTCCAATAGGCGTCTATTGCCCCCCAATAGAACTGTCAGTAGCTGAAATGGGAACTAATATTCCTAAAATTAGACAAATAAAACTTTGATTAAAGAAAAAAACAAAGAGATTATATTAATTTAAAAACGCATATTGCCCCCCAATAGATGTCTACTGCCCCCAATAGACATTCAAAAAAAATTTCCCTTTCTCTCTGCCCCATTACTTAAAAAAAAAAAAAAAAAAAAAACGGAAGAGAAAAATTGATTTGGCCACCCAGAGAAATACTCTGGGCACCAAATCGAAGCAAAAACCCAGAAATCTGGCCAGACGTCACCGGTGGCTGTGCTTGCTGCTCTCTCCAATCCTCGAAATGCTAGCAAAATCCTCCTCAGTGAAAACGGCATCGTTATGGGAAGGTCGATCAATCCGGTTTTCTCCTCATCCACGATTGCCAACGATCGTGCAATCGAGGCTGCAAATGGAGATGTGGTCCTCATCAATCCTAGCCAAAGATGATCAGATCGGCTTTCTCCTCGTTGGCTGAGCGGTCGAAGTCTTAATCGGAGTTGGAGGCCGAGTTGTTGAGGTTGACGACGATGGCAACTGAGCGGTCGAGTTCAGAATCGGAATCGTTTGACGGCGACTGCAGTCGTGCTCGACGGCGGTGAGAGAGAGAGAGAGAGTTGGTGACGACGCCGTGGTAGGCGGCCCGACTCTGGTAGTAGGCGGAGTTGGCGTCGGGGTTTTGCAGGGCGGGGAGAGGGGGAGAGGGGGAGAGAGAGAGAGAGAGAGAGAGAGAGAGAGAGAGAGAGAGAGAGAGAGAGAGAGAGAGAGAGAGAGAACGCAGATCAGAGAATGAGAGAGAGAATCGGTGTCCGAGGGGAGAGAGAGAGAGTGGACAGAGTGGCGCAGTTGTAATTCTTTAATTGGGTGGAGGGTAAAATGGTCATTTGGTGTTAAATTGTGTATGTGGAAACAAAAATCTGATGCTGGGGTAAGTGGGATAAGTTTTGCTTATTTTGGTGCTTTGGGTCAAGGACCCTTTAGGGTTCCTAAATAGCTATGTTTTCATAGTTGCCAAATAATGCAGTTTTGACGGGTGTGATTGCTCATCTTCTTTCCTATACTTTTTAATTGTGTCTTGTACGTTTACTAGGTTATCTTTCTTACTTGAATGTTTGATAGTTTCAACTTTCAAAACTCAAGATCAAATCTTATAAGGAATAGAGAAAATCATAAATACAGTTATGATTGAAATTTTTTATTTTTTTAACCATATCAACAACTAGTCTTATGTCAATCGAACTCACGTTCTCTTACTTATAAATACGAGACTCATGTCACTATCTTCTTGTCTATCTGTATAAGGCAGCGGAATGGTATGTAACGGCATATTCTAGTTTTAGATGAATATATATTGGCACCGGCTTTGGATTTGATTCAAAAAAAAAAGGTATTGGGCATTACTGAATTTAGATTCCTGAAATATTCAACAATAATTTATTTTTTGTAATAGCTTTGATCAAAAATGTTTTCCTAGTGTTAACCCGTAACCTTCATTGTGTTAGTTAAGCTCTAACGAATAAACTACGGCTCACCGGCAATTGAGTATGTAAATATGAATATAAATCAACTTGGTAGCATTTGGGTTTAAAGTTTAATGAGATTAAAGTGAAAAAATATTGTCAAATTCCTCAACTATCAACTTATCAAGCAACAATTCATCAAATAAATCAATCGGTTATGCGACTTGATCGATATTCCGATATCAAAAGAAATTACTTTTTGCTATATTGTGATATTATTTAAATAAAGTCCTACTTTTTGCCATATTGTGATTAATGTCTTACCTAATATCCAACCCTTGGACAAGTCTAAAGAGACTTTGTTACTAGAAAAAAATATATTATGGCACAAATTCGACCAAATTGTTATAATTCGTGACCTCATTTCCCCAGTGTTGTAGCTACGCACGGATGAACTTTTCTACAAGGCCAAGGAACCTGCCCTTCAACTTCACAGTGGTTCAAAGCAATAATATGCAATTCAGTGGAAGATTTCAGGGGAGGTTCTATGTGGACTTCGTATATGGCTCTTCTACATATATAAGGAAAGGACTTGTTTTAAGAATCCCATTTCACCGTCCGTGCTTTGTTGTCATTCACTAAAATGACAGAGGGAGTACTTCGAAGGATTTACATGAAATTATTGGAGTTCCTCACTTTCGTGGTTGGTTGATCATTTGGTTTGACATAAAGATGTAGACAGAGTCCAGAGTATCCTCTGGAGTCATGTCTGAAGTACCCGTCTTCCCTTTGAGTGGAAAAAGAATATAAGGTATTAAATATTTAAGTGAAAAAAAAGGTAATTATTCTATCAGACTTAACACTCATGATAAAGATCATGCTGGTTTGTAGTATTGTGTGATTTTTCAGGGTCGGCTTTTTTTTTTTTTGGCAAAGAGTAATCAACTAACATTAAAATGAACTAAAGTTACAGAACCCAGAAACTGGGTTGGAACAACAGACAAACATGAACAAGAAAGAACAAAGCAAACATAAAGCAAACACAAAATACAACACAAGAGCCATCCAAGGAGTATCCCAGCAAGGAGGACAACACCGTGACATCGACTGCTTCGCTGCCATGGAGAGAACACCAAGCATCACGACCAAGAAGATAGAGATATCTCAGGAAGCACCAACAAAGAAAGACAACAGGGCCTAAACCAGGGTCGGCTTTAGACTAGTCCTCCGGCCTGTTTGTATTTTTTTTATTTCTCTTTAATAAAATTTTGTGACAGAATGATGAGTTAGCATTCTCCTCGCTAAAAGAATAAAAATAAAAATAAAATAAAATAAATAAATAAATAATATGATAAGAGTTCGATTTTATGATCTCAATTATCTCATATTTATTTGTTTTGCATAAATTTTTCTCAACATCTTTGATTCTCTCCATTGAATTTTTGTTATTGTGTCCCACTCTCTTGATTATTTTCTCAAGTGATGCGATATATCTGTCGAAACTTGAAAGAACAATATTGATATTACCCTTCACAAAAGCAAATTCTCGGCTCCTTGGTGCATGGTACACTAATTATTGGCGTGTACGTATTTGATATAAAGCTGACATTGCATGTGTGTCTTTCTTGCTTACATTCCAACTCATTTCTCTCTACCCCTCGCTACTTATGGGATTTTTCTCAGGTGCGGACGTCCGTACCGAAATTTCAGTACAGATTTCCGGTTTTCACCCACTTTCTGATCACATATTTTGATATTAACCGTTCAGTTTTGAGGTCTTAATGTATAGATCATCTCTGCAAAATTTCAGCCAATTTGGTGATCGTTAAGGCATCCAAAATTGCAATTTACACGAACGAACCGAATCTGTCGAACCGGAACCGTTCGTGTACATTGTTGTAATTTGCAGTTTTGGATGCCTTAACGATCACCAAATTGGCTGAAATTTTGCAGAGGTGATCTATACATTAGGACCTAAAAACTGAACGGTTAAGATGTGAAAATGTGATTGGAAAGTGGGGGGAAAATGGGAAATCCGTACCGTCCGCACGGCACGGACGTCCGCACCGTAGCCGGACTGCTACTTATGTTAACCCAAACCACTTAAATCTTAAATATATGTTAGAGTCATTCATATTTGTTTAAATTTAGTGATATTTGAGTGAAATGTATACATCTTGGCTGATATTTGAAATTTCATCTAAGATCGATTAACGTTAAGGCGACACTGAGGTGCGTGGCTCTAGCATATGAGAGCACTTCAACCAACTAACTTTTAGTCTAGTTTGTACTTGTAAGGTATTTCCTTCCAACAAAGGAAGCATCGGTAAAGATGTCAAATTCGACATCCAATGTATCAAAGTCGACATACTTAATACACTAATCATTTAACCCAAAAAAAAAAAATTGAAATTTCCTCTTCCTAACCGTTTATGTAATTACGCAGCTATTGCTCGATCGAGGGTCAAATCTTTTGTGTTAATTAATCTATTACGTGCTGATTTGAAAAGAGCCCTTCTGGCCTTCTATGCCAAGTTTCATATCCTTTCGTGGGAAAATACATGCAGCTACCTTCTTTGCCAATTAATATATGGACCTTCCCATGCAATTTCCACGAAGGAGAACTTTTACCAGAAATCAAACTGCCCCAGCTTACATGAATTTATATTTATATGGCAGACTGGCAGAGCAAATTAACTTCGTTCATGCCCTTCTCTCTCCTGTACCTTTGTTGTCATCCACACCCACCTCTCTTTCCTCGAAGTTTAATTTTCCCTCCCTTCTAGGTCTTTATTCCTTTTCTTGCTTCAACATGTTCCCTAGCTATATATAAACCTCCTCACGCACGCACCCTGATTAATTTATAGGTATAGTTTTTCCGATTGACTTTCATCACACTGAGATAATTATAATGGCGTGCCAAAACGGAGTGGTGTTTGAAGACTTCTTCCCGGCCATGGTGGACAAGTTGGGAGCGGAAGGCTTCATGAAGGAGCTCTGCAACGGCTTTCGGCTTTTGATGGACGGAGAGAGAGGCGTGATCACGTTTCAGAGCTTGAAGAGGAACTCCGGCTTGTTGGGATTGCAAGGTATGAGCGACGATGAGGTGAGGAGCATGATCAAAGAAGGTGATTTGAATGGTGATGGGTGCTTGAATGAGATGGAGTTTTGTACACTCATGTTTAGGTTGAGTCCTGCTATGATGGAAAGTTCTGTGGAGTTGTTGGAGGAAGCTTTTGTTACTGAGGATGGTGATCAGATGTAGTGATCTCTTCTTCTGTGGCAATCTAGTTTTTCTTGTAGTATGTCATCAAGATCTTTTTGTTTCCATTATCATCCTAGTTTGTAATTTCGGTTGAGCTTATTATTAGAGACTATTTAGCTAAGCCCAGTTTTCATATGATCATGGCATATATGTTTGCTTTTCAAAAGTTTCTTTTTATATAGATCAACCAGAATTTAAAAAATAAAAAATAAATGAAAAGAAGAAAAGAAGGTGGGTGGAAATCCAATTTGGTATTGGTAATTAAGGTATACTAATTAAGGAGATTTGGTATTAGTTTACCTTGTAGTATTCTGTTTATTTAAAATTAAGTATATTCAAGTCAATTCGGCTTCATCAATTTCTAACAAAATGTGTCTTGAACTATTGACACTACTTTTTTTCGCATAAAAGATGGGACAAGATACGTAAGACATTTGAAGAGAAATCAATCAATTAGTTGGTTTTCCAGAGTTGCTCTTGTGCTCAAGGCCTCAAACATGATGTGTAGCTTTCCTCCGTAATGACATCTACTTGATGAATCTTTCATGTTATTTCTTGTTTTTATGTGTCAGACTCGAGATTATGTAACAATGTAGTACCTCAGTTGGCAACATTCTCTATGAGATGTAATGTAACTAATGTTATCTCAAGCGTCATTTCAAATAAGTTGGGTCCTTGACTTGTAATGGGCCTGGGACCTCAAATGAGGTAAAGAAAGGGAGCAGTCTTCTTTAGTCACCCATCTAAACAAATAAGTTGGGTCCTTCACTTGTAGGTAGATCATGGATGACTTCAACCAATTTGTTCATGGGCTTGGCTGGTTGAAGAGCAACTCCATCGTCATCATTAACATCAAATTTTGGTTTTGGGACTTGGGAATTAGAGAAAATCATTGAAAAACAAATATAAAAACAAATGTTAGAGAAAATCATCCCATTAATATAGCGGAGCTAATTTTCCCATTAATGTTAAGAGAAAATCATCCCATCTGGTTTGAAAATTAAAACCTAACTGGCGGAGCTAATTTTCATGAATGCGTACCACAGATTCAAATCCACTACATATTTATATGTACTAGTAGCTAGAAACCTCTCAAAGCTCAGCCACAATGTGTTTGTGCAGCTAACCAGAATTAGTACGTCGAATTTGGGAATGCCAAATTGAGTCATTGACAACAGTAGCTAGCTATAGCTACTTATTCATCCACTAGCTTATTTGTTCTTCCAATTGAGTTCAATGCATGCATGAAGAGGGAAATGGACAAAACCAGGCCAATACCAAATTCAAATCCACAGGTTTCTCTCCTCGCCCAGCTTGGCAGACTATCTACTTGGTTTTGGAAGCCCTCCCCTACTGAAATATCAAGTACACCTCTTTCAGATAAGAATGCCACTCCAAATAAATTCAAAATGACGACTAAAATGAGACGACACATGCTATAATGACACTTTTGTAATGAATTTCTAACATCAAGCAATGCACTTTATATAATTTATGTATTAGAGTTGTATCATTTTTTTGCATGACTTTGGATTCAACATATTTTAAGAAACTCCATCATAACTTCATAAGTTAATGCATGTAAGTGTTCGACAGATTACTTTAAAAAATTAAAACAAGAGTAACTAAATAAGCGTACGTAATAAATTATATCATGAGTTTCTTAATTATTTCTTTCTCAATAATTTTAGTTATCATATATTTTTAAAAAGATAGTTCTATTCAGACCTCCTAAATTGTTAGTTAGACCTCCTTTCATATTTTGAGACACTAAACTTCCAACTCTGCCCAATAATTTTTATTTTTCTATCTATACCTCCTGCTCTTCCATCTTCTCCACAACACTCATTTATGGTGATACCACAGCAACTATCTCACTCTCTCTCGCCCCTATGCAATATGTCAAACTCTAATTAGGTTAATTAGTTTAAGATTCGCACTTTCGCAGTAGTTGAATCAGAGCAATAATTTAAGACCAGGAACCTTCATCTTTCATTTTATATCAAGTCCATATGTTCCCTAAAGTCAGAGGCATTTTCCATGCCCAACACTTGAACATGAAACAATACTGTATGTGAATGAATAGCCACTGATGTCCAGCTCAAACTATAAGCAAATGCGTACAGGATTTTTATTTATTTATTTTTTTCCCAGAAAATTCTGTTTGGTTTTTTTATTCTTGCGTAAGTGTTTTTCTTGTGCAGTTAAGAACACTCGTTTTCACCTTTAAACAATCTTCAAACTACCTAAGCTATCCTGATCTGATCTGGGAACAAGAACTGATTTTTTTTTTTTTTGTTAGGGATAAATTTGGATTTTAAAAGTTTCAAAAAATGAGGAGGTCTAAATACTAAATCAAGAAGTATGAATAGAAGTCTTTTTTTTAAAATAGACGATTTTTATAAGAATGTCGTACCGCTCATTGTACCTTCCGACGTACCATCTCTGTGATTATGTCAAGAATTGAGAATTAATTTTTGCTGAGCTCATTACAGTTGACGGATATACTTTCAAGTTGTTCTACAGAGAGACAAATAATCAATCATGCTGTTAGTAGTAATAGCCAAGGCTTCATCTGAACCACTAAAGAATCACCATTGACAAATCCAGGAAGGTGCCAATAACTACCAGAAAGTAAGATTCCCACTAAGTTTAACTGGCCACGTACGATTTGGAATTTGTTCTAAACGAAAAGAACTCTCGCTCATATCGTCGATCTCAATTCTCAACCCTGTACATAGATCATCATTATACAACCACCTAGCTAGAGGCTAGCAAAAGCTGCAAGATCTTGAAGCTAAGAGCCAAAGGAGTAGTGAGCTGTCCACATAATTGAGTTGAGTTCTAGTTAGTTCACTGCAATTCAGACGCGTGTGTCTTCTAAGTATTCCAATTCTCGCCTCCATTATTCCAACTGGTGTGTGTGTAAATTCAGAGGGAATGCAGTGGGTTCTTGCACGATACCAACCACAAATTGCATGGAAGGGGAACAAAGAGTGCCATAATGCCATATGATGTGGCAAATTTTAGGTGGTGTTCAACATTTTAACACTCCATCACCTAATTCCAACCCATCAAAGTTGAAAATATCCTTGGCTTCATTGTTGTTGTAAGAAGCATTTATAACACGTTTACTTGCTTTTCATACAATACATTCTAGGTTCTTCTTTTACGTACATTATATCAATGTATTAATTTTACTAATAGCGTAGGATTGAAAGCTCTTAAGTATATGTATGTACAAGTATTCTTGTGATTTTTATACACTCAAGCTTTTGCAAGTTCTTAAAAGAGGCTTTCTTTGATTGTTTTCTGTTAACAACGCAAAAAAAAAAAAAAAACCACAAGAATATCTCCTACTATTGATATCACGCCCAATTGTCACATCTGTACTTACTTTATTACGTTCCCAAATCAATGATGTTGTGTATGAATTGTCTATTGTACCTGTGAGCAAAATGATTAAATTCCGAGTAATTCAGTATGTGAAGGCTTTACCCTAAATTATCTTCTATCTGCTCCTCTCTTGCCAATAAACTTACCCAAACTTAAGGAGTGAGATTGATTGGTGCATTTTCTCCCTCTTTGAAGGAAACAAATTAAACAATAAAGTCCAATTCCTCTCTTAAAAAAATAAAATAAAAAAATAATCAGGTGCTGGTCTTGAATATAAATAACTACCATCTTGGTGGCCAGCCGACGGTGAGGCCTTGTGCTTGTTCGCGTTCCTGCCCCGTGGCGATACAGTGGATTAATCCGGTTATGCTGGGATATCCTGAGTGTGTGTGTACCTAATCTAACAAAGACTAACCCTTCGACCAAAAAAAAAAACAAAGACTAACCCCCCAATCAAAAAAAAAAACTCCCATCTTGTCCTGCACCATGTTTTCCAATCCCTTCCTTTTTATATATGTACATTTACACTTCAGGGCTTACAAACATAGATAAAAGAGATCTGCTTGAGCAATCAAATTGAGAGAGAGAGAGAGAGAGAGATGAAGAAGTGTGAGCTGTGTGATTCTGTGGCAAAGATGTACTGTGAATCAGATCAGGCTAGTCTGTGTTGGGATTGTGACATCAAGGTTCATGGTGCAAACTTCTTGGTGGCGAAGCATTTAAGGACTCTGCTCTGCCATGTCTGTCAATCTCTAACCCCATGGAATGCCTCTGGACCCAAGCTTGGTCCTACTGTTTCAGTTTGTGAGAATTGTGTGAACAGTTCTAACAAGGAGTCCACAAATGAAGAAGAAGAAGAACATGATGATGATGATCATGAAGAAAATAGCATTGGAGAAGATGATGAACATGATGGTGGTGGTGGTGACAATGGCGCTGATGATAACGATGGTGGTAATGATGATGATGATGATGAGGAGAATCAAGTTGTTCCATGGTCATCTAGCTCTTCAACTCCACCAGACTCAAGTTCTTTAAGTGATGAAGAATGTTGCCATGAAAGCTTCTCAGAAACAAGATCATCATATCCATGTAAGCGCAGGTGCTACAATGCACTCTTGAATTCTCAAGCACGCAATTTCTTCACCTAAAGATCTTGCAAATCATGCATCTCTTATTTTCTTTCTTTTGAGTTCATCCGATCATCTTCAATAATAGAAAGATGAGAGCTGCTGCAGTGGAACCGATATCAAGAAAAAATTCGAGCCCAGAATGATTCAGGGAAGCAACAAGTTAAGACCCAAAATTTACTTCCACGAGTTGATGAAGATTTTACTGACTAGGTGAATTTTCTTTGTTTTCAAGTCATTGTAAGCTTTTAACTTCCATTTCAGTTGGATCCTTACCATCTTCCTCACCATTTCATCTTTTCAGCAAAGTTTCCTGTATAAATGACATATTTTGCTTTGCTTTTCTTTGATTATTGTACTTAACATTGGCCTTTTGAGCTATCAAATGGGTGGAGCTCAATTTAGACCGCCCCATTTGAGATCAGTGCAGATATTAAAGTTCTGCAAGTAGAGAACCCCTTCAAGAAGTCCATTAGTGCTCATTTTCCTCCACCTATGTATTAAGTGATAAGTGATAAGTGGGGTCTGAGAACATACAACTAGCAGAAATTAAGTTCTGGTCCGTGATGGTAATAGTGTACATTGTTTCATATGCATGAAAAGCCACCACCATCTGTATAGTTCTCCAGCAATTTGGTACCAGAAAAAAGGAGAATGATTTGAGTCATTTGACCTTACAAGAAGACTAAGGGTTCCCTACTTCACTTAGTCTATCATATTAGGTACAGGTTTAAGGTGCTTAAAAGATGACTAATAAATAAGTCAAATTTTGTTGTCTATACTCAAAACCAAAAGAATGTGGCAGGATTGTTTTTTGTTGTGTAATTCTACTATAATAAGTCTTCTAAACTAAATTGCAGAGAGTTAGAACTATCAAGAATTGTGGATGCCATCTTGGAAGTTTGAAGTTTGAAGTTTGAAGTTCGAATACCCCTAAACTCCTAAAGTCGTAATTTGTTCGGCAGAAGGTCGTGATTTTCAGTCGGGTTTCGCAAAAGCGTATGAATGGGAGGTGGGGGATAAAGCTTGGGACATGTCCACGTGCCTACCATATCTCATGAATTAGTATAATCATTTACTGGCGAGTTGATTAGTGATGAATAAGAAAGCTACTAATAAATTAACATTAAGCTTTAATGAAAGGAATCAAGAAGGGCCAGAGCTAGTGAGAACTTTGTGGTGTGAAATTGTTGCTTGTAGAGGAAAACCGAAGTTTTATGTGGCTATGGTGTATCCAATTGAAAATTTCAACACCTGGTATCCAATTGTAAATTTCAACACCTGGAGATGCGAGAGATTTGGATTCTGTTTCCCCTAAACTAAGCGGAGCAGTGGTTTTGATCTATGTGTTGTGTGCCAGCCATGAATTGAGATCTTCCTCTCTGTCGGCCTCTCTGGAATTTAGCTTGCTGTAACTTGGAACTGGGACCACTTCTTATATATGCCCATCTTTTATATGGACAAGCTTAAGCTTCTGTACCTTACATCACAAGAGTGATGTTCATTTGCGTTGCCAAAACGATGGAATCTGAACAAAAGGGACCAAACGCTATAACGATAAGCTCAAAGTGTTAAGAATAGGCGATCTTCAGAGACCCAAGCTCCCACTCGTTATCATGAGTTCATAACCATCTACTTCATATGCATTATATATATATATATATATATATATATATATATATATATATATATATATATATATATAAGATTGAAATTGAAATCACCATCCATTATTCATCAACATCCCCGAGCTTCATAAACATATGGCAACGCCGTGAAAAGGTGGGTTTAAACAAAGATCAGTAGACTCAGTCCCTGCCAAACTCTTCCATACAACATGACAACATGATTACACACGAACCAGGAGTACTTGATAAATATCTGAATGCACTTCACCATCTCTATCTTTTCAACGCACCTTATCCGTATCTGCAAGGCATGAAATATAGAATTCACCATGAAGTTTTAACATGATCATTGAACATATTAACAGGTTTATGTGGATATGAGAAGACAGTGAGAAACAGAAAGATTCTGGCCTGTTGATGGTGCTGAGCACATTGTAAATCATGCAATGTAAACAGCCAAAGACCTATCAGGATGAACTTATTGCATATAATGGTTTGGAACGTGTGTGTGTGTATTTTTGGAATAATGGCTTGCAACTTGGATTTTCAGAGAAAGCAAATGGTCTACACATTTCATCATTCTGCTTAGACTAGCAGTGCAAAGGACGTTGAAAGGTTTGCTAAAATGAACCAGAAAATGCCTTAGAGAAGACAACTATCCATTTTAATCATAGCTACCTTCAAATCACAATATCACATAAACTACTAAAAATACAATACATACAATGTACCAGCTACAATTCAATCACTCATCAAACACTTACCTAATATCATCATGAAGTATACATCCCTTGTGCAGTGTTCTTGCAGCAGAACAAACATATCATAAAAGAGGTTCTCAATAGCCACCCACATAACAGCACAAAAAGTAGTTCAAGTTACACATTTATATATATCTAAACCAACTTCACCTACTAGCAGCAGTAGATATCAAAATTGAAACTTGAAAGTATGGAGCATTAGCAAGACTGCTCTTATACTATTGGCTGCCTCCAATTTCTATGTTAATTTATTGCACTTGTACAGTCGCTTATTTGGAGTACCTTATTACTTTGTTTAATTTTGGCATCAACATGTAAGTTCTTTCAATTATAGCTGGAATTTTGTATAACAGCAAATGCTGGTTGTCCAAAAGGTAGTTTATTTCAAAAATTATACACACCATCCAAACTACTGTTTGAGCAAACAAACTTATTAATATTCAAGATACCAAGAAAAAGAGGGGGGGGGGGGGGGGGGGGAACACTTGAATGCCAAAGTAAACCACTTATAAGCTGCTCCAAATAATTGGACATTAAAAATTTTCCCTATTAAGAGATTTCTATCTATCACCAAACAAAACCTCTATCACTATATCTGGCATGTAGACTGTAGAGGAGCTGCCCAAGCATTCCAAAAGTGTATTGATACAAAAATTAAAGCGAACGAAAATGTGAAGTTCCAAATTGCTAATTGAGTCACTCCATACAGATTAGGTTCAACCAAGCCAACTGTGCCTACTTGCTCTGCTAAAAGTGACTATTAATGCTAAGTTACACTATTCATGCTGCCTTAAATTTGATGTCTTCTAACATATGCATGTCAATCATGAAACCATTACTGAGAAGTGAGGACAAACATAATGAAAGGCGATAAGAAGGTGCATGACTCCCACGTTTAACTTACTTCCCAAAATAAGAAACCGCCCCCTAACTCCCTGTAACAGGTGCCAAACAAATCTGTTACCATAGTAGAACCGAGGCTTTCCAGATTCGTAAACTACAACTTTGTCAACTTTTCGATTAGATTGCAGTGGCATAGATACAGCATTACATGAGTGGAATCACCGGGTCAAGAAAAAAACGAGAAAGTGGAAACTTTTGCAGACTAAAGCATATCTTCATCAAATCCAATGCACCATCATTAACAATCAAATGCAAAATGAACTGTACTAACAGAGCTATCCGCCAAGCACGAAACTTTAACCAGAAATCAATCCAATTTTCACCATAATCAACTAATACTAAAACTTGATGAAACATTATTAGCAGAGTCAAATGCTATGCATACTAACAAACCCAATAAGTATCAGAAGCCGAAAATCGAAACGAAAAGCCAAGTATAATGCTGACCTTTATCCAAAGCGTCATGGAACTCCGGCTCTTCCTCGTGAACAGAGTCAAACCTCGCCGGCTTTACGACGTGGTCTCCGTCTCCATCTCCGTCCTTGTCATCGGAAAACCTAACGACGATGACCGGACAGACGCAGTGGTGAACACAGTAGTCACTAACACTACCGAGCCTGGCGTTGGAGCTCCGCTTGGTGGCTCCGAACCCCCGGCTGCCCATAATGACGGCGACCAGGCCGAGCCGCTCGACCTCCAAGCAGAGACGCTCCTTCATATCGTGGTCCTTCACTATGTGGATCTTGTAGGGGATCCGAGCCTCCTCGAGAGGCTTGGAGAGGTCGGTGGCTTTGGTGAGGGTGAAGTTGTCGAAATCGGACTCGAGTTTCTGCTGGGAGGCCTCGTCGTAGGGGACGGAGACGTCGGTGGCGCCCCAGTCGGCGCCGTAGAGGACGCTGGTGGGGCGGACGTGGAGGAGGACGACGGCGTCACCGGGGCGGAGGTAGTTTTGGACGGCCCACTTGACGGCGAAGGCGCTCTCGTCGCTGAGATCGACGGCGATCCCGATGCGGCGCTGGGCGCCAGAGGTGGGGGTGCCGGTGGGAGGGAAGCGAGGGGAGGAGGGTTGGACTACGATCGCCGAGCCGGAGTGCTGACGCTCTGGTTCTGAAGATGATGGGCTCTTCTTCGGAGAAGCCATGGGTTTGATTGAGAGAGAGAGAGAGAGGGAAGCAAAGGTTTTGGCTTTTGGGTGAGACTTGAGTAGTGATAATAACAGAAGAATGTCAATGTCACACAGGATCACTGTGCAGGTGGAATGTTCGAGCTTCTTTAGGAAATTTGATGAGAGTTTGCGTGAAAAAAATGCCAAGGAAAAAAAGTATACGCCTCGCGCACACTGTTATTGTAATTTTAGCTCATTGGTAACAGTGTCCGCGAGGCGTATACTCTTTTTTCGAAGGAGAGAGGACACTAGTCCTAATATCTATTTCTAAGACTCATATATGGATAGGGAGTTACTCATATTTGTTTCCTAAAAAGTAGAGTTCAGTTGGTATCACAATTGCGTACAGGCTATGATTTTTTCCTAAAGACACGAAGCTGTCATTTGTTTACTAGCTTGCTAAAATAACAAGCTCAAAATAGATTTGTAATGAGTTATTTTTCTTGATGGAGTTTCGGGATTTCTTGTCTATTTTCCTATTCAAATACATGTTAGACTCTAAGATCATCTTTCGCAATACTAGTCATTTTTGAGTCAAATTTTAGCCAAAATAGCTAAAAAGTCATTTTGGCTAGCCACTTTAGAAATACGTCTGTATCAGTACTCTCTAATTTAGCTAGTGTGAATTTATATTATTTTTTAAATGAAGATTAAGTAGTATAAATGTATTTTTAAATTACATAAAATAACTCAAAATGAATATTTTAAATTATAGAGAGCCTTATTTCGCTCTCTATATTTATGAGCGAGATAAATAAAAGTTATAATTGAGAGCCATTTAAGAGTCTGGTGCAGCTACTAAAATAGATAAAAAGTTCAACATGCTCTAAAATAGCTAAGGAGTCAAAATAGAGAGTCTGCTAAAGATGCTCTAAATTTCTAACCAATGACTGTTGATTCAAATGGTATCAATTTCATTTAGAAAAAAAATCAATTCTTATCTTAATCACATTCTCAATTTCATTGAGAAAAAAAAAATCAATAATAATTCTAAATACTCATGGTGTTCACCTAGTTAGTTACTGACCAAAGACATTATGCTCAGGCACCCTTACTCCCTTTGTCACGCCCCTGATTTTTAACACAATTAAAAATCGATATATAACTCCATAATTATACATGCGTGATCGTTCAACCATCAATACAAATACCTGGAAACTTTTTCTCTTTAAACTAAATACATATTGATGCACTGAACCCACTATGTCAATACACACTCACCCCACAGAGTTATATATAACACAAGCTTACGAATTAAATTGTCAACAACAAAATAAAACGTAAGTACTCATCAGAGTTTACTACATAGCGGAAGTCACACAATGGCAAAGCCAACAAAATTTGCTTCCTACCCATTCTGCTGCCAACCAACTACCTCAGCTTCAGCTACGATTATCTTAACCTACAGGATTAACCCCTACACCGTTTGAATTGTGCACCGGGTTGCCACACAACAAACCCGGTAAGCTTTCGCAAGCCCGTATGAGTAACTCAAAACAACTCACACCAAAATCACGGGATGAACCCCGCACATTTCAATCGAGAAACCAAATCACGCTTTGATCCCTTAAAACACGAAATAAAGGAGAACAACTCACACTTTAATTCCCATTCAAATCGAAATAAAAGAAAGCAACTTACACCTTGGTTCCTTTTAAGTCAAAACATAGAAAACAACTCACACCTTGAATTCTATCAATTGTACCAAATCGTATCATAGAAAGCAACTCACACCTTGATTTCTATCAAATATGACATATCAATCAACAGCTCACACAAATCAGCTTAAGGAAACCATGCAACCATGATTCCTTCTAACATTCCATATCTTTTCCACCGAAATGACAACATAAATCACCGCTGTGACAATGTTCTATTTGCTAACTTAACCATCAAGAAGCAATTCAAGTCTCTTCTAGACAATAAAAGAAGAATACTCTCGGAACTCTCCTTTTAAACTACACTCTTATGAGTCTCCAGCAACCTCGACCGTTACTCCTATAAGCTATAATGACAGACAGACTAGCGCCCTAGCTAATCGTACCCATTTGCCTGGCCAACTACGTGATTCCCTATTTCTAATTGCCTTGGTCACTATCTGTGACCTGTCACCATCTGTGACCTATGATCATTCAGACCCCGTCTGGTCTCGGAATCAACCTTTGGTCACCATCTGCAACCTGTCACCATCTGTGACTCTTGGTTTTCGGACCCCGTCTGGTCTTAGAACCAACCGTTGGTCACCATCCGCGACCTATGCCTTTCAGACCCCATCTGGTATCAAGTCAAACGTTAAGTAAGTCACACCGGACCTGAAAATGTTACAACCATCTAGTTCGGCTATCCCCATCCCTGCTCACCGTCTGTGACCCTTGGTACAAGGACCAATACATTTAAAATGAGTCACGCTTGACTCAAAAATGTAACATCAAGTTCAATACTTTTCAAACAATAGAAAACATCTTTTTCCACAATATTGTTTCAATGAAAAGTCACATTCAACAATAATATGAATACCATCATGCATATTATTCATCACACATCATCCACAAGAATATATATATATTTCACGTAAATATATATACGTAGTCATTCGCTCAGGAATGCCTACCAATACCAACTATAGTTTGCAGTTAAATAATTAACGCCAAAACAATAATGGTAATTCCGTTCATAATGAACCTTGTGAGATTACTCACTTCGAAACTCCCGCTGCGTCTTCAATACCGAACAAAGCAGCTCAACCACAATTTAACCGTCCAAGGATACTTCGTCAAGTACCTAATCACAATCGGTTTCCACTTAGTAACAATTCACAAACGATTTAAGTCCGAAACCCCTGTTTTGAACTAAAATCCCCCAAGGTGACGCCAATCGAGGCGAAACCACATCCGAGACCTCCCAAAGTCTCCGGAATACTTCCACGATCGATATGCCAAAACCGCAAGTCGATCGGATAGTCGGATCCTCACGGATCGAATCATCGTACGGTCCGAAATCGTAAAAACCCTAACATACTCATACGATCTCCAAAAATTACAAACAATATATCGAAATGCTTGTATCGACGAGTAGATCGAACTCAGGAACATAAAATATCCCTGAGGTGGCCAGAAACCACCGGAAAACACCACCACAGTGGCGCCGCCGCCGCCGGCCCAAAGTCAGAATTTGACAAAACTCTCGACACCAAAGTTCTTCATCTCAACTCCAATTTAAACTTTCATAACTAACACAAAGTCTAAATCATAGCCGTTTGGCCGGAATTTACCTCGCAATATCTGAAATTCGATGAACCCTAGAATTTCAAAGCTTCGATTCGTCCTCCACAAGTGAAATCGTCCCAAGCCGCTTTGGGAGAAGCATCAACGTCCTATGGCCTTCAAAAACCCTCAAGAATCACCGGCAAAGGTGGCCGGAATCGGAAATTCACATCTGGGTCCGACGCAGCTCCGCCGCCAAACTTCTCGGCCTTGCACCACCCTCCACAGCTCGTTTCATGCTCCAATTCTTCCACATACCTCAATAGGGGATTGAAGCGAAGAGAACCCACTTTGAATCGCGTTCTATGGTGGCCGGAGGAGGGAAAACGAAGCCGGCGAAGTGGAGAGGAGAAACCGGGCTCGGGAGAGAAGAGGAACGCTCGGGTTTCCATTTTGGGAAATCTGGGCTTTTCTGCAATTTTCCCAAAAATTCGTCCTTTTATACAAAAATAAAAAAAATTTCCGAAGCCCATAACTTCTTCATACGAACTCCGATTCTCGCATTCCGCATGTCCACGAACTCGTATCGACGTGCTCTACAATTTTTGTGAAGGAAGTTTTTGAAGATACCCAACGAATAAAAAGTCAACCCTCGCGCCCCCCCCTAAAATGACACTTCTTGAATAATTATTCGCCCGAAACACTTTTCCGCTCCATCCACAAGCCACGAAATCATCCAATAACCACTAATTAAATTCCGGAAAATCCTCGAAAAATAATTACAAATTTCCGGGGCATCACACCCTTAGATGCAAATCCAAAGGTGGAATACAAAACAAAACAACTCAACTTAATAATAATTACATCCTCCATTGGATTTACATCAAATGGTGGTTAAACATAATTTTCTTGATCAGTTACTGACTAGGTGAATATTATTGCTAAATACTTTATGATTCATGAAATAATCACACTACTGTATACACGATATATGTGAAGTTATAACTCATGTTTCTCTTATGAGTATGGTTGGCATGAAAGTGTTCTATTTGAGTGATAAATGAAGTTATAATTAAAACTTGCGCATGAAAATTAAGAATTGAAATTCTAGAAGATAATGGAAAAAGTACGTGTCTGTGTATATATATGGATGTGGATGCTCCTTGATGATATATAATTAATTTTTCTTTTTTAAGAATATGAGATATTAGAAGAAATTGAATAACAAGAAATGATGTTGAATAGAATCTCATGTACAAAGAAAGATAACAGATAGACTCATATTCAGGATACTCTATAAGAATAAGTGTAAAGCTTTTAATGTAGCTCGGAGTTCAGATTCTTTATTCTCTCTAAAGAATAAGTGTAGAGCTTTTAATGTAGCTCAGAGTTCAGATTCTTTATTCCCTCCAAAGCATAATGTTTTATCTAGTCATCAATAAATTTTGGATAAAGGGGCTATATCGGAGTACATACCTCACCTGCTTCAGCAATTCATGCTTGAAACTTTGACAATCTAGAATTAGGTTGTTAGGTTGTTTTAGAGAAAATGTTTTTCATTTCATTTGGAAAAAAGTACAAGAAATATTAAGTTTGAACAATATGTCGTTTTTGTCGTGGAAAAGAATCCAATGTCCATGGAACCAAAATTTTGTAAGAAAGCATTTTTCTATGAAACGACATGTGGTTTTTGTTGAGGTTCTAATTCCCAACCGAACCGAACCCGGATGTGGCCCAATACATATTTCAGCGCGGCTGCTTCTGCAATCTGCATCTCTCTCCCTCCTATTCAAATCCCGAATTGAAATCCCCAAATCAAAGACTTTCAGAGTCCCCAAATCCTTTTAATCCCCTTCTCCTTCTCTCAGAGATAATACTATGCCTCAGAGACACTCGAAGAACAACAACGACCTCGCGTTCTTCACATACGACGAGAAGCGAAAGCTTGGGTATGGAACCCAGAGGGAGAGACTCGGCAGAGACTCCATCAAACCCTTCGATGCTTGTTGCCTCTGCTTGAAGCCCTTCATCGACCCCATGAGTTGCCAGAAAGGCCATGTCTTTTGCAAAGAGTGCATTCTCGAATGCTTGCTTTCCCAGAAGAAAGACATCCACAGGTACCTTCAATTTTCCATAGCTGTATAACCCAATTTTTTGTTCGCTTTTCTGTGAATTTGATTTGGGTGTATTGGGTGTCTGGGTTTTGTGTTTTTTGGTGGTGCTGTGATGAAAGATTTGTTCTTTTTGGAAAGCTAAGAGTTTAGGGTTTTGGGGCCTAAAGGTTCCAGCTTCGACTGAAATATCGTGGAATTGAGATTGAGATTTTAGGTACAGTTGACTAGAATCTGAGTGAGATTGGTAGAGTCCTCATACTGCTTTAAATCACAGATTTTAGAGTGCAATTTTGATAGGCTCATAATGTAGTCGTATATGTGTTTCTGTCATTGGCATCGAGTTATTTTCTGAACAAGCTTAGCTTTAGCGGCTGTTAACGGGTTTAGAGGTTCGTGGGGTGTGTGAAACCGTAAAACATATTTCTGGATGAAGAAAGTTTGATTTAGTTACGACATGGTAGAAGTGCTCAAATTTTAGAGTGAAGTTTTGCTCGATGCTCATAATGTTAATGGTCTTAGTGCTTTGTCATTTTGGCATTGAGCTCTTCCTTGAAAAAGGTAGCTTTAGGAGTTGTGAATAAGTTCAGAGCTGTAACACCAATTTGTTGTTTGTAATTGTTCAATGTTATCAGGTTTCGTTCATTGTTTCTGTTAATTTGAGTGTGATGTTTTGAATTTTGGGATTTAAAACCCTGTGTAGCCTAAAGCTTCCAGGTTTGAGTGAAAGTTTATGAGTTTGAGATTTTCAGTAGAGGTCTAGGCTTCAGAGGACTGTGTTCTATTGTAATAGAAAAAGGGAAATAATGGGAAAAGAATGCAGGTTCTATTTTTTTCCCGAAGTGTGGATTTTAGTATAACAAAAGCTCATCTTTGCATGTTTGGTTACTTATTTTGTGTAGCTACTAAAATGGTTGTGGAATATAGTTCCATAATAGATGTTATTCAAACCAATCTGGATTTTTGTTCCAGTTATTCAATCATATTCTCTTATAATGGTGAATATGGTTACTTGATTAGGTGCAATTCCGTGGAGCCTTTGGTATTTAGGGAGTTCTTGAGAAAGTGAACTATCAAATGGCTTGCCCTTATGGGGAAGCCAATTTTTGGTAGACTCGCATAGGTGTGCTAGTATGTCAGGTCACATCTGTTCTGTGCAGGTTGTTAGTTATTTTGCGACATTTTGTGTGCTTTCTGTGCTGTTAGTAGCACCTTCCCTTTGGCAAAGTCTCATATACAGCTGTTAGTTTACCCCCGGAAGAAAAAAAATAAAAAACCTTCCTTTAATGTCGAGAAGACATTCTACTTACTTGTCATCTAGTTTTATCGATGTACGTCAAGCAAAAATTGTTAATGGTGGTTTCTAGTTTTGTAGTTTGGTGGATCTTGATTATGTTTTGGTTTCTCTAGGCTTACTATGAAACCAAGCCTGGCTGAGCTTGGTGCCTTTGGTTTTGTTTTCTTACATTAGCTTGAGGATATTGTGTGGTTTATCTCAAGAGGTTGCTTCTTCCACTTTGCAGAAAGCAAGTTGCACATAATAGTCAGCAGAAGCAAGACAAGGAAGATGAAGAAGAGAAGTTAAGGCAACAGAAAGCCAGAGAGCTTGAGGCTTTTGATCAGCAAAACCATGGTGCAGTACCGCACTACAATGATAGAAACCAGGACCGGGATAAGAATGGTTTTCATGGGGCAAATAGTGTGAAGGTCACTTCTTATGAAGAAGAGGCGCTTCGGACAATGAAGGCATTTTGGCTGCCTTCTGCTACACCAGAAGCTCCTGTTAAAGTGGCTGCTCCCCCTGAATGCACAACCTGTCCAGAAGGAAGCGAGAAACTAAAGCTGAAGTCTCTTTTCCCTATCCATTTCACTGAAGACACCAACGACGAGAAGAAATCAACGCCTCTTGACAAGACATTTATCTGTCCGAGCTGCAAGGTTACGTTAACAAACACGCTATCACTCGTGGCTCTTAGCTCATGTGGCCACGTCTTCTGTAAGAAGTGTGCTGATAAGTTCATACCTGTAGATAAGGTTTGTCTCGTTTGCAACAAGGGATGTAAAGAAAGGAACTTGGTGAACCTGAAAAAAGGAGGGACCGGCTTTGCTGGCCACGACGATGATCTTGAAGCCAAAGATTTCAAGCACTTGGGGAGTGGCTCGGGTCTTGGGTTAGTGAGACCCGCAGCGAAGACTTAACTCCTGTGTTTTTACAGGTCCACGGTGTCTGTATCTCGTCCTTTCTTTCCCCTCCGTTGTGGCATTTTACAGGCAACAATACTACGAAATCATTATATGTGACTTGATTTGTACTTTTGACATTTTCGTTAGTGCTGCATTTCGAGGTTTTTGTCTTCGATTTTGTTTTCCCTCATCACTCGGAAACCTTTCGGCATGTGGGGGGTGGTTGAGACTTTGATAGAGAGTAGATAATAGAACCCTTTATTGTGCTTATCCATATGGATGAAATCCACAACAGCCATGAGCCAGCATTATGGTCCCCTCAAGCACGAGATGTGTCATATCATAGAATAATATGGTTGAACAATTATAGGGCTCTGTTTCTGGTGCATAATGCATTACGGTTTTGATTAGTCTATATTTATATTAAGCATGAAATAATGGAGATTACAGCTCAAGGTACATTGGAGACTGGCTAGCTTGCGCTATATGATACCTTATTTATTCTTTGCCTATCATCATCATCAGACTCATTCTTGTATCTCCTTAATCCAAATAAACTAAGATCGATTCCTAATCTTAAAATACAAACGTCGACCGAATTTTATTCGGCCGCTGTCTGTTTTGTGGATCATAAAGTTTCTGTTCTTGTCATTAGTTTAAGATCATCACATGTTATTATTTAGTATTATCATTGCAAATTTGTTGCTTACAAAAAAAGAATAATATAAGTATTTTCTTTTGATTGACCCCGTTCATTTGGCTGGTAGAAATGATGGGATTAGGGTGGACCGTCCATAATTGAGATGCCGTA
Organism: Rosa rugosa; assembly: GCF_958449725.1. Taxonomy (NCBI): domain Eukaryota; kingdom Viridiplantae; phylum Streptophyta; class Magnoliopsida; order Rosales; family Rosaceae; genus Rosa; species Rosa rugosa. The sequence continues at coordinate 69,694,939 of NC_084821.1, read as the reverse complement.
TTATCATGTCAAGGCATCATAAAAAGAAATGTATCATATATGCTGGTCGTTGAATCACATTTACTTCTTAATCAGCTATAGAATGAGACAACGGTAAATCAGATAAAGATCAATACTGTTCTTGTAATCGGATTATTCACATTTCTAGATTGAAAAAGACAAAAAATCAGTCAACTCAAATAAAAAAATATTTTTTACCGAGGATAACATTTGTTTGAGAAAATTCGAGTTTAGAATCCTCATCATCTTTTGACACTGACCTAGTATGAATTAAGGATAAAATTTTGTTGTTTGTTTGCATAGCTGCATACTAAAAAATGTTTGGGGTTGGCTAAACCAAACAACTAGCTAAATCCTAACAGAAAAACAAACAAATAAAACCAACTTCAAAGAATAAATTAGAGAGAAGAGGAGACCGGTAATTTGGTGATTAACCAGATACAAGACAATCTCAAGTTCTCAACAACAAGAAAAAGAAAAAAGCAGATATAAAACATGGGTCCCACCCAGTAATTAAGCGCCGATCCAAACCCGACCCGACCCGCCTACAATCATTCATCCGCCACCATCCCCAAAAAAAAAGTTTAAAATATTTTCAGAAAACCCAAAAAGTTTCCACTATTTTCATTTCTGAAAAACCACGGTTTCATTGAAGGAGAGGAAGACGAGAGAGAGAGAGAGAGAAACCAAACCCTAAAATTTGTTTCAGGTTTTGGGGGGGTTCAAAAACCAAAATGGGGGATTTAGAGAAGCAAGCAGAGAGGGTCGTGCTGAGCAAGGACGAGGCGGAAGAGGAGGAGATGGAGAGGCTGGTCGGCGGCGGCGGCGGAATGGCGGTGTTGGATTTCGACATGCTCTGCTCCACCGTCGCCTTACAGACCCAGGGCAAGTCCGCCGCCAAGTTCCAGAGCTTTGGTGCCGGAGAAGAAGAAGAAGAAGCTGAGGTTGGCGTTTTCGGCGGCGTGTTCCGGATGTGGGAGGGTGAGCTTCTCGATTGGTTCGACGATCGCCGCGTCGCTATTCAGTCCGCTTGGTATGTACTCTTTCTTATCTAATTACATTGGCCGGAAAATTTATTTACCGGAATTTTGGTTGTTTTCCGGTGGAAGAAGAAAGTATTGAAGAAAGTATTGATTTTGGATTCCTGCTCGAAATTTGATTCACTGGATTTGTTATGTTTGTTTTGGGATTTCAAAGTGTTTCTATTTTTGGATGTTGGGATATAGAATTGGTCAAAGGAAATTGAAAAAAGGTCAATACTTTTTTGTACATGGAATTGGAAGCCTCATTGACCCACTTGACTAAGTGGTTAGACTCTTTGTGGAATCGGGTTTCGCCATTTTTGTTTTGAGCATGAGAATTGTTTTTGGCTGCTTTTGTACTAACAGTGTGATTGATGCTGCAGCTGTCCGTGCTATACATTTGGGAAGAACATGAAGCGAGCTGGTTTTGGTCCTGGCTTTTTACAGGTTTGTTTCTTTTGCTTCGTCCGTTTGTGAAGTGATCAAAGTCGAAATCTTTGGTTTGAGGAGAGTGAGAGATGCCATATTGTACCTAGTTGAATGAGCGTTCAGTGATAGGTTCTTCCACCAAAGAGGATTGTTTAGGGAGATTTTGAATCTTGGTATATTGTTTTGCAGGGAACTCTTCATTTAGTTCTTGTTGCGAGCATCCTTCTCAACTGCATTGCGTTTATTATCACCAAGAAGCGCTGCTTTATATATCTGGTGGTTGCTTTCACCATTACACTAGGAACGTATTTGGGGTACTTCCGTACACAGATAAGAAACAAATTTAACATAAGGGTAATCACTCTCTCTTTGTCTGTCATTGTGTCCATTGCTTGCTAGCAATCATGTTTGGTGTTAACTGAATCAGTATTTCCTTTTCTTTGTCTAACATTAGTACTTTCCTCACATTCATCTGTATTCATGTGCTCTCTCCTTAATTCCAATAATAGGGAGGAAATCATTTGACTTTAGTGGTGATTAGGCATGCAAAAGCTACATTAGATGTAGGAAATACAGAACATGTGGGTAAATATGCTGTCTAATGTAATGCTATGTGGTTGATGATGCTCTACTTGGCAAGCATATCATGAATACATGAATAGTTCTATTTCCATTTGAACCGCCTAATCATGTAGCTTTCTGGTATATAAAATGGCTGTTGTCATATTGGTACTCTGTAACGGAGCTTTAGCTATGTTTGAATGTGGGCATTCTTCTGTTTGTTTTCTTTCATGGTTACACTAGAATTAACAAATATTCTTGTGTTAATGTTATTCTTTTCAGGGTAATGATAGTTCCATGGATGATTGCATCTACCACCTTGTCTGCCCATGCTGCACTTTATCTCAGGTCATTATCTCTTCTCCAACCCATACATTCTGGATAGATTCATAAACTTAAAAGTAGACGTTGGCATCAAGTTTGACAAGCTTCTTATTCATGGAAATTCATAGATAGTATTCTCGTTCTGTGAGCAGGAAGCCAGAACATTAGAGATGAACAATGTCCAAGATGGCACCTGGCATGGCAGGGGCGATTCAATATACATAGGCAGCCTTGGAGAAGGAGGAAAGTCTTTCTTTGAGCTCCAAGCACCTCCTCTTGTGTCAATCAAGTCCCCCGACCTCTGCAACGCGCAAAAAAGTACAGCGACTAGTGCATATTCATGAGTTCAACAAGCTGGCCATTTACCCTCGATTGAGAAATTAACTACAGCTATCATTCAAAGCTGAATATCCATTTGGTTTCTTCCCCACGGAAGGGAAATAATCAACCATGGAGTCCAAACATTTTACATTCAGGATTTGCTGTTGTGATTGGAAACTAGAGCTTGATTCTGCTCCTCCACCTGGTGATTGCTTGCTGAGTTCTCAGAGATGGAAGGCCATATATGCTAAGTTATGTGGTGCGGGTAACTATGTATTTGTACATACATGTGCGGGGGTTTTTTAGAGACCCCTGTTCTCTAGATTTGCGTTGTTGTAGAACATGTTATGATCAACACGTTATCCTTATCCTTTATCAAAGAAATCAGGGTTCAATGAAATGTTAAATATTGCTCATCTTATGCTTACTGTTCTCTGTCTGTTGGGTTTGAATAGCATTCTATTCGGATGTTTACAAGAGTGAATTAGAATTCAGTACTTTGCGTCTTGGTTGCTTTCTTATACGCTTTAATCTTCTCGATTAGATGGCCGGATTGGCTATACGAAATGCATTAGAGACGAAAAATGTCCAAGAGGGATTACATGGTTCATTCACGCTTTCATATGAGTTGGATATTTGAAAGGAGAGGGCAACAAAAGAATGTAGCAACTGGGCCGACTTGTGCATAATCACATGTTAATTATATTGAGAAGATCATAAGAATATCTCAACATGTGATACGCACCCATTGTTGATTTTCTACCTCGTTGAAAAACTTGAAAGTTGAAACTCTTCCTCAAATGGCCACTAAAATATGACTCGAAATGATTAGTATTAATCTGTATTATATAGCACCATCATCCTCTTCATCTCCAGCTTAAACAATGCAATTTCAATAGTAAGTCTCTGCTAACTAGTATAAATTCATTGACTGTGAATTTAGATTATATATATGCAAGTACTAACTATCGATCCCCTCGTGCTTTAGAATTTCGAGTCTGTGAAATTCAAACTTGATGTACTTATATAGAATTAGTATCTTTGTAGACTTATGACTGAAAAGAAATGTGTTGCACGAAGTTTTCATTACTGGAACTCCAGAAGTTATATATAGAATTAGTATCTTTGTAGACTTATGACTGAAAAGAAATGTGTTGCACAAAGTTTTCATTACTGGAACTCCAGAAGAATAGGTTATCTAAAGTAAATATATTAAAAGGGGATGTTATGTTTTATTAATATTATCTTTAAATTCTATTGTTTACTGAATTTTTTTTTTTCGAGGGAAAATTTTAACTGAATTTAATAATACCATTTGCGAGTGAAATATTCGAGGGCAAAGACGAAGCCAACCGAATTTAAAAAAAAAAAAAAAATCCTATATCGATGAATTATTTGTCGAAAAAGGTTGATCTCAAGCGCACTTCAGAAAATCAGTGCTGAAAATTGTTGTTGTCAACTGAATTTAAGAAAACCTTTTGCTCAAGAGTGATTCGTCGGTAAAAGTTGATGTCAACCAAATTTGAGTAAACCACTTGCCAAATAGTTTGTTGAGAAAAAGTGGTTCTATCATTTTATTAAAAAAAAAAAAAAAAAAAAAAGAATGACGACAACCTTTATTAATGAAAGCTAATTGTTAGTTTGTTACAAAGGATTTCGAGGATCCGAATCCAAACTTGAAACCCTGAAATAAGAGCACTATTGGGTAGTCTATGAGCAATCTATTAGTTTTTCTTTTTTAATTCTAGTACCAACTGAATTTAGAAAATTTTCCTCTCGTAATGTTTTTATGAGCTACCCTAATTACAGTTCTACTCTCCTAATTAGAAACATTTTATCACTTCTTTAAAAGCAAAATTTATGAGTTTTTTTTTATCACTTCTTTAAAGGCAAAATTTATGAGTTTCTTACGCTATTACATGTTAAGTGAAGATAATTACGTACGACACTCTAACACGCAAGTTCTATAAAACTTTGAATAAAAGAAAACGAAATACACTAATTTCTATCAAATGTGATTGGCGTAAATATCAAGTATCCATATATCAAATGCTCTTGTTGACTAAAGCTATTTAAGGAAGTTCATTAAGCTCAGCAACTTTGAACACTGTTCATGCACCCAAAAAATGACCACTTTAGCATTGAAAAGACAATGCGTAAGGCATAAAATGGAGAAAAATCCAACACATTTTTCTCACGTTGATCGCCCTAAATTTTCTTTTTCCATGTACTTCTCTGAATTTATTGTGATTTGTAATGATAATAGTTAATAGCTTAATCCATCCTTCCATTTCAAATTAATACTCCTATCAGACTATCAGAGTCTTGGTTAATTATATCTCTGTCTTCTTACATGTACGACTTAATTGTGAGATAGCTACCTTGATTGACTTTGCATTGTTTGCTTCTATAACCAAATTAAATTCTCAGCTTTCAAACTAGGGATTCTCTAGCTAAAGAAATTATTTGGAAGGGGAACCTATTCTTGAATATGACTGCTTAGCCTTTGAAAAGCTTCCCAATTATTGGAGAATTTAGACTTGCCAACACGTTGAATACAGGGACTTTGTGATGATTTAGGCAAATGATGACATAACAATGAGCAGCTTGAATCTCTGAGACAGATTCTGTGGAAAAATGGTGAGGAGTAGTACTCAGCAGTGTGATGAGAAGAGACCTTTGAAGAAAGGGCCATGGAGTCCTGATGAGGATCACAAGTTGATAGCTTACATTCAAAGATATGGTATTTGGAATTGGAGTCAGATGCCTAAACCTGCAGGTAAGAAAACTGTACATCTTCATTTTTCGGTATTTGTTTCTGGCATTTACATTTGGCTGTGGATGATGATCATATGCAACTTACGTGACCTTCTCTTTCCTCTGCCTCAATTCTCTTAGGTCTGGCAAGGTCTGGGAAAAGTTGTAGACTTCGTTGGATGAATTACTTGAGGCCGGATATTAAGCGCGGAAACTTCAGCAAGGAAGAAGAGGAGACCATAATCAAGTTGCAACAGAATATGGGAAACAGGTAATTTCCAGAAATCTAATTTGTTATATGCAAAACTATTTGGTTGGAATCAGTGTTATAACCTATTATTCAAGTAACTTTTAATACCAAGTAACCAATTAGACCATTCCAAGCATTTGAGTTATACTGTTAGACTGTTGGTGCAAATATTTTCTCCACAAAAATTGATATGATTGCTATTTCTTCTTGTTTGTGTGTTCAAGATGGTCTGTGATTGCAGCAAAACTTCCTGGAAGAACTGACAATGAAATCAAGAATTACTGGCACACCCACTTGAAAAGGCGCCTCAACAATGACAAAGCCAAAAGCGTCGAGAATACTTCATCTGAAACTGAAACCTTTCTTCTTGATAAGGAAGCTCCAAAGGCATCACAGTTGGAAACTTCTAGAGAAAACTTCTCTTCATCAAGTTCTGGTATTGCTGATGAAGTTTATCACAAACCCCAGATTCCAGAACAGCAGAGCATCTGTGAAACATTTGGTGAACTCCAAAGTTTGTGGACAGATTCTCAAGTGACATCAACAGCGGTGAAAAATTCTGAGGCTATGTTTACAGATTCTGCTGGATTTACATTATCAAGTGATGCTGATCAAGTGTGGCTGCAGCAAGAGCCCATATTTCCATGTGGTTCCTATAGTGATGATGCTCATGTTCCCATGAGTGACTATTGGGTCAATTTATCAGTACAGTCTGATGAAACAAATGGAATGTGATGACACTCTCTTTGCCATTTTGATGCTATCTTTGAACTTCAACTTATTTTGAACTAGTAGAAATGTATTTGGTTGCTTGAGTAGTGTTAAATTTATATTAGATATGTGAATGATTACAAAAAATTGGAAATAGTAGGAAACATAGATATGTTCCCTGACTGATTGGCTGATTACATTGCACCGAAAAAAAAAAATAAACATCTGCTTTCATTGAGAGTTGAACTCAAGACCTCCCGCTTACTAAACGGGTGCTCTAACCAACTGAGCTATGAAAGCTTGTTGATGATTTTGTCTAGTTATAGGTATATTAATGATTCACTAGTTCAAATGTCTATACAATTCCATCTCTTCCCATTTTGTTAGTCTTTTCTGAAACCATCAAACCAATCTCCAAGCTTTGATTCGAAACCAAGCAATTTCAATCCCAGCTTCGGTTACTTGATATTATAATTATCAAACTGAAATACCCAAATTCACCCGGTAGCATAAAAAATTGTCAAACAATGCCAGACCTTGCTTGCTTAATGACTTTTTTTTTTTTGATAAGTGCTTGCTTAATGACTTTGATGCCAAGGGAGCAAGGGGCTCCATAAAATGCGTGACTTGCATGTAAGTGTGGCATGTTTAGGAGCATTGCTTGTTGCTTTTCACTGTGAACCCTACAAATGAGGCAATAAAGAAGAGGGCTTTTGGTATTCTGGTGGTTTAAGCATCACAGTGAAGCAAAGAACATTGATTTCTCAAAAGGGTTAAGGTATGTCAGATATTTGAGTTGTTCTGCAAGCTTGATAACTAGGCTGGGAATCTTAGAACATGGTCACAGTTTAAAGCAGGCACTTCCAGTTCCGGAGAGAAATTGGATCACTGAAAAAGCTCACAGAGTAGGGAAAAAGCCCAAGGGGATTGCTTGCACTTACAAAAAAGTAAACCTCTATGTACATTTCCTAGATTAGTAATCGTACCAATTGTCCACCACAAGCTGAGAAAAGTGTAATAAGAGAGAGCAAAAAGTTATGCCATTCTTGTGGCCAGTAGGAATCGTAATTTCATATCAATCATAGTGTGAATTTTATAGTTGATTTGGCTCATAAAAGGTTATAGCATAACAAAATTGCCAGGTTAAATAGCAAATGCACGTGAATCATGGTTATGTTCTGAAGCAGAGCTACAAAACTTTGTATTATCATTTTAATTAATCAAGACTTGATTAAGACATAGCTAATGCTAGAATCTAGATTAACTAAAGAGCCAAGGTGCATAGTTTAGTTTGCTTTAGCTGACTGTGACCTTCAAGTCATCCACTTTGGAATTTTGTATTTCCTTTAACTTTGGAATTTGCATAATTTATGGTACTTTGACAGATCAGATGGGAAATTAAGATGTTATTTAAACTTGAGTGAACTGGTTTCAAATATAATGAAAGACTTCACAGTTGACTTCTAGCACGACTGAGAAGTATCATTTCAACTGAACCAGTGGGAAACGAAGCAGACTCTCTTACTCTTCTGCGCAGCTTAATTGGTTCGTGGTTCGACTTCCGAGTCCACTCAACCCATCAGGTTTTGCTTCACTTATCTTCATTCTCTGCTGTGTTCTTTTCTTTGATTCGTCAACAGTTAATGTTGCCTGTACTATTCAACTGTTGAACACATTATACATTTTGCCTATCCTTGTCAACTAAGCTGATCTATCTAGAAGACACTGTGTTGGTCATCATCTGCATATTCCTAAATATTTCTCTACAAATTGATTTTGTTTTAATATTGGGTATTGCTGTATGTTTCCGAAACCTCAAGTATTTCTTATGCAAGCTTTCCATTTAGAATTCAGAACCAATTTTCACATTGCAGAAGATTTTGTTTCCTTACTTAAAGATGTCAAAGTTTCTTATGATGTTAGTATCTTGTTCGTTTAGGGGAAATGGTCTTGTTGTTCGAGTAATAGTATAGCATGCAACTAAGGGATTGGAATGTTTGGAGAGGTTCGATCAGTTTTGTTGCTTCTGTTTTCTTAATGATCCTTAACATACTAAAACCAGGCTTTCATCCCTTTTTAGTATAAACCTCTACTATAGGATGTGAAGGTGAGATTCAATCTGGTTTTTGATGAGTTCCTTCAATTGAAAAGATGCAACCAGCACCTTCTGCAGTTTTGGAGATTCACCAGTGTTAGATATCCTGCTACTGATACCTGTTTAGGAAAAAACTAAGACATTTTAAAGTGAATAGTTATATGCTTTTGCAATTGAAAAGATCCCATCCCCATTTGCTCAATTAATTAATAGAAACTTTTTTTGTTCTTCAGTGGTGTGAAAGAAAAGAGAACTAAGGGAGTCAAAGAAGGAGAGGATATGGTTTCTCCCATTCCTACCAGAGTCAAGAATATATGGGAAAAGTGGAATCTCCGGGGTTTTGTACTCCTCAGCCTCTCATTGCAAACTATTTTAATTCTTGGTGCACCCTTTCGAAAGCGATCACCTAGCTTATTTGTAACCTTGGTTATCTGGTCATCTTACTTGCTTGCTGACTGGGCAGCTAACTTTGCAATTGGCTTAATTGCAAACAGCCAGGGTGATAATCCATTTATTCCAAACCCCAACAACACCGGTCATTTTAATAGCGATCTTCTGGCATTTTGGGCGCCCTTTCTTCTGTTACACCTTGGTGGTCCAGACACAATTACAGCATTTGCTCTTGAGGATAACACATTGTGGCTGAGGCATTTGTTTGGGCTTGTGTTCCAGGTTATAGCTGCGGTTTATGTCTTCATTCAATCATTTCCCAAAAACAAGCTGTGGCTGCCGACGGTTCTCCTATTTCTAGCAGGAATCATCAAGTATGCCGAGCGTACACGTGCTCTGTATCTTGCAAGCTTGGATAATTTTAAGGAGTCCATGATTAAGAAACCTGATCCTGGTCCCAATTATGCAAAGCTGATGGAGGAATACTCTTCGAAAAAAGATGCCAAGCTTCCAACTCATATAGAGTTGACAGCAGAGCGCAGCAAAGATTCCAGGACTACTACTTATGTGGTGGACCCTAAGGATATGGAACATAATATTGCACTGGTTCGCCATGCTTTTCACTTCTTTAACATCTTCAAGGGTCTTATTGTGGATCTCATTTTCAGCTTTCACGAACGATTTGAGAGCCGTGTGTTTTTCCATGACAGAACAGCAGAGGATGCTTTCAAGTTGGTTGCAATTGAGCTCAATTTCATATATGAAGCTCTATTCACCAAGGTGGTTGTTGTGCATTCTAAGAAGGGATACATTTGCCGAGCTATATCCTTCAGTGCAGTTTGCACAGCTCTTGTTTGCTTCCAAAAAATAGAGAAACATGATTTCCATGGGTTTGATGTTGGAATTACCTATATTTTGCTTTTTGGTGCCTTGGCCTTGGATTCAATAGCTGTGTTCATGCTTATATTCTCTGATTGGACTGTTGCTGCTGTGAAGAAGTCTTGCCAGAATTCTTGTCTTGCCAATATTCTCAAAAGGTACATCACTCTCAAGCAATCTTGGTGGTTCGTTGCCGAAAATGCAAATCCATATTTGGAGAGGTGTAGGCAACTTCTATTTCGAAGGTGGTACGAATCTGTCTCCATATTCAACTTGATACATTATTCCCTCAAGGAATGTCCAAAATCGAGTCCTAATATTTTTGATTACTTCTTCATGGCCTACATAGAAATCATCTACTTACTGGGTCTTAAGGATCTTCGAGATAAGATCAAATATAGGAAGAGCAAGCCACTCAAGAAAGAGCTATGGGAATTCATTTTTGCTCAGTTGAAAGGTAAGTCCATGCTCGCAGATGATCCTGAAACTGCCAGGAGAATAAGTTCGGCCAGAGGTGACTGGATTCTACAGGATAGTGACTGGAATAACTCTACAGATTGTCGTAAATTGCTCCCTTATGTTGTTGATGTTGAATATGATCAGAGCATTCTACTGTGGCACATTGCTACCGAGTTTTGTATTAATGATATTACACTCGAATTTAAAGAGGATGAAAGAAATAAGCCTGTTCTCACTAAAATCGAACATTGTGAGACCTTGTCTGAGTACATGGTATACCTCTTAGTTATGCAGCCTACTATGATGTCTACTGTAGCAGGAATTGGACAAATAAGATTCCGCGATACGTGTGCAGAAGCGAAAAAGTTCTTCAGCAGAAGGGAACTAGGACCAGATGTGGATCAAAAAGACGCATGTGATAGAATTCTCGAGGTAAATACAGATGTTCAGCCGGTTGCTGTCAAAGGGGATCGCAGTAAATCTGTGTTGTTTGATGCATGTATTCTAGCGAAAGAACTGAAGAAGATGGGCACAGAGAAATGGGATCTCATGAGTCAAGTGTGGGTGGAACTACTAGCATATGCTGCAGGTCACTGCAGAGCAAATGACCATGTCCAATTGCTGAGCAAAGGTGGAGAGCTTGTCACTTTTGTTTGGTTAGTGATGGCTCATTTTGGCATAGGGGAGCAGTTCTTGATAAATGAGGGGCATGCAAGAGCAAAACTCATTGTGGGAAAGTAATCATACAGTTACACTGAATAAAATGGTGTAGAATTTAGTCATGGGAATGAATGGTATGTAATTATTTTTTTTTTTTTTTTTTGCTTGGAGATAATTGTACTGCACTGAATTTTTAATTGAAGTGTGAATAAAACATATTTGTGACGTTCTTGTAGTTTACTCATTCTGCTTATGCCTGTGCATAAAATTGTGTATGAAGTATGAACCAATTTCTCGGCTCATCTGCATCACTCATTAGTCATTTACATAGCTTAACTGGTTGCTGTTTCCATTTATTATTATTTTTTTTCTTCTCTTTTCTTTTTTAATAAAAATCTATTACTTTTGGGCCGGATTCTTTGGATTTTGAACTGGCCCGAATTGGTATTTTCGTTTGAGTCTTCTTTTGATTTGGGCCTAAACCCTAAAACTAAATGATCAATGAATCAGATATAAAATAGGGGATGGAGAAGAAGAAGCTTTAAAATTGTGAGACAAAAGTTGGAGGCCATAAGAGAAACATATTTGGTGAGCATGCTCTCTCTCTCTCTCTCTCTCTCTCTCTCTCTCTCTCTCTCTCTCTCTCTCTCTCTCTCTCTGTTAATAGTTCTATTATTTGCTCTTGAAAAGTTGAAATCGTAAGGATATAGTTGGTTCTGTCTAACGTGGATTTCCTCTTTGAAGCTTCTGCTCAAAGAAGAAACTTACATGCTGTTAATTATTACATGCTGGTTGTGACTTTGTGAGATTTATATATTGTTCTTTACTTGATAGAAAAAAGAAGAAGCAGGTTTTAATAAACGTAAGATTGTAGCCGATGGAATTCAATTTTTCCATCTTTTCTATTTCTGCATTGTACTTGGGGGGTCATTTTTGCCCCATGTTTTTGTAATTTTAGCTTTTTCTTTAATAAAATTTTACGATAAGGGGACGAGCGGTGGGTTCCCAGAGTGTGGTAGGCCCCTCTCCTTTGGGATTGAGTAGGGGTGGGCAAAAACCGATCCGAAAGTGCAAAACTGGCCGAACCGGCCTGAAAAACCGACTCGGGGACCGAACCGGACTAAATACGGCAGAAAAAGTATTCTTTCCGAACCGGACCGGCTTTTTCCGGTTCGGGACCGGGTTCAGCCTTTGAACAGACCGAAATAAAACCAAACCGCCCGAATAATTATTATTTAATTTTAATTTAAATTAATATTAATTTTTATTTAAATTAATAATATTTTAATGGTTGTTGAATTCTTATTGGCTGAAATCAGGTTACACATAGAACCTATTGCACCCGATTCCTTTCCTTAGAACAAAACCCTAAACTCTAACTCAGCCTCTCATCTCTCTCGACTCAAACCACTCTCAGAGCCGCCGACCAACGACGACACGAGACCATCGCCGCCGACCCAACGCTGCCTACCAACGACGCCGTCATCTTTCAGTCTCTCATCTCTTTCAGTTTTTCAAGTTCGACTTCGATTTGCACTTTTGCACAACGACTTCAATCTGCACAAAGTCGAGCCGAACCTTCAACCTTCGATCTGCAATTCTGCACAACGCCGCTTTCCAACGACGACGACCAACAACGATGAGCAACGACGTCGATCAACCGAAACCGAACCGGGCCGACTTGAAATTCGGGTCACCCGAATTTTTCAGCCCAGCCCATTAACATTCAGTTTTCGGTCCTAAAATTCAGCCCACCGAAGAATACGGGTCGGATGCGGTTTTGGCCCAAACCCGATCCGATCCGACCCGCGCCCACCCCTAGGTTGAGGGTGGGACTTGTTCCCTACATCCTCTACCTCCGAGGAACTATAAGATTTTGACATAAATTTACATCATTCCACCCTTTTTTTTGTAGTATATACAAAGAAATCGTTGACACTGATTACACGCATTTTTATGCATATAATTATATCTAAAACACTACAATAAGTTAATTCTCAAGTCAATTATTATGTAATTAATCCTTTTTTATTTATTATGTAGAAAATAAGCGGTGTGACGTACCGTATCTTAATTTACCTGTTTACTAGTCATTTGGACGGTAAACGACAATTACTTTCACTTTTACCGTCGTTTCGATACTTTTAGTGGCCCAAAATTGTTGACTTTTTTTTTGGGTCAAAATTTGAGAAAATGTTCTTCATGGAAGTTGTAGAGGACGTTAAACCGAGCGCGTGGATATGTGGTACGTAAAAATCGGAGTCCGTATGCGAAAGTTATAAGCGAAATACTAAAGTTACTGTTCATATGGTAAGTTTCTATTAATAGCCAAGTTACTGTGGTAAGTTTCCATTTTTGGAAACCTACCGGGCTTTTCTCTCTCCTCTCCCCCGATCCTTTCCCCTCTTCGACCCGATTGCTCCTTCCTCCAATTTCTTCCTCCTCCGGCCACCCCACGACGGAATCAGGGCACCGGCAAGCTCGCCTCTTCATCCTTGTCACGCCTGTGGTGGTGTTTTGCGGTGGCTCGATCGGTGGAGCTCGGAATTGAGCCGTGAAGTTCACTGTAGCAGTTTGGGAGTTTTGTCGATTTCCGGCGATTCCGGCCGTCTCCGGCCACCAAACCGCCGTCGAAGGTTGGGTTTTTGACATAGATCATTTCCCCTAAGGTCTTTCATTTCAATTTTCAGTGTAGAGGTCGAATTAACGATTTGCAATTTCTAGGGTTCTTGGAGTTTCTGGAAAAATTTCACCGGCCAATTTGGAGCCCTTCAAGGTAAAATTGGAACTTGTTGTAGTTGTGAAAAATGTTGGGTCTGTTGAGTAGGTGGTGCTGCCAAAATTTGGTAGCCATCAGAGGTGGTGGCCGCCGGCGCCCCACGCGCTGCCACTGTTGGTTGCGCGTGGAAGCGTGTAGGGCAGTGTTTTAATTCCGGTTTTTAGCCCATTAAATCCTATAAATTGTGTAGAGCTTGTATGTGAAGTTTGGTAATTTTTGGAGAAACTTGGTATTAATTATGAATTTTGAAGTTTAGGGTTTCGATTATCGAATTACGAGAATCAGACCGTCGGATATCTCTCGGTTCTGCCTTGGAACCTTTAAATTAACGAATTGGTATTAGTGGTATTATTTGGGCTAAATCCGAGGAGAATTGGGAGGTCAAATTATGAGGAATTGATTTTAGGAATTGTATTAAATTATTGAAGAATTATTCAAGGAATATAATTGTGTACAGGATGTCGTACCGAGATATTGCTCGATGACGGAACACGAATGCGTGATCGTCGAAATAGTACTGTGAGTGGACTTTTGTTTTAAATGGCGATGCATGCATTTATTTTCTTAAAATAATGCTCTAGTGATTATTCATATTACTTTTTGAGGAAATGAATTAATTTTCAGAAATTGATTTCAAATTATATCATGGATTTACTTTCAATAATGAGTTTCAAAGGTTGGTTTTGATTTATAATAATATTTGATGAATTCCTTATTTCCGAGGTAAATTTTCGGAATTAAGCATATCCCTAATCACCGAGTTAAGCTCCTGGAAGATTTTTAAGATGAGTTTCAATGGAGTTGGATATTCTCAATTGTTTATTGACTTTCGATTTTGGCATCGGGAATGCCTAATTAAGGATTTTGGATTTGGTTGGCTTCTTGGAGATTTTGAGAGATTTTTGGAAATGGGATTTGATGGAATTCCTGCAAGTATACAGGGTGGATGTAGTATAGTAATGGAAGAAAAGGGGTTGTCGTTCCCACGAGGATATTAGTTCACTTCACAATATGAAAACCTACGTTAATTAAACGAAAAACACACAAAACAATAAGCACAAATCGACTAAGACACACAATGACTCAAACTAAGACTTATGATTTTCACGGTTTTGAAAGAGTTTATGATAATGGGAAAATAACTTGAAAATAAAAACTTAAAAAGTGAATCTAAAGAAATTGAAAAGAGTTTATAATGATTAAAAGTAAGAATATGATGATGATGAGCTTAGGGTGTCGGAATCAACCACAAGCAATCTTATCTACGTTTTGAACCAACCAATGGATTCTTTCGTTTCTCCAGATGATAATTCCCGTATCTAAGTCCTTCTCAGGTACTCTAGACCATAGTTTTCCTTAAGTGCATGATTCTCTCCCTCTCGGGTAAAGGTCGTATATCCTAACTATGCAGTTTATCCTTCTCAGGTATAAATTTAACATGCAGGACTCATTACGTTTTAGAAAACAAGGAAATCAAGCAAATCATTATTCTTTCTCAAGTAATAATGTAATTTACAATTCTTAATCACATGAAGCTAATATGAATTATATTGCAGCTATGCCTCAAATTCATCTTCTGATAACTAGATGCAAAGCCCTAAAGGTCGCGAATCAATAGAACTTTAACATAAGCACAATTCAAGCAGAGATTAAGAATTCATCTAAAAAGAAACTAATAATCCATCAATTGAATATCAAAACATGTAAACAATCATGCTAGGGCCTCATCCTAGCCCTAGAAAAGAGTTTAGCTACTCATGTTCAAAGAAAACATAATAGAAAATCTTGAAAACATAAAAGAACTTGTTGAATGGAGATGGAAGGTGAACACGTGATGGCAGCAGCCTTCTTTGGTGAAAATCTGATGGTGAATGGTACTTCTCTATCTTGACACATTCTCCTTTTATAAGGTGCAACTTTTCCTTCTTGCTTTAGGCCTCTGGAACTCCTTAATAACTTAGCACAAAAGAAAGGTGATGTGGCATCCTAAAATTCCAAGGAAACATATGTTTGGGCTCTCAAACGGTCCATAATGCTATGTTAATTTTTCCAGAATTTTGCTAAGTCATTCAGGCCTTGAAAACTCGAGCTCTTGGAAACACGTCGCAGATCCGCGTATCGACTGAACTGCCTGTACTTAAACGGCCATATCTCTCTCTAGGAATATCGAAATCACGAACCGTAAAATTCTCCAGAAACTAGACATTCAGGGCTTTCCGTGCATATAAGGCTCGTTTTCTGGTTGTCTCTGGATCAGTACAGTTTAATCCTCAAAGTTAGCCATTCTGCAGAGGCTGCTTCAGTTTTTAGGATTGCAAAGCACCTTCAATCCTTTTCCTCTCTTTTTCCTTCTTTTTCTCATCCTTGCTCTTCATACCTATAAACACACTAAACTAAGTAAATAGACTATAAACAAGGAGAACTAAACATAAATATCAAGATTAAGAGGTACAACAATATAGGAAAATATGAGCACATCAGGATTTACCTATACTAATTTCCGGTTTTGGTTACGGATTTGAGAATATTTGGGCGTGTGGGACACGCCGTCGATTTATTCCTATTTCTCACTTATCCATTTTGAGATTGAGAGTAATCTTGGCGTGCGAGGTCACGTCGTTGAATACATGGTTTCTATCTTGTGAGAAATGTGGGGAAGCTACATGGATTTACTGGTTTTCGATGATTTTTTCTCACCATACGCGGGTTATGTGATTAGGTCTCCTCCTCACTGACTTTGTGTTGGTGAGTGGCAGTTGAGGTAGCTTGTTCTCCTCCTCACCTACTTTGTGTTGGTGAGTGGCAGTAGAGGTGATTTATTCTCCTCCTCACGTGGGTGGCAGTCGAGGTTATTTGGTCTCCTCCTCGCACAATCTATGTGTGAGTGGAAGTTGAGGTTATTAGTTCTCCTCCTCGCACAATCTATGTGTGAGTGGCAGTTGAGGGTAGGTAGAGCCTGGGAGGCTCCATTTCCCGTATGGTGATATCTCTTCCCCAAATCCTATCATTTCTCGACTAGCGGGGCCTAGTCTGATTTCCGTGTAACTAGCGGAGCTGGTCTTATCCTGTTGAGTATCAGAGTTTCGATCTTTCCTCTCAGTTGTTTGTGACTAGCGGGGCTAGTCGGTTTTTTTTTTCTTGAGCGGAGCTTCTCGTGATTTGTTTTCTAAATTGTTGCATGCATCGAGAGTTTTTAAGGAAATAAATGTGGGAAAGTATAAAATCCATTTGGTTTAAAAATTGTTTATTTTTGTCCACTCACGCTAACGTATTTTAAAAACTGGGCCCTTCGGTTTCAAATGCCCAGTTTGCAGGCAAATTGGTTGAGGTCGGGCGTACACGGAGTTGAGGCATAGTCAACAGCATGGCTTCCGCATCTGCCTTTGAATTAGGTTTTCCTCTTATACCTTTCTGTTAGAATTGCTCTGATTACCTATGGGATTTATGCTATTCGAGTTGAGATGTGAATTGGAGACTGATGTTGATTTGGGGAGCAGGGTGGCTCCAGGAGCATAAGGATGAATTGATTGAGAAGTGTAAATGTTATCTACAGGTTTGGGTAGCCCATTTTAGGGGAAGTTCCGCCAAATTTTTGGTAGAATTTCTTCTAAGGTGGGCCCCGCAGGGTCACTTCGGATTTTAGGGTGAAATCCGGAACGGGTCCTGTCAAGCGG
Source organism: Rosa rugosa (assembly GCF_958449725.1). Lineage (NCBI taxonomy): Eukaryota > Viridiplantae > Streptophyta > Magnoliopsida > Rosales > Rosaceae > Rosa > Rosa rugosa. The sequence continues at coordinate 69,677,628 of NC_084821.1, read as the reverse complement.
AGTTGCAAAATGGAGACAAACCGACGCAAGAAAATAGAGCAAATGAGGATTTTCTACTACATGACAAGAAAATCAAACATGCGTTGGTGCGATCAAGAAATGCGGAAGTGATTTGGGAAAAAAGAAAAGAAAAATAGCAAACTTAATTAATCATTAGTTTTAATTAATTAATGGTTAATTAAGTGTTGCATGTTTTGGGCTTAATTATGTGCTGCACGTGTAGCCCATGGTGTGATAGCATGATGGCTTAATTAAACAAGCTTTCTTACTCTTTCATTCCCGAAAAGCATAGCAACAGGTGAGGGGACACGTGCCCAATTTTTGGAGGAGCTCCTGATCTTTTGACTGCATCTTATCCCTTCTTTTTCTCACGAAGACCTCCAGCAGCCACCCATTTTCTTGATCACTCTCTCATATATATATATACACACCTAACCCTACAGAGAGAGCTACAGCGCCGCACCAAAAAAAGAGGCAGCTTGGGGAGGGCTGCTGCCCTTCCTCCCCTCCTTCACTATTTTCTAGATTTTTGTTAGTTTTATTTTAGAGAATTGAAGAATTACTCACCCAAAGCTTCAAGGATTCATCAAAGGCCTCTATCTCTACAAGATTCAAGACTTGGGTAATTGTGGAAATTGTAATTCAAGACTAGTCATGCTAGCTTTTTAGCTATTTGTGATTAATCTTGTTTTCTCCTACACTTCTATACTCTTTTCCCTTTGAATTTTGTATCTTTGATGTTCATAATTATGGGTTGTGAGTAATTTTCTTGTTAGGGGTTAGAGTTGTGTCCCTAACCCAAATTTTGTGTAAAAGATGTTTAATTTAATGTAATGATGCAATTTTCATATGATGGATGCTTATATCTATTTTTGTTGGGTTAAAATGCATGTCTAAGAGCCTAGTCAACTCTAGAGTGTGTATTTTGAGCATGTCTAGGACGGAGTTAGAGGCTTGACCCCCTCTAATTCCTAAGCTAGAAACCTTCAATTTCGTATTCGAGGGGTTATAAGCATGGTGATTTACACCCGTTGCGTGATTGCGCCGGCGGGTCGCTTAGTAGTCTAATTCTTCGATCTCTACGCCTCTTGATGTGAATTAGTGACCCTTGAACCGGCTCTAATTCATGCCAAGTGAGTTCCTACGGCCCTTGAACCGGAGTAGGAATACCATGAAAGAGAATTTCGGTCCTTAAGCCTTGAACCGCCTTGGATACGACTACTGCCAAAGTAGGAATTTGCATCTACATTAGATTAGCTTCCGACACATAGAATTTGGGTGAAGGAACTTCCCTAGCACCCGACATTCTCATTTCCATTGTTTACATTTCATTTTTATTTTTATTTCTTTACATTTCATTACATTTTGTTAATCTAAAATCCTCTCTCAAAATATTGAACTCTTCCACTCATTTGTGAATATCCACCACTAGGCTCTTAGTTTTGATTAGGCTTTGGTGAGAACCAAAGTCGAGCATTGCTAAGGCTTGGTGCCTTAGAATAGTATTTTTATTTATTTTCTTTTTCTTTTCTTTGTTTGCTAAGTATCTTTATTTCCGATTACCCAAGAATTGTGGGTTAGCCACTAATCCCCGTGGTACGATAAACTTTGGGCATAATATTTCCCTATCTTGACAATGATACGTACGCTTGCGTAAATGTGTATCAAGTAAGACACCTTGTGCATGAACACAAATATGTTCTACGTCCTGCTTGGGATAATTCTAGCTTGTATTGGTTAATGTAGTTTCTTTTCAGTCTAATATCAATTTCTCCAAGAGTGATCTTAAACGGGTTTAATTAGTTATGTTTAATCTAAAATCTTCCACAGAATTAATGGCTCTTCGCAGAGGTTCGAAACGTGCACGATCCCCATCCCCAGCCCCCCCCCCCCCCCCTTCTTTCAAAGCATCAAAGTCTCTCAGAAAATCCATTCAGGACCAAACCAGCGTTGCACTAGAAATCACAAAGCAACTGCTTTTGACCGAAGAAGGCATGGACATGAACGTGGTGTTCTCGCCGCTGTCCATCCATGTGGTTCTTAGCATGATAGCAGCTGGCACCAAGGGTTTCAACCAAGAAGAGATGCTCAATTTCCTCAAGTCCAAGTCCATACACGAGCTCAACACTCTCGCCTCCAATGTCATCCCCCTAGTCTTTGCCGATGGATCTGAACACGGCGGGCCTCTCTTGTCATTTGCCAATGGGGTTTGGATAGATGAATCTCTCTCCATCAAGCCTTCTTTCAAAAATGTATGTAGTTTTGTACAACCGAGTTTGACATATTAACTAACACTTTGTTGAAGATAGATATCTTATCATTAAACCAAACGTTAGTTGGTGTAACATGATTTCAAATGTCTTCTTTAAAACAGGTACTGGATACTGATTACAAGGCGACCTTGAAACAAGTTGATTTCAAGACTGAGCCAGAGGAAGTGCGACATAAAGTGAATTCCTGGGGGGAAAAGAAGACCAATGGTCTCATCAAAAGCATTCTTCCCCCTATGTCTGTTTCTCGCACAACAAGGCTCATTCTTGCAAATGCTGTATACTTTAAAGGAGAATGGGATGAGGAGTTTGATGCATCAGAGACAAGAGTGTACAAATTTAACCTTCTCCATAATGGGGGCTCAGTTAAGGCACGCTTCATGACAAAGTCGTCGAAACAGTTTATTAGTGTCTTTCAAAGCTTCAAAGTCTTGAAGCTTCCCTACAAACAAGGTAAAGATCATGAGCGAATGTTCTCCATGTACATTTTTCTTCCAAATGCAAGGAACGGGCTGCGAGCGTTGGTCGAGAAGTTTTGCTCCAAGTTTGAGTTCATAGATAGCCATCTTCCTTACATAGAAGTTCCAGTGGGTGAATTCTTAATCCCAAAGTTTAAGATTTCCTGTGGTTTTGAGGCTTCCAAACTTCTGGAGACTTTGGGATTCTCTCCTGGAAGTTTGACAGAGATGGTGGACTCACCTGAGCCCCTACATGTTTCCAACATATTCCACAAAGCCTTCATTGAAGTTAATGAAAAAGGCACAGAAGCTGCTGCTGTAACGGCTTTTGTTGTGACGACGTGCTCGTTCCCACCCCGGCCCCTTCCTGATCCGATAGATTTTGTGGCAGATCACCCATTCCTTTATCTCATCAGAGAAGAAGTGACTAAAACGGTCATGTTCGTTGGGCAGGTCCTCAATCCTATTGAAGACTTGTTTATCTCCTAGGCTTGTTAGGAAGTTCACCATTAAAACGCAGCGTGTAAGTCTGGTCTATTTAATTTCCCCCTTAGTTCATTCTTAGTTCATATTCCTTCTCCTGTCTATTTTGTGATAACTATAAATTTTACTATGGTATCAGTTAGTCGCTATTAATCAGAGTTTGATAAGTTTTAACGATGAAAGTATTGATGGTATATTGTTGATTTGTCATTTCGATGAAGCAAATGGCCGGAATGGTCATATATTGGACCCCCCCCCCCCCCCCCCCCCCCCAAATTAGTGATCGAGCCCCATCCTTAGAGATCCAATTAACTAGTGAAGAGCAATCACAAGTTATCATCAGCTTAAGTGAGACAGGCTTACGGTACGGTGTAAGCATTGACTTGATGTTAGCTCATAATCGACTTCTTATATTATGTAAATTTGGAAATCTTTCTCTGAGTTATTCTACAAAATGTTATATATTGTGAGTTTGTATATATAGTTCAAGTAATTGGCATGCATAATATTAGAGTGGAACTAATTAACTATTGAAGTACCACTTATTGATAATTGCGTTCTCTCTTTATTTTTGACAAGTTGAGTCACCATTCATGGTTTTTAATAAGTTGTTTAAGACGGCTGACCCATAATGTATACAGTAGAACTGAGCCCAAGTATTGACTTGATGTTAAAGTTCAGTCACTATATGCGGTGCATGTCAATTATTTGACTTGATGTCAAGTATTTTCTTGTTTTTCCTTACTTGAGTCAGAAAGAAGGAGAAGGTTGGGAATTTTCTGATATATTTCTTCTCCAAGAATGGAGTATATATATACATAAGATACATAAAGTCCTATTACAAAAAATATTCCTAATAGTGGATTAGCCCATAACTTGTTCGGCCAGCCACCAACTTGTCTGCCACCATTGTCGGCCATCATCGTTGGCCTCCAGCACTACTCACGTCAACACTCCCCCTCAAGTTGGTGCATACATATCACGGATGCCCAACTTGTCAAGTGAGTCATAAAAAGCTTTAGTCGAGAGAGCCTTTGTAAGAATATCTGCCAACTGTTCTTCAGTAGGAACGAAGGGAAACAAAATGATATGTTCATCCAGCTTCTCTTTAATGAAGTGTCGATCTACCTCCACATGTTTCGTGCGATCGTGCTGAACAGGATTGTGAGCAATTTCAATTGCAGCTTTGTTATCACAATAAAGCGGCATAGCCTTTTTCTGTCTGAACCCCAAATCATTCAATAAATTTATCAACCACAACATCTCACAAAGTCCTCGGGCCATTCATCTATACTCTGCTTCAGCACTAGAGCGAGCCACCACCTTTTGTTTCTTGCTCTTCCAAGTAACCAAGTTACCACCCACAAATGTGAAGTAGCCCGAAGTAGACCTGCGATCTGTAATACTACCTGCCCAGTCTGCATCTGTGTATCCGGAAATATCCAAGTGACTGTATTTTGAAAAGATTAATCCCTTCCCTGGAGCAGACTTTAAATACTGCAAGATACGAAATACAGCATCCATATGGGCTTCACTGGGATTATGCATAAACTGACTCACCACACTAACTGCATAAGCTAAATCTGGTCTCGTGTGGGATAAATAAATCAACCGTCCAACTAACCTCTGGTATCTCCCTTTATTTGTGGGTACTTGATCTAAATACTCTGCTAACCGATGGTTCTGCTCGATAGGAGTAGCAACCGGTTTACAATCAAGCATACCTGTTTCTGCCAGCAAGTCTAGGACATACTTTCTCTGACTCAACACAATACAATCCTTGCCACGAGCAACTTCAATTCCCAAAAAATATTTCAAATTACCCAAATCTTTCATCTCAAATTCAGAGGACAACTGACCTTGTAACCTTTGAATTTCCTCAATGTCATCACCTGTCACAACCATGTCATCAACATAAATAATCAAGGCAGTCACTTTACCACACCGATGTTTAAGAAACAAGGTATGATCTGAATTGCTCTGTCGGTACCCAATTTTCTTCATGAACTTGGTGAACCAGCCAAACCAAGCTCTGGGAGACTGCTTCAAGCCATAAAGCGACTTCTTCAATTTGCACACCACCTGCTCTCCAGTGGAAGTACCATATCCAGGAGGCAAATCCATATAAACCTCTTCATGCAGATCACCATGCAAGAATGCATTCTTAACATCAAACTGTTGCAAAGCCCAATCAAGATTAGCAGCTAACGAGAGAAGTACCCGAATTGTGTTAATTTTGGCCACTGGTGCAAATGTCTCATCATAATCCACTCCATACTTCTGAGTATAACCTTTAGCCACTAATCTTGCCTTGTACCGATCCACTGAACCATCCGAATTATGTTTCATTGTATACACCCACCGACAACCAACTGTCTTCTTCCCTTGTGGTAATGACACCAACTCCCACGTACAATTCTTCTCAAGAGCATCCATCTCGACTGTCATTGCTTTCATCCACTTCTCATCCTTCATGGCATCCTGCACTTTACTAGGAAGAGACACAGAAGATAATTGATTCACAAATGCTGCATACGGTTTAGATAACCTATGGGTCGACACATATTTAGCAACAGGGTATTTAGCCTTAGCACTTAGAGTAGGTTCATAGTGTTTCGGAGGTTGACCACGGGTTGAACGACTGGGCAAGATTTTGGTAGGAACACTACCTGACACAGAAGAACTATTAGACAAGGAAAGATTAGGACATACCTCGGGTGATGATTGAGCAGGTGAGACCGCTGAAGGAGAGGGAGAGACGGAAGAATTGTTTAAAACACCATCAGAAGACTGCAGAACATTATCGGAAACAGGGTCTGAAACGATCTCTCCGGCCGACTGGTCAGACTGATCCGGTTGACCAGTCGGTAACACATTGCCCAAAGCTTCTTCTCCAACCAGATCCATATTTTTCCTATTTTCCGTTTCTAACTCGGATGATAGGTCGGTAGAGTTTCTACCCTCATTTTCCAGCTCCGTTCCTAAACACTCTAACCTTGAGAACTCAGATTCCAGACTCTCATCTTGCCCATTAAACAAATCTTCATAATAATAAGACCTCTCCCCCTGGCGAGGAGTCACAGGAGGCAAGAAATAACATGCATCTTCACTGAAAGAAACATCCATGGTGACATAAAACTTTTGGGATTGTGGATGATAACATTTGTAACCTTTCTGATGAGAGCCATACCCAACAAACACACACTTAAGGGCTCTAGCATCTAATTTTGACATTTGATTCTTATACAGGTGAACATAGGCAACACAACCAAAGACACGAGCAGGAAGGGTATTAGATGATGGGATAGAAACGTAGTTAAACAAGACCTCAAGTGGGACACGACCTTGAAGAGGGGCAGAGGGAAGGCGATTGATAAGATGAGAAGCACACAAAACGGCCTCTCCCCAAAGGTATTTAGGCATGTTAGCACTAAGTAAAAGAGACCGAGCCATATCCAGAAGGTGACGATTTTTCCGTTCAGACACCCCATTTTGCTCAGGTGTCTGTGGACAGGAAGTTTGATGGATTATGCCGTGGTGTTGGAAATATTCATGAAAAGAATGATTAACAAACTCACCCCCATTATCGGAACGAAAAACCTTAACATGAGCATCATATTGAGTACGAACAAGACTATGAAATGCTCTAAAGGCAGAGAAAACAGAATCTTTGGATTTAAGTAAAACAACCCAGGATAATCGGGTAAAGTCATCGATGAATAACGCAAAATATCGCATTCCAGAAAGGGTAGAATGTTTAGAAGGACCCCACACGTCTGAATGAATTAACTCAAAAGGCATAGTACTAGAATGAAAGCTCGAAGGATAGCTAGATCTATGACTTTTAGCCAAAGCACAAGTTTCACAATGCAAACTAGAATCACTTATTCCCAAAAATAACGAAGGCATGGACTTCTTCATAACTCTAACGGATGGATGACCCAAACGTCTGTGCCACAACCATACCTCACTCAGCCGATCAGAACTCAATGTCAATGCCAAAGGCTGTTCCGGTGCTTGTGTTTGTCCTGCGTACATGCAATCCAAGTGAAACAGTCTCCCTCTCAGGTCTCCCTTGCCAATGATCATCCGATTGCACAAATTTTGAAAAACAACATACATTGGATAAAAAGTTACTGAGCACTTATTCTGCGAGTTTAGTTGAGATACAGATAAAAGATGATGAGACAACGAGGGCACATAAAGGACATCATGTAAAACAATGGATGGTGTAACCTGAATAGACCCAATACCTAAGACCGGAAAAGACACACCATTTGCATTAGAGACATGAGATATAGAAGGAGATGACATAGACACAAAGAAAGATTTGTCGTAAGTCATATGATCAGACGCACCAGAATCAATTATCCATGTATCACTACCAGTAAAGTCAGAAACATGTAAAGCAAAACCAATTTTACCTCGAGTTTCCTTAGTCAAGGAAACATTACCCTCAGAGAGATTTTGTCCTCCAACACAGTAGAAAGCAGGTTCTGTCATCTGGTGGACTGCTGTTTGGCCTTTCTGACTTCTACTCCTTCCAGTATTGTTCCCTCCTCTCCAACCGGAATTACTGAAATTAAATCTTTGCAGCTTAGGATTTCTTCTTCTTCGTTCTTTTTTTTTTTTTTTTTTTTTTTTTTTTTGAAGCTTTTAGAAAAAAAGTGAGGATGAATAAAAAAGTTTAATAGAATAAAAAAGTGGGTGGAAAGTGAGGAATGAGTTGGTGGTGTACGGGTAAGTGGGTGGTGTTGGAAATCTTAATAAAAGAAATTGGGAAGTGTGGAGAGGAAATGTGGAAGGATTAATGAAATGTGGGAAAGCAAATGTGGGATAGGCGTGCGGCTTGGGAAGGCTTTGATCAAATGGGTCAAAGAATAAAAAACAAAATGCGGTTGGTGGGGGAATCAAATAGTATGATTAATAGATATAGTTGGCAGCTCCTCAAACAAAAAAAGGTTGCCAGCAAGGTGGTGGCTGGATTGACCTTAATTAAATGGAATGGAGCATAGGAACGGAGAAAAGGTGTTGATTAATCAAAATTGGAGCTGCTGCTGCTGGATGTCGGATCGTGAGGTTGCTGCTGCTGTAGGTTTTGCACGGAGTAGCCGCTGTTGGAACGGCGCGGAGCTGTTGCGGGAAAGATGCGGAGCTGCTGCTGCGGGTTTTGATCAGAGATGAACTGTCTCCAGAATTTTTCAGGGTCCTCTGTTTTGCCGCTGCGGGGTTTGGATTGGGCTGAACTGCTGCAGGTTTTGGACGAAGCGGATGCTTGAGTGAAGGTAACCAAAGTTATGAGCGCGGTGATGGTTTGGACTGGGCTGAACTGTTGCAGATTTTGGACGAAGCTGCTGCTGCCGGAACGGCGCGGTGATGGTAGTGTGCTTGAGTGAAGGTAACCAAAGGAACCCAAAGAACCGGAAAACAAAGAACCCGAAAAGAACAGTGACTGCATTAACGAAAAGAACCCGAAAGACAAAAAACACGGCGGAACAGACAGAGTCCAAATTGGATCTCTGCTGTGATACCAAGTCAGAAAGAAGGAGAAGGTTGGGAATTTTCTGATATATTTCTTCTCCAAGAATGGAGTATATATATACATAAGATACATAAAGTCCTATTACAAAAAATATTCCTAATAGTGGATTAGCCCATAACTTGTTCGGCCAGCCACCAACTTGTCTGCCACCATTGTCGGCCATCATCGTTGGCCTCCAGCACTACTCACGTCAACAACTTGCTCTTGTGTTGCCGGTTTTGGCTATGGTGCTTCCATCTCACCAGGCCAACTCCTACGAGATGGTAAGCGTTTGGTTTCAGAGGGAGCACATCTGTGAGAGAGTTTGGTTTCATTAATTTATAAATAGGGCTAAATACTGTTTACCACCCTGTGGTATGGACCTCACATCAATTCAGTCCCTCGACTTTCAATTTCATCAAAAACACCCCTGCGGTATTATTTTCTCGTCCAAGAAGTCCTTCTGACTCAATTCCGTCAATTTCAGCCTTTAACTGCTGACCTGGCATTTCCAACTCATCAATAGTGGGGTCCACACGCATGTGAAATTCCCAAACTGACCCCCTGGGCAACAGAATATGGAAAATCCAAAATTAATTCCAGTTTTGAGATTGAGGAGATTCGAACCCCTCCCCAAGCATATGCAAAGTTTTAGTACATTGCAAAGGGGAAATATCATCAATGGTCACTGAGTTATGACTTATTCGACACTTAACTCACTGTATTTTCAACAATATCACTTAACTCACTCAGTTTTACATCCGTCTTTCACTTAACTCACTGCCGTTAATTCTACCGTTAGAAGCCGTTAAAATTGAGGGTATATTTGTCAAAACACTTAAAAATCATTTTTAACTTAAAAAAACTACATTTATTAGACTTTTTTTCAATTTTTTTAAATTTCTGAAATTTCTAATAAAAAATGATTTTTTTAACTTAAATATAATTTGAAAAAAATTGTCTTTTTTTTTTAAAAAAAAAGTTAGAAATGCATTTTTTTAGTGTTTAGATAAATATACCCTCAATTTACATTTATTAGACTTTTTAAAATTTTTTAAATTTATGAGATTTCTAATAAAAAATGATTTTTTAACTTAAATATAATTTGAAAAAAAAAATTGTCTTTTTTTTTTTAAAAAAAAGTTAGAAATGCATTTTTTTAGTGTTTAGACAAATATACCCTCAATTTTAATAGCTTTTAACGGAAAAATTAACGACAGTGAGTTAAGTGAAAGACGAATGTAAAACTGAGTGAGTTAAGTGATATTGTTGAAAATACAGTGAGTTAAGTGTCGAATAAGTCATAACTCAGTGACCATTGGTGATGTTTTCCCTATTCCAAACAAAAATAGTATATATCTACATAATAGTGTTTTTTTTTTAAAAAAAAATATGAACACTTTGTGATATAATCGTCCGCCGCGAAATGAGCAAATGCCGACTTGGCGCTGGGTCTGGTCTTTCTCTTCACCTTCTTCTTCAGCTTCGAATTGGTCCTCATCCAACTCTCCGGCCTCCTCTTCCGACTCTTCGTCGTCTTCATGAGAGTGCTCGTAAGTACTGAAATGGGGTTCCGGTTCCTGGTCCGGGACTGCGAAGTCTCGGGGCTGTAGCGGGCTGGATTCTTTGGGGAAGTGGAACTGGAACTTGAAGGACTGGATCCACTCCAACATGGAAGGAGATCTGGGGAGTTTGGGCTGTTCGACCTCCTGGGCGTGCGGGAAAGCAAAATGGGTCTCGGATTCAGGGGATTTTTTGTAATTCGTGGCCGGTTCCGGAGATCTGTAGGCGTAGAAGTTGATGGATTTGAACCGCTGCAAAACAAAGGGAGATCTCGCCAAGCCTTGTTGGTGGTAGTGGTGGTGGTTGTCTTGGTCGTGGGGCTTCTGGGTGCCGAGGCTGGAAGCAATGAAGATGATGCCAATCATGAGCTAGAGGAGGAGGAAGAGGACAGTTGGGGTTAACCAGTTGTTCATGGAGGCCCAAATTGATGGTAGGGAGGATACAAACTCCTCAAACATGGCTTTTGGGATTGGTTACAGTGGAGGAGAGAGGTGGGTGGAGATGACAAAGTGTTCATATTTTTTAAAAAAAAAACACTATTATGTAGATATATACTATTTTTGTTTGCAATATACCAAAATTATGCAAGTGGTCTGGTGGTTGGGCCATTCATTTGCATATGCTTGGGGAGGGGTTCGAATCTCCTCAACCTCAAAACTGGAATTAATTTTGGATTTTCCATATTCTATTGCCCAGGGGGTCAGTTTGGGAATTTCACATGCGTGTGGACCCCACTATTGATGAGTTGGAAATGCCAGGTCAGCAGTTAAAGGCTGAAATTGACGGAATTGAGTCAGAAGGACTTCTTGGACGAGAAAATAATACCGCAGGGGTGTTTTTGATGAAATTGAAAGTCGAGGGACTGAATTGATGTGAGGTCCATACCACAGGGTGGTAAACAGTATTTAGCCCTTATAAATATCTCAAGAACTAATCTTTTTAGAAACTTCATGTATTAAGGAAGACAAAAAGGAAAGTAGAACAACAAAACAGAGGAAGCACATCAAACCAAAAACCCTAAAGATTTTTACAAAAGCCTTAAAATTAAAATGCATATCAATCAGAGATTTTACGTCTTTGTCCTGCTCCTGAGATGTGTTTCTTTCTTTCTAAACGAATACAGAATTTACTCGTCATATTGACCAGCCAAAAAAAAATGTAAAGACTAGTCATATTGACCAAAAACTGCAAGGAAAAAAACAAAGAAGTGTCATACAGATAATGGAGAGTAGGTAGAATGAACCTCGTGGGAAAGTGCAGAGAAAGAGTGGAAGATCCATCATGAAGACCTTGACCATATAATTGTCTTCATAGACTATGCACTATGCAGCTTGCCAAAGTATACTAAACATCCCCCCTACTGGGTGAGCGGAATAGCTCTAACCTTGCATAGCTCTGTTTTGATTAGACATCACTATTGTGAGTCTTGCCCTCTCCATCTCTTCATCCTTTTTAGATTGATAATTCTTCAATAGCTTGTAATTTCTCTTCATTCTCCGCCACCAACCATGTCCAGGCGAACCCTTGTTACTACTTCATTCAAGACACCTTATGTGTCTCTGGATCTTCTTTCATACTTGAAATCTGGGCAGGTCACACCATTCCAAGTTTTCAATGACGTTATCATGCCCGATTTCAAAGACCACATATCCAAGGGAAACAACAGCCCCAACAATGCAGCAGCACGTGGGATACTTGAGGAAATCGAGAAAGATCTGGATCCCATTGGTAAGGCCTGTGAAAGGTTCCAGAAATGGGAAGTTGAGGTCAGCAGTGCTATCAAAAAATTAGCTTACCAAAGCCTGGATGATGCATTCAGAGAAAGAACAGAGGCACTGGAAAATACCAACAGAGCCAAATTTCTTCGGGACAAGCTTGAGAAAACCCGCAGCCTTGTCTCCAGGTTGAAGGAATCTGTTTGTTCAGCTTCAATCAAGATGAGTGATGAGACCTCAAAAGACTCAGATACTCCCCAGACCGGTGAGGAATTACAGCCTCCGAAGGAGATCGATATAGTGAAGGTACGAAGAGAAATTGAGGAAATCTACAAAGGTCTAGAAGGCAAACGGAGGCCCTGCTTGCTCTGTTTCTCAATGTTCCCTGAAGATGCTGTCATCAAGAAGAAGGTTTTAATCCATTGGTGGGTTGGAGAGGGGTTCATAGACACTTCGGCCACAGGAGAGAGTCAAGAGACTGTTGAGGAGATAGGGAATAAATTCTTCAAAGAATTTTTGGAGAAGGGCATTATTGAGCCCTTCTACAAAAGGAGCAGGCCTAGTGCAGACAGCTGCAAGATGCAGCCTTCAATCCGTGATGCTGTGATTGAGCTTGCAAGGACAGAAAACTTCTTCGATTTCGATAGAAATGGAAACCCAACTGAAGATTTCTCTTGCTCTGAGAGGGCATGCCTGGTAAGAACCATAGAAGGATCCAATGTCCGTGAATTGCCACTCCTTTCAAGTCAGGAGAATGTTCAAAGTCTGATCAATGTCAATGAGCATGATCTTTATTTTAGACCAAACTGGTTCTCAAAGATGAAAAGCGTCAAAGTTTTGCAGCTCGGGAGATGGCATTCAGACAAGCATCTCATCGAAGTAGAGGACTGTGAATTCCTGAAAGGCTTGAAGAATATGAGAGAGCTCCGGTACTTAAGCCTCCGAGGAGTCTCTAGAATCACAGAGCTTCCTGCTTCAATTTGCAAAGCCCGCAATCTAAGAATCCTGAACCTGAATGGATGTTGTGATTTGGAGAAACTCCCTCGTGGGATAGGCTCACTCAAGAAACTGACACACCTAGATATGTATGAGTGCTACCTGATAAGCGGCATGCCCAAAGGACTTTCTTTGCTCTCCAACCTCCAAGTGCTCAAAGGGTTTGTGATTAGTAAAAGGTCGGGAAGCCAAGACTGTAAGCTAGATGACTTGTCAAAATTGGAAAATCTTCGGAAGCTGAGTATCCACATAGACAGAAATCAAGCTAAAACAGCAGAAAGAGAGCTGAATTCTTTGGCAAAGTTCAAAAAGCTCCAGTCACTTTCTATATCATGGTCACGAATATATGACAAGCCTGCAACTCATTCTCTCCAAACTCTCCAGAGGATTGTCACCAAGAAGCTAACCAGAGCGAAAAGAATAACAAAACTGCCTTCAATGTTCATGGCTCCAGAAAAACTTCCTTCAATGTCAATGGCTCCAGAAAAACTGCCTTCAATTCCAGAGTCTCCACTTCATTTGGAGAAACTTGACCTCCATTACTTCCCTCATTCTACGATGCCAGATTGGTTGAAGCCAACGCTCCTCGGTAAGCTAAAGAAGCTCTATATCAGAGGAGGAAGCCTCTCAGATCTTTGTCACAATGGCATCAATTGTACTTGGACTGTCCAAATGGTGCGCTTGAAGTTCTTGGATGAATTGGAAATGGATTGGGAAAAACTGCGAGGCTTGTTTCCGAAACTGTGTTACTTGGAGGTAGTCAAATGTCGTAAACTCGATTTCAAACAATGTGATGTCAATGGAGTGTGGAAAGAGGAAGACTAGAAGCAAGTAGAACTAGCATCGAGCAGCAATGCTTAGAAAATTTTGTATTCCATATCTGTTGTATCTGTCTCATTTATTTCTGCTAGTATATTTCCATAACCAAATTCTAGTGCATTGAGTATCAACTTTCAAGGTTACAACTATATGAAATATGATGAACATACTAAATGAAATTCCATAACCAAATTCTGGTTCTTTGAATATAAAAATTTCAAGGTTATAACTTTTTGCTATTTCATAAGTAATTGCACAAAACCAAACAAAACTAGAACTCACCAGCAAATTAGAAGAATTTGCAGCACAGAAACGTAAGGAAACTCAGCAAGAAAAGAAAAAGGAAGAAACTTACCTCTGCTGTTTGCTTCAGGATCGACATGTTGTTTTCTTGCTCATTGCTGCAGAGAGAAACCAGTTGTGAGTTGTTCTTCGCTGCTCAAGGCCGGGCTGTTTATATGTTTGGGTTTTCCTCTTGTTTGGGCCTTTAGACAAATCCAGGCCTGGTTTTCTTTCTCTGTTCTTGTTGACTCTTCTGACCCCAAAGTTGAAAGGGCAAGTTTTTCAAATACACTATTGGAAAATTACCGCTGGATTGAATGCTAAAGATGACCTTATTGCATCATGGGAAGCAATTTCAATTAGCACAAGAATAATTTATTTTTATCTTCTTGTAGTTCCAAAAAATTTAAACCAATGTAGCTTTCAAAGATCGAGCTCAAGAGACCTAAGGCCCAAATTCAACAGTACTTGTAGTTTAAAAGTAACCATGTGCCTAGGCGAGTATGAGTGTTCACGCATGGATTTTTCACCATTCATTCTCCATTGTTATTGTTTTTGTTCTAGTTCTATGCTCTGGATCTCGGATTCTTTTCGGCAGCCATAGTTTCTTCTTGGTCTCGATGGTGGAGAAAATGATGTTGTTGTGAGGGATCTCATCCATTTGGTTGTTGGTTCTCTTTTGGTATGTGTTTTGGGGTTTGAATGGCATCGATTTCATCAATACGGAACTACTAGGTGTTTTGTTTCTGGCGATACTTCGACAACAGTGCGTAGCTGGCGGCGCAAGTTGGACGGCAATAGCTAAGGTTTTGTTAGTGGGTTGGGCCACTTATGGGGCCTATGCTTTAGTTTTTATTGTTGTGAGGATTAATTTATTGATATATACCGGCTCTCTTGGAGCGCAAGAAAAAACCTTTATAGTTCCTATTATCAGACTGATTGAGTGTTTCTATTATGAGTTATTGGGCTAGCTTTGGGACAGCGATCACATTTTCCAAAAGAGCAACCATGTCCTTTGTCAAACAATTTGCAAACCAACCATTTTCTGGGCGTTTGGATACAAATGATCCTGTTGAATAAGGCAATAAGCACGGGTGAATTTGAATGAACAATACCTTGAGTTGAAAGCTAGTCCAACAAAAATACAACCAAATAAATAAAGAAGCAGACGAAGTAACTACTGTAACTGCGAGTTCAATCAAGGCTCTTCAATTCCCAACAACATTCGAGCTAAGCTAGCTGGGTGAAATTAATTACGCTCTATTCAGAATTTAGTACCAACCTATCTACCAGCTGTTAATGTCATGATTGTGTTTGTGTCCCTTATGTTTATAAGACAAAGAATTCACATGCATTTCTGATCTTGTACTACAAACACTTTGAAGCTTTTAGTGCTACTACTACTTCCCACGTCGCTTTTCGACAAAGATGCTACAATGTCGATGAAAATTACGTCTCTTTAACGGTTCCTTTCTCTTTTAATCCACGACGAAAAACTTCTCCCGCCAACTTTTTAGCAGTAAATCCATGCTTTGTTCTGGATTGACAAGGAAATACTTGTTCTTTTGTCATTTGTTTTTACCCCTTTGACCCTTTCACCAAACGATGCACTCATTTTGTTATTGAAGCATTTTCAAGTCCATGTTGCCCCAAGCAAACTTTAGCTTGTTCGGTTGTCTTTGCCTTAATCTCTTCTAAATAATTCGCCGAACACTTTTTTTTTTTTTTGAGAATTATTCGCCGAACACTTTGTTCCTATACTTTTGTGAAGAGGAGAAGGGGTTAACCAAAACAAAGAAAACTCCAAAATAGCATATAGCTCGACGGCTTAGTAGGTTAATATATAAATTAGAGTGGAGGTGATTGGACTGTCCCAGATCCATCTTCGATCACTAATGTTGTCCCAAGTCCCAACTTAACTGCGTATCAGTGAAAATTGTGTTTTACCCAAAAACTATTGGTCTTTCTGTTAATGCTTGGATCCGTAGGGATCTAATTAACGATAAGTAAAGAGAGAGAGAGAGAGAGAGAGTTGACACAAGATGTATAGTGGTTCGCCTCCGCATGAGCGGGAGACTACGTCCACTTGAAGGCTATACTAGTGTGTCGAGCCTTGCGGCCTAACAAGATTACAAAGTATGTAATGGAATGTCTTGAGTTGTGGGAGGAGGCATTCCTTTTATAGATAAAGGAATGTTCTTCCTTTACATGTTTTTCGATGTGGGATAAGCAACCACACAATTCTAGTCTAGAAAGCCTAGTTGTGAGGGCATCTTGGCAAGGGCGGGAAGGTGGCTTCCCGGAGGCAGATTTGCGACTTTTGGATACCGTGGTGTAGCTTGAACATAGGGCTATACGATGCAAGTAGCGGTTGGGTCTTGCCATGTCTTGTGGATGTCCCAAAGAGCGCGTTTACTTATGCTTGGTGAGATAGCAAATACTCCATATTATTGGAGGTATGTACACTTTCTAAATGTACTCAGCAAATTTCTATGTACACCCAGCAGGTTTTTTACCCTCAATAAAAAAAATAGAATTTATAATTGTACTCAGCAACGCTTCCAACAACACCCTTAGCAAAACTCACACCCAGCTAATCTCACACCCAGCAAAACTTGGATTATCTCCGCATCAATTTTTGATGTTAATTGTTGCAGTGTGCATTTGAGCCATGTCCCACCGCCGCTTCTCCGCCTCTTAATCATCGTCACGACAACCAAGTCAGTCCCTCACTCTCTTCCCCGCTCCAATCTTTACACCTCTTCTTCTCCATCTCTCCGATTACCCGGCCCAGAGTCAAACCCCTAGTTTGGGTCTCCGTCAGCACGGCCCTCGAGGTCGACAAAGCCCCAGCCTCCACCACTCCCTCCAAGACCCTTCCTTTCCGGGACGAGCATGGCTTCGACCTCCACCGATTGGAGCCCAACCTCTATGAGAAGCCCAACTTGTGCGGCCAGTGACTCAAACCACGCTCATGGCAAGCATAGTTTGTTGCTTTTGGATTTGACCTCAATTGATGATCCACTGGCAGTGTAAGTTTGATGAAAGTCTGGAATTGGGGAAAAATTACATGAGGATAATGCCTCCATTTACCTTATTTGTTTAGATTTTTAATGGCGAGTGAGAAATTGCTGGATATGCATCATGATAACGTTTGTCCTTTACTGTCAATTTTTGATTTGGATTGTTAGTTACAGTACTGTAAACTGAATTGAGATCATGTATGTGATGCACTTGTTCTGAAGCATGAACTGTTTTGGATGATGAATGGGCCCTACCAAAAATACCAACCCTGCATACATGGTTTAAATGCACACTGCAATAATCAACATCAAAAATTGATGCGGAGATAATCCAAGTTTTGCTGGGCGTGAGATTTGCTGGGTGTGACTTTTGTTTGGTGTGAGTTTTGCTAAGGGTATTGTTGGAAAAGTTGCTGAGAATAATTATAAATTCTATTTTTTTATTAGGTGTAAAAAACTTATTGGGTCTACATAGAAATTTGCTGGGTACATTTAAAAAGACCCAAAACCATTGGAGCTCTAGAGTCAAGGATAGACAATCTTATTTAAACCAACATCCATCAAACAATATTGGTTTTTTTTTTTTCCCCTGTATTCTGAGAACAGCAGGATAAGCTAGTACTACCATCTAACACTGAGTTTCCTTCCTCCTCTAGTCCGCTTCAAACAATAACAATCAAAATGTTTGGCTCAGCTTTCTGATTCGGAGTGAGGCCAATTATTATATATAATCTAGGCTTAGACAAGAAATTAGCAAATGAATCAACTAACAATGTTGAAAATGACGAGAAGAAACCTGAAACCTATTTTCACTTGTACAAAAACCATTCAATCTACGCCGCTTGCTGTCTCTCTTCTCTGCCACCATTACACTACTAGTACTAGAATCAGCATATGCTGCAGCCGCAGCTGTGGTGGTGTTGGTCGTGGCAGCGGTGCTATTAACCTCGCTTTCGGAGCTAGAGAAGTGACGATGGTCCAGCACGCTCATTGGAGTTCTAGTTGTGCATGACAGAGTATCTAAAACTGAGTCGTACCCTTCATTCACTATCATTTCTTGCATTAGGTTCAAGCATTTCAACAAACTCTCCTGCAATTAGAGCAACCTGTTATAAGTATTATTAAGGAAAATTTAGTTCTAAATTATTTTGTTCCTTCATATTGACAATGTACTCACTTCATTTACATATTGGCAAGATGATATTGAAACTTTTAAACTAGGAAACTGCAATGGAAGTAGCTCATGACTCGCAAACAAAACCGCCGATGCCGCAATTATCGATGGCTTAAACTCAACGAATTTGATTTCTGTGACCAAAAACAAAACCAAAATTAAGGGTTAGTTTAATTATAGCGATTAATATTGAAGAAATGGGCATTGAATTTTGAATGTGAAGTACTAGAACAAGTACCATTATGGGCATTGAAGATGACATCTGAAGCTCGACTTTTGAGGGCTTGAGTGAGTGGTCGTTCATTTATGTCCACCAAAGAGACAAAGAAATGTAGAAAGGAGAAAGGAGTTATTGATTTCATCCTCCAATTTAATGTGTCGAGAATCACAAGCTCCATTTTGTTAATCGTTTGCGCCTCAAACATGAAACCTTCTTCTCTTCTCTGTTTCATATATGGCTATGAGTTCCCATATGCAACTTAAGTACTTCCGCACAATATATGGTACTCCGAAGAATGTCATACTCGGGGTTTTCTACTGTTAAAATCAAGTGAAAAACACCGCAGTATCGTATACTCCGGAATACCATAGAGTCCCTTAATTTTCAGTGAAGTTAACAAAATTAAGGGTTTAATTTCATTACCTGAAAATCAGAGAATGAGAATGAAGTGTTCTTCATTTTTGCAGCTAGAGACAGGCAGGCGACTTCAACAAGTCTTGAAACCCAAGGCTTTCCTTGCTGCAATGTGAATGATGAAATTAGACTAAATGTGATGTCTTGGAATTTTAGTAGGTTCGACAATAATTGCATGTCGAAAATCGACTTCTTTAACTATTTACCGGAATGTTTTGCTTGGAAATGAACTGATCCAGGTAGTTAATGGCTAGGTAAGGAATGAAAGGGTCAAGGTCGCAGGAATACTGTGCCTGATAAACACATAAAAGACAAGTACTTTAGACCAATATCCAAGAAAACAGAAAGAATCATAGTACTAGCTAGTAACATAATTATTTTTGTTCTTAGTCTGAAAAAGAGTACTAGTATTTTGCCTATAGAACAGAGAAATGCTTCAAATAGAGAAGAAACACAGTACTGGTAGTTATTTTATAATGCTATCTTTGTTTTTGGTCTCAGTTACAGAGTACTAGTATTTCACCTATAAGAACATAGAAATGCTTGAAAACAGAGTAGTACTAGTATTCGATTTACCTGTAAAAACAGAGAAATGGCCTCGAGTCGAAATGAGCAGTAGAAATCCGAGTGTATGGAGCTGGTTAAGAAGTTCTGTGAGGGCATGTGATCGGTTTCTGAGGCAAATAGATCTGGGATAGAATCTGGGTTGTGTTCTTCAAGATCAAAGAGCTCCATGTTCGACTTGTTTTGAGTGATTGATGAGGAGCTCAAGGAGTTAAGGACATGGGAGCAAAAGTTATTGGAGGAAGAGAGTAATAATGATGGGAAAGAGAAGCTTCGCATTCTGTGTTGATAAAGAGGGGGTGTGGCGAGTCTCAAGTCCTCTTCTCACCTTCAATTTTTCTCTGCACCACTATTAACTTATATGCATGTTGGTCCCTTTTTCGTCACTCTCATTGGAAAAGAAAACAGGATAACTTAGGTTAGAGCCTTTAATGCTTTTTAACCCCCAGTAGATTCCCATATTAAAAGACCATATTTTGTTCTTTTAAATAGACTCCCATTTGAGAACATGTATATTTACATGTGTGACTGGTGAGTCTCTTCAAAGTCCGCTCTGGTGTCATCTCAAATTTAAAACGTTCAATCTAAACATTACGTTTTTACATATTATAAAGCAAATATATGAAAATTAGGTGAGTTTTACTCTTAAGGTTGGTTTTTTTTTTTTTTTTTTTTTTTTTAAACTAACTTCCGTTGTGTTGTGAGAATAATCTGAGCTATGCTTTGAAATACAATAGCCGATTGTTTGAAAAAAAAAATGTGGTTTTACAACTTAACTTCCGTTGTGTTGTGAGAATAATCTGAGCTATGCTTTGAAATACAATAGCCGATTGTTTGAAAAAAAAAATGTGGTTTTACAACTTAAACTGACTAAGTAAGTCACTCTAAGTAAGTCACTTTATTATAAAGTGGCATTTTAAAAGCAATGTCAACTTGTTATAATGTTTAATGCATGCTAAGACAGTACGTGCACTTTATTATGATATTTAAAAATTATCTTTATAATATATAGCTACTACTTTAGCTACTTACCCCTCACCAATTATTACGAGAGTATCCAAAATTACATAATAAATAGCTTAATTTACTCTCGTTACCGAATAATCTTAATTTCTAATAATCACTTCAATTCTAAACTGGCCCTAAACAAGACTCACTCCCCCTTAAATGTTGGATCTAGTTTGTCATCTTCAAGACTTGCAATGAAATATTTAGAATTATCAAGCATGGACTTATCAGACCAAAGAACAATTTGAAAACAATGACTAAACCAGCCGAGTCAAACCCACTTCTAAATCTAAGATTCACCTTGAAGTTCTTTCATTCTTTTACAGACTTACAAGTCCCAAGTTGTGTATACTGTACTAGAACTTGTTTACCCATTAAAGACTTGTTGGGACTACTTAAGTGGGATTTGGTGTTTGCTCGAGTTGGCCTAATGAAAACAAGCAACCAATTGGATTTGAAATGAAATGATTCGTTTCATAGTACTTGAATGACTGAGTACTATTTATGAGCATGCATGGTGCTGCAGAAGGAGGACAAGTGGTCCTTTTTGTTCACAGTTTCACAGAGAGAGAGAGAGAGAGAGAGAAGCTGGAGACGAAGACAGTTGTGGTTTATATCTTCCTATTTTCCGCGATAAACGCCGGTAACACTTAACAAAATCCATCGCTAACTACACTACTAGTAGCTGGCAAGGCAATGTCATACCATACCACTGAATCCTCACTTTTATCATGCTTCTCTTTTCAAGAATTTCACTCCCCATTACCCTATATTGATATGTGGTTCGTGAATGGTTGTAGGTCATTAATGTGTAAAATGACGATTAATTGTGCAACCGGCCAAGGAGCCGAGTAAGAAATTTGTCATATGAGGATGCGATAAAACATTTACATGTCTTCTTTGAGACATTTCATCAAACACTTTACTAAAATTAGTGTATAAAATATAACAATTTTAGGGTCACCGATCATTTCCATCACATACACAAACTTGCATGTGTCCAAAATGACTAAATGTGTGTGGAAAACTACAAATAACATTCACCATCTCGCCTTTACACAAGACTTGTGTGTATATGTGCATATATTATACTCCAAATACATCTTGTTTTAGTTTTGAAGAGGGTATTTGGGGTAGAATATTTTTGATAATGGTGTGTGGCTTCTTGTTTTGACCAATTGGTATATGACTGTGTGTTTATTTAAACCCTAATGGCCTAATTGCAAAGAAAGATGTCCTACAAGGAAAGACGCTTCTTCCAATTTTTCCTTCAATATCTTAGCTAAATCTAGGATACTAGGATACCTTTAATCAAAATTCGTATATAGTATAGGTGCCTTCACTATGATATACATTTAGTATAGTTGGTTGCATTCTTAATGTACTGAACAATAATGACGACTATAGCAGTCAATCAACAACGTGACTATTCTCATATATTATTGGGGCAGCTACCTTTTGCTGCAGAGTCACTTACTTTCACAACCAATTCATCAGAATTTACTAATCAGAAAGTCAATTTCAACCGGACCTAGCGATATGATCGACCTTCACCTGAAATCAATGGTGAAGTCTTTGTGTCAAATTATATTGAGTCTTCAATTTTCTTTTTCTCTGCAGAATTGGGGGCCATTTGAGTTTTGATTCACCTCCTACATGTGACTCACGTGTGTTGCAATAAGTATCGACATAAATTTAAAGTTTGAAGTTTTTTTTTTTTTTTTTTTTATGATAATGAAAATGAGCAAAGTGATAAGAATTGTAAAACCCACAAAACCCCACACCAAAAGGGATCCCAGATTCATAGAAATTTCCCTGTTGGAAGTTTAAACCCCACCACTAAATTCAAAGAGAAATTTCCCAAACAAATGCTAGTTCTTGTTTCCTCCATTTTCGATTTTAAGTTTGCAAAAGGTGAAGTGAAAATGGTGATTGATATATGCAGAGGATTACAAAAGGTACAGCTAAAGTAGGCTCCCTACTGATCCATATTATGAAGCTAGCTAGCCCATGAGACTTCAGTGTAAGATAAAGACAAGTAAACTATCTTGACGTTGCAAAACAAACCACACAGCCATTCCGATTTAAGTTTGTAAAGTATTTTTGTGAAATTATTGGTGTCTTAAAGATGATATGTATCTATTTATGCAAACCGTGATACTGCTTGGTCTTTCCTTGTCATGGCAGGATGACAGCTTGGGTTCATGTCCTAGTTTTCAATGCGAGGCCTTTTTGTAATTAAGTGAATCCACATTCTGAACCTAATATATGGGCAAGTAAAAACTATCCGGGTCCTTGATGCAAATGTTCCTAATTATTAAGTTGACTGACTCATTCATTTCTTATGGCTAAGGCTTAGGTATTAGATTGTGTGGTTCCGATTAGTACTACATCCTGAACAAGTCGACCAAAACTATTAAATGATGACCTAATTAGATGCAAAACAAATTAATGTACGTGTACGAATTTTAGGACCCAATATATTAAGGCAACCGACCAAAGAAAAATGTTGAGGCAATCTACTTGCATGTCATGACTCATGATGTCATGAATCTAGAACTCCTTATGTCATACATTAGAGTATTATTATTTCTTGACCGATTAATTAACTTAACTAAACCTAGGAGATTAAGGAGATCTGAGAGAGCTATTGCATGTGCTTAATCTAATTAACCGAAATTGATACAGAAGCTGTACAGACGCATTCCTCGATTTGCAGAAGCAGAACTGTACCAGCACTTTGAGCCTCTCATTCTCCATATATAGGAGGATAACAGCAGATCGATCGAGATCGGCTAGCTAGCGTCTATCGATCCATCGAGTATAGACCCACATAGAGGATCGATCGGAGATGGAGCAAGCTAGCTAGCTGAGTCCAAAAATGTTGCATTCTGCACTGCTCGCATTGTCCCTAACTCATCATATCAATGTGAAACATGCATGCATACTTGCCAAGTTAAGGCAGGGTCCATATACACTACGTACGTACTCCATCTTCACGGGCTCAGATAAACCTAATATATTCTTATTAAACCCTAGCTAAATCTTCGCATTACAACATATATATTCAGTCCTTTCCAAAATCTCCAGATATCGACCAGTTTAATTTGGAATTAGCAGATAGCAACGATACATACTTGGCTTATCCATATGAAATTCCATGAAGGAGATATATATGCATGTGATGGAGCTAGACAAATAGCTATAATGCTGGAAATGTACCTTTTACTCTAATTTTAGTGGCTGGCATGCATCTGTATTCCTGAATTTGTAGTTTCCTTGCTTTGCTAGTGAGTGTCTTCTTCTCTACCTGGTCTGCTTTGTTGGGGTTTTGGAATTCTGGCAGTGCCATATTACCCATATAATGAATACGAATATTCATTCTGTGTCGATATCTAGGGTTAAGAAATTAGCATTGGTGCAAGAGAAAGCAATCTAATAAAGCTAAGCTCATGAAAACAAATGCATATGCTGCATGCATGCTGCGATTCACCTTTAATAATTAACTGGATTCATCATCGACTTGAACACCAGTCAATTTCACTTTTTCCTTTTTCCCCTTTTTTCTCTGAGGCCCGTCTTTGATCTCTAGAGAGGGTCGGTTTCATTTAGACTGCTGACTGCCCGACCATTCTCACACAACTCATTGACTAGTTTAAAAAGTTTAAGAGTGTTAGTATTTTTGGGTGAGAAGTAGAGGTGCCGGTTAATTTTGTTGTAGAGTCTTGTTTATCCGAAATGTGATTGTGCATGTAACTGGACGAATCTAAGATAATACGATCTGACCCGATAAAACTTTCTAACTTAATTCTGGTCTCCTGCCTCTTCCATTTCTATTACTAATAAGATATGATAATTGAAGAGTGGTGAGAGATATGGCAATGCCACTGCCATGTAATTCTCTATGAAAATTCTGTGAATGCATTCAAGCTTTGCTCCACCATGAACCATTTGTAAGAGACAACTAAGATTCCAGTGGCCTGTGGCCCTCCTCCACTTAAGAGACAAAATCATCAAATAATGAGAGAGACCTCAGACACAAATTTTTGGCGCGCAGATATTCACCTCGTAAATACTTGTTGCCAACACATGTGACTATTGCTTCATCAAGACCAAAAGCATAACAGATTCTTTGAGTCATAAAAATTTCTTGGCCCAAAATAATTTTGGGTGATGTCTCGGCCTAATAGCCCAAACAGAATTAACTTACCTATCACATATCACAAAGTTACGAGCCCAACTAAAAGAGACGACTATCTTTATCCGACTCATAGTTAGTAAAAAATATGACATGTATAGTACGCGAAAAATACGTACGTGTATTATTCAGACATTTTATCAAATAGTTCGTTGAAAAGTTCGGCAAAATATTTTTAATTAATTAAATAATTAAAATTTTTAATTAAAAATATTAATTTAGATTCATTTTTGTTCAATAATGTGTAAAATACGAAGAAGAAAAAATGTAAAAATCGTGTATAGTACGTGTATAATAATTTTGGCTTCAAAAGTATCGGAAATTTAACGAGTCCCTTTTAAAAATATGAAGTACGGAAGTATTTTTGAAAAAAATATAAGTACGTATTTTATTCACGTATAATACGAAAAATTACTAACTAGGATCCGACTACAATTATTTATGGCCTAGTGACTAGACATTAGACAAATGATAGATTCAATTTTGTTTTGGAACACTTTTATGTCGACATCCATCGACAAAACTTTTCTTTGATCATGGAAACACTCTTGCGTCAGCAATCACATTTTGATTTTACTCTTCATTTAACCATGGAAATACTTTTACCAACGAAGGATCATCGTAGAAAGTCTTGGTTTTGATTTGACCATAAGAACACTTTTGCCGACAAGTATACCGTCAACAAAGATCATATATTGATTTTGTTTTGGTTTCATAATGGAACGCTTTTGTGAACAAATGGGGCACTATAGTAAAAGTTCAAAACTTCGCATTGTAGTCTTATTACGTACATAATCTTTATACTATAGTTATTTTTAGTGCTCTAAGTTAGAAGTATAAAGCATTGTACAAATGATACATGGAGCATGTAAGAATCATTAAGAAAGCTTAATTTCTTGAGCTGAATACAAACAAACCTCTCATTTTGAGATTAAAAGAAATGAAACTCTTCGAAAGCAAGCTTTCAATTTACTAGTCTTTTTTTTTTTTTTTTTCCAATTTTACATTGAAACAAAACCTTCACAGTTCCAACACAAGTAATGTTGATTGAGATTTAAGAAAACCCCAAAACTAGTTACTTACATTTCTTAATCCTTACTCAACATGAACCCCATCAATCACAAATCACACACAAAGAACCATAGAAGTATCCATGAAGCCAAAACTACCTCCATCGTCAAGATCCATTCGGGGCGCGACCCGCATTGATATCGGATCCATTTCCTTGCCATTCTTCCCCCGATTGCACCACCCTTGCCGGATTATATCCCGGAACCACACCACCATTCCTCACCCCATAGTACACCTGCTGGTTCACTCCATCAGAAACAACCCTACCCGACACGTCATACTGGTCCATTCCCGCAACGGGCCTTAACCCTCCACCATAAACCTGGCCCATACCCGGCATCTGATTATGATACCCGACCGGTATCTGACCCGGTAGAGCCTGGTATTGCTGAGGCATATACGGAGTCCGTATTTGAACCTGCTGGACCGGTACGTTTGCCGGTTGAACCGGAGCCGGGTAATAATAAACCGGTACTGAGCGCACAACATGACCCGGATAATTCGGGTCCTGGATATAATGCAACCCGGCATTACCCGAAAACCCTGTTGCTTGCGAAACGGGCAACTCCGCCGTCGTCTCTGCAAAACCCTCCGACTGATTCTCTCTCGTCTCCGGCTTCGAATCCGGCTTGGTCTTCACCGGCGGGAGATTCGGCAGCGACGGCACGGAGGGATTAGACGACGTGGAGCAAAACGGCGACGAGATAACCGGAGCGGGAGAACCGGGATCCGAAGCCGATACGTTGTCCTGTAAAACCCCGGGTCGGGTCTTCGCTCTGAACTCCCGGTTGTGAGTGTCGTCGGAGTTGTCCAACCCGAACAGATAGTCCGGCACTTCGGAGAGAATCGAGGAGGCTTCAGAACGGCCGCGCTCGAGGAGCGAAGCGTTCGACGCGCCGCTGTTGAGCGCGTCGAGGAACCAGTGCTCGCGCTTAGCCGAGCCGTCGAGGAGCGAGCTGATGCTGGAGGTTCGGGAAGCCGAGTCGTCGTCGCCTTTGGGGAAGAGAAAGAGGCGGAGCCGAGCCGCTTTCGGGTTTTGATTCTGTGTGATGCGGTCGTACTCGTCCATCATGTTGTCGACGTCCTCGTCCGTCGTGACGGAGATCAGAGCATCCAGTTCCTCGTTCGGAAGCTGGTACTTGACGGTCACGTTACTCAGTCCTGCAAAATACAATCAAAACCGTTTAGAACGCAAAATCAAAGTCAACGTGAGCACTACGACGTCGTTTTTTTTTTGGCTTGCCTGAGAGTTTGGAGAGCTTGGAGAGGAGGGAGCCGTAAGTGGTGGCGCGTTGCACGGCGACAATTCTGGTGTCGCCGCCGACGTAACGGAGCTGGTTATCGTGGGGCCGCGGGAGGATCTTCCCGCCGAAGCTGCACATGAAACGTACACGTGTCTGATCGTTTGAGGGGTGGTCGGATCGCGGAGTGGAGGTGACGGAGTCGGTGTCCATCTCGGAGGGGTGGAGTGACGTCATTCTCCGACGCGATTAGTTTCTCTGCTGCAACAGAAAGCGTCAGTTTTTATATTGGAATGTGCGCCGAGAGTTAGTTTAAATAGGTGTTTAGCAGTTTTGGCGTGACAAGTCGTTTTTTGTGAGTGACTTGTAGACGACGGTAAAGGAATGTCTGCTTGTACTTGGATTTGGAAATTTTTTTTTTTTTTTTGGTTAATAAAATGAAATTTATAAAGAAAAATTTCAAACACAACTTCTTCATATTAAATAGTTGGGGACACATAAAAGATGAGACAATTAGATTAATAAAAACAGAAAATAAACTATGCCTCGAATCAGCAATAGTAGTTTTAGCATAATAAACCTCTCGAAATTTCCTGTATCAATTGAATAGTGGAGATTGCGTGAAGACAATTGGACCAACGAAAACATGAAATGAACTAGAATACTCTAGATCATCAACACTTCAATAGCATTTGCTATAAAGTTGACCTCTGCGGACATATGACCCCGCCTGCTTTTTAGTTTGAATGTTGTTGAAATGGCCCCACTTCCATCATCTTCTTCTATTTTTTTGTTTTTAATTTTTTTTTATGAAAGGGTAATTATTTATTTCTTTATAAAAAATGCAATTATTGGGTCTTATATTGTATGAGACAGCTGCTTAAAGCTAAGATAATGAATATTAATTCATAAAGCATCCTTACTAAAATAATCGAAATCCATTTGAGGGAAAGAAGATACTGATCTAATCTTCCATGATTCGATTGTCATCGAAAAAAGATCACCACCATGATCACAAACAAGAACAACAATCTTTTATTTCTATGCGAAACTAATCAAACAGCAAATCGCGATCATAATGATCGATCATTATATTTTGATTCAAACTATAATTCATATACCAAAATTAAATTGAAATCGATGTCAAAACGAACTCATTGTGATATAAAGTCGAAAATGAACAACAACAACAAGATCACTTACTCGTAAATTGTAATGGTGATCGGACTTTGACGAATTGCAATCGGAGCTAGACCGTCTCAGATTCCAGAGAGAGAAGAGGCTGGAGATGGAAGTAGAGAGAGTAGGTGAGGGGTTGAGGTTTTTGGGGTCGGAAGGTGAAGGTGGGCAATGTGGTTTATAAGGACGGTGACGTGGGGCCAGTTGCAGTTGTCTGATTGTAAGAAGCAACGTGGCGATTTGTCATCACCTTGTCCGGGGCCCCTGAGATAATGCTAAACCCACTGTACTTGGATCCACAGTGCCCTCACTGTCCAATCACAGGAGAGCTGGATGAGGAAGAATTTTATCGAGGAAAGTGGTTAATTGGTTCCATTTTGGCCTTGGTGACATTGATAGATTGTAGGTAGATGCATGGCTATCTGGTTATGGGGATTGAGTTTTGAGGGTTACTGATTCCTTTAGTATAAAAAGTCTGCTTCAAATGTGTTTGGATTTGGATGAATCAAAGTTTTTTTTGAAAGATTTTCGAAAGCTTAGAATGACATGGCAAATACGTGAAGTATTAAAAATGAGTATTTTATCGCAATACAAATTTACACACAACAAAGTAGTGACTGTCTCTAATACCTTTTGTTTATTTTTTTTGCCAAATAGTTATATAGTCTTGGGATACCCCTACACAATTACGTTGTTGGTAGTTTTGACTTAAATTATTGTTGCTGTTTGGTTCATTGAACATAGTGACATTTAATTTCACTTCAAACTGCAATCCTATCTCTGTGGCCAAAAAGTGCGGCATCTTCCCAGTCTCTCCATGTCCGATTACTTCATTTCTCCTAAATTACTAGTACCTCTAGGATTTAGGAAAACATTTGCCCTAAATTTTGGTCATTGCTCTAACACATATACGCAATAATACACCGTCCTATGTTTCGCCGTTTCGGTCAATTGGCTTAGTTTGAGGCCATGTGTTATCAATTTAGTATTTTAGGTCATCGTATCTTCAAACAATCCCAAATGCCACATTAACCACATGTAATGATCATTTACATACATTATCGTTAGTCAAATGACTCGTCCGACTTCAATAGAGCATTTGACCTTCATGGTACATAACAAAAGAAGAAACTTCATTCATATCATTTTCTCCTCGATTATTCGAAATGAAAACCAATAATGCCTTTCTAAATTTTCTGGACAGGGATTCTAGCTTGCGAGTATTATAAAATACCTGTCTCTGTCTTATATCAAGTTGGGAAATAATTAAAGGGACGTTTATGGTGTTTTCTAACTTGGGCGGTGGGATAGAGACATTTTAAGTGCCTTGCATCATGTCACACAGTATATACGAGGAAAAATACACTCTTATTGAGCTAATACACTTACTAATTAGTATTAAGGACCCCTACCAGCTACCACATCTACTCTTCCTAATTACTCTTACATCTTTAAGCAATGGAATTTCATAATGAAGTTTTTCCAGACCAAAAACTAAAACAATGAAATTTCATATGTTCAATGTCTAGTTTGGAGGTGACTAGAGCCCGGAAGTCGTGATCTAGGAAATATGAAAATTGAGCTAGATTTTGGTATATACGTATGTTTTTCATACATTTTTGTTGATTGTGTCACGTTTTACCAAAATTTGTAATAGTTCCATTAATTCTCTGATTTCACTAGTAGGATGATCACGAATACATGCATGACCGATATTCTTTTACTTAGCACTATATATAATTATATATCTACATATATACGCCACACAAGTATTAGCGGCCATGATCTTCCAAACCCTAGACTCTAGGCCGACGACATGGGGTTAAAAGCAATACCGGTCTATCAAACACTTTCTATAGGTTCCTTGTTCGAATTTCATCGATCATGTTTACAAATCCCTGCATTTTCTACCTCATCTTCCAAATTTCTCGTTCAAATGTAACAACCCTAAGGTACAGAAGTTGAACGGATCCTAGCTTTTGCTCCTATTAAAGAAATTTTCCAGAACACTTTGCACAAATGCTAAAACGCAAAGTATAGCAGACATTATTGGACTCAAATAAAATATCCATTGGTAAAGGAGGTGACCTCAAGTTGTGGGCATGTCGATCACATCTAGCCAATGCAAGAGTCTAATGAGGAGATTTGGTCAACTCTTCCTTTCGATGACCTTTCAATTTTCGAACAAAAAAAGAGAGCTTTGGATTGAAATTAGAAGCATTTGAACATACACATACGTACGCCAAGTCCATATCAACGTTATCAATTGGGCCGGGCTTGTAATTAGCGAGGATGCATGAGAACATACAATTGCCAAATAATTTGTCAAATCCTAAAGGAGCTTTCCACACATAACTTGTTTAGATCCCCATTGAAAATCATGATTGCAGAGTTTTTTAGCAAATGCAAAATCATTTAATCATTTGAATTTGATCCAACAACTGAAAAACACATGGAGGAGTGCCGAGTACAATGTTTTTCATTAAACACTATAACTATTAGTTTATTACAACGTTATTTAAGTATGTGGACCGCATAGTCTCTTATTTTTAAATTTACAGCATTACATACGAATAAAAGTTGTTTAGTTTTTTTATCATTAGGGGAGGTTATGTCGAGATGCTTTCAGGTACAAAGTTTGTTCTGTATGTAAAAAGTTGAGATAAAATCATATCATACTCGGTCCATCGTGGAAATATAGAAATGTATTATAGTTGTCGTTATTCATTTACCCCTTTGACTCTTGAATTCTTTATTTTGCGATTATTTGTATGAGTTATAAAATTGACAACTTGAATGTTAAAACAAGAAATACATTTCCAAATAGTTAGCGCTTGTTGTAAATAAGGCGATTTTCTAATGATGGTCCCCATCATTTGGTGATGGGTATTGTAGTAGCTAGCTACCTAGCTTGGTTGATCATTTGGCCACTCATTCCTTAGAGCAAGTCCACCCATTCAGGTTAGCAGGTCAATACTGTTCACTGCTTTTTGCCTTTCATTTTCACAATTTAGGTTGACTGGTCAGATACTGTTCACAAAAGGTCACCATATGTCAGTTGGCAGGTCAATAAATTGACCCAGAGTGACCTTTTGTGAATAGTATTTGACCAGCCAACCTAGATGGTGGAAATGAAAGGCAAAAAACAGTGAATAGTATTGACCAGCCAACCTCAACAGGTAGACTTGCTCTTAGCCATCAAGTTTCATAGCCTGACCTCACCAGTCACGCCTTTCCTCATTTCACTCCTACGAAATAGCTTGAGGGATTCCCGCAACAAATCTTCCACATCACACTTTCAAATTACTAGGAATCAGTAGCCAGTGCCCAGTACTCAATGTTGGACTCATATTCCAAAAATTATCTATTTCCTAAATGTGACCTCAAGTTTTGGGCATGTCATATCCAGCTAAGGCCGAGCAGTCTCACTATTTGAACTCGTCAACTCCACCTTGCTAGGACTTTGTTTTTTCGAAGAAAAGGAAATGGAGTATTCCCACATCCAAAGGGAAAAGAACACAAAATTGGGGAGGCTGATCATCCACTTGCTAATCATTTATCAATTTTTAAGGCAACTCCTTTCCAAACCTTTTGACCACAACTTGATCTTGATAGGTACTGGCTAAACATAATCTCCATGACTACATATGTAGTTCAAGCAAGAAACTACCTCAATATATTAGATTTTGGGTACGTGCTACAAAAAAGTCATATATGCATACCTCATTGGAATAGTTATCTCATATATGTTATAGTCTATAATAACTTTTAAATTACTTTAAAAAATCGAACTGACGACATTTGACGTTCATAATTGACTCTTATTTTCTCTTTAAATCTCATTATAGCTTCATCCTTAATAAAATTGGAACACATAATCTCTTAAATGAGAAACTATCGCCTTATCACCCGACCAAACACACGCACCGATTAAGGACATGCTGTTAGTGCAAGCGCTTTATTGATTAGCTATGGAAAAGTTGTAAGAAACCATACCACCACCATTATATCATCTCCGGTTCTCGTGATAATGATACACATCCCAAGAAAAGCCTTGCATGTAATCTACTGTGCACACCTACCATCCTCCATCCTACCCATCTTTCAATCATAGAATTAGAAATATATTAGCACATGATAACAAGGTGAGGAGTCTAATATATTGTATATATTCCAAATGAAAAGGAGATAACCAAATAATGAGCAAAACAAAATAACGCTCATGAACTCAAAGTTGTAGTAGTGCTAGGTTTTCTTTGGTGAACTGTAGTACTTAGTTTTAGGGGGGTGTATTCAATTCAGATTTTAAAAGATTTTGTTTGAGTTTTTATAATCCATGGATTTACTTAATCCACGGATTGTTTAAATTCTATATGGACTCTGATTGATTCTAATGGATTGATTTACTAGTATTTGTTTAGATTTTATAAGTTCTTATGATGTTTTTGGTAGGTTATTTTTTTTTTCTTCTTTAAAAGCAATGGATGTATGGATCCAACTATAATGCTAGATCAGTGACAAAAAAGTGTGTGTGTGTGTCAATATATATATATATATATATATATATATATATATATATATATATATATATATATATATATATATTGACACACACACACACACTTTTTTGTCACTGATCTAGCCTTATAGCCATATATATATATATATATGGCAATCTACCATTCTTTATGTTTTTTTTGACGAAAGGAGGTCAGCCCATTATATAGATTCAGCAAGCAGTACAAAAACGAAACACCCCTAAGGGGTCGACAGAAAGAATCGTTTCTCAGAGTACCCTGAGACTCCTATTCTAAAACAAGAACAGGAACCCACTATACCCCCAGTACACCCACCTTTTAGACAGTTCACGCACATTAATTCCAAACAAAAATCAGTAATCTCCGAAGCAAGATAAAAAACCCTCAGAGATTATGATATTTGCGATCTAACAAAATTAATTGACAAGTCGAGGTTGTCGTCCTGGATCCCAAATTTTTATAAGAAATCCACCGGGATCCCAAATTCGAATCCAGAATAGAAGAAACCCACACTCTGCAGCCTTAGGCAACCCATGAGGGCCCAAGCCCAAGTCAGAAAAGTAGAGCCAAGCCCAAACCCAATTAGGGTTTGCCATTGTAGTCAATGCAATAGGGACTCTGGTCTTGCCGCCATCGTCGCACCCACCTGCCACCAAGCCTCCGGTCGACTTGCCCCAATGATCCAGACAACTCCCGACTCCAACACCGCCAGATGACAAGTGTGAACCAGTCGATCTAAGCAAACCAACGCCAACACCTTGGAAATAGGACCACCCAAACAGCAGAGCAACGACCACCCCTCTGCATCTTTGCCGCCCGACAAACAGCAGACGCC
This sequence comes from Rosa rugosa, assembly GCF_958449725.1. NCBI lineage: Eukaryota > Viridiplantae > Streptophyta > Magnoliopsida > Rosales > Rosaceae > Rosa > Rosa rugosa. The sequence continues at coordinate 69,644,056 of NC_084821.1, read as the reverse complement.
GAAGAGCCAGGAGATAGCCATGTCTGAGTTGCAGCCAGTCGTAGATAGGAGGCTCAAATAGAATCTGACCCGACCCGAACGAAAACTCCAATCCCCTCCGCCATGATCGAATCAGAACACCCTGCGCTGCCGGTAACGTTCCTCGACCTTTGAGCCTCGCCCGCCGTGGTCTTCTTAAGCCACCACTAACATCAAGAGGCTGAAACTCCAATAGTACACATGTCACTGTGCCTACCAGCCACCATGGCGCAGAAGGAGTCGGCGACGGAGAAGAGACGGTGCAAGCCAATCTTGATTTAGGAACCCCCAGAGGAGACGCCGTAGGTGTACTCCATACAAGATGAAGAAAGGTACAGAGAGGCCAAACCCGAGGGCGGCGCTCTCCCAACCCTGGCAGAGAGTTGCTAGGTCGAAACATTCCAATAGTTATCCATAAAGATTTATTTACCATTCTTTATGTTGTGTATAATGATATATGAATAATAAGAGAAAACTAATCAACCAAAATGTTATACAAAAAATAAAGTAGTAAACTAATGACATAATTTATTTCATATCTAATTTACAAAAGAAACATGTGTGTATGTAACGGCCTATTCTGGTTTTAGATGAATATATGTATATATATCGGCACCCGGCTTCAGGTTTGATTAAAAAAAAAGAAACATGTGTGTATGTATCATCTTAACAATACCATTGAAAGTGAGCTTAATTAGCTAGAAGGATTAAGGCTTCCAGAGCTATAGTGATAAAAATAAAAATAAATTATTAGATGAGAGCAGAGGCACAGGCAGAGGAGGATAGTGGGAAGATAGGTTTAAGACAAAATAGATGAGTGTCACCTATTGAGAGCTGCTTCTTGTTCTTGTTTTTCTTTTTCTTCTTTTTTTTTTTTGTTTTTTTTTTTGTTTGGTGAAGAGCTTCTTCATTTTTTGAGTGAGAAAGAATCCATCAAAATCTCTTGGAAAATGGTTAGATTGTTTTTGAGTTTTGATAAGTATAAAAAGCACTATAAAATCCTTCAAAATCCAGCATTTAATGAAATCCTTAAAAATCCGTATACTTTTGAATATCTGCAGATTTGAATGGATAATTTTAAATCTTAATTGAATACATCAAGATTTTAAAGGATTGTTTAAAATCTCAATTGAATACCCATAGATTTTCAAAATACAAAAAAATCTTGTAGACTCTTAAATGAATACACCCCCTTTAGATTTTACTGATGTAAATTTCTTATATTTGTACTTAGTCTTTGGCAAAATTACATTAATTATCCCTCTAAAAATTTATATTCCCCACTAATATTCCTTATAAATTGATGTACTTTAATTAGTAAAATGGCGTTATTGAAAATTATAATTTCATATTTCATTCTTATGATCTACCAAACACTACAATAGAAATGAAAAATTAATTCCAAAATTTAAGTTCTAGTAATATTCCAAACACTCACATGGAAATACTAAAATATATTCCATTCCATATCTGTTTGGAAAGGAAAATAAATCCTTTTCCAATTTTGACATTCCTGCTAACCAAATGTTTCTAACAAACGAATTAGTAAAAAAATAAAAATGAGAAAATATATTCAATACATGATAAATTTCCTTTAGATAAAGAGATTCATGGAATCCTTTTAGATAATTAGATTCTCAGAATCTCTTTTTGGATTCAAAGAATCTCTATAAAGAGCTTTAATTTTTCAAAAGACATTTCCAAACTTATCTTTTCGAATCTCCAACACATAAAAAGAATTTATATTTTCGATTCCAAAATTTTGTTTTTTTCATCAATAAATTTGGGAAAAAAAAAACTAATCTTTGGTTTCCAAGATTCCTGAAATATTGCCGGAGATATGGGGAATCATGAAGTCAAGAATTTTAATTTGATTCCAAATCCAAATTAAAAATAGAAATGGATTCTCTATTTCATCCACAGCTGTTTAGAAAGTAAGGTTTTACTGTTTATGGGTGCTAGGCTAAGAACAAATACAAATACAAATACAAAAACCAAAAAAATGAAGAAATAGTATTTGTATTCTATTGAAAGATGGTTCCATTATAAGTCAATCTCTTTGAGGACGCTTTTATTTGTTTATCTCCACTTGCCAATTAGCCACTCATCACCAAAAACAAGAATCAACTGGCTTTAACAGGCAAAGCCCTTTTACCTTTCTTCTTCTTCTCTCTGCATGTCACTTTATTGCGTTCACAGTACAGACCTCCATAAATATAAGATTGCGTACCAATGTGATTCTCAAGGTCTTATTCTTTAGTATTTTATATGCCAGTTCAACATAAGCCTGCACTAGTTTTATAATAAGGTTGTTGCTTTGATTCTGGCATTGGGTTTATATATTGCTTCAACTAGTCAATATCTGCTGTCATGAGTGTTTAGGTTCTGATCATCTCTTATAGTTATTCTTGTTTCTGAGTATTGAATACCCAGTTGCATATCCAAGTCAGCTCCAAGTATATAACCCAGGTAATAGAACAATTGAATTTTTTGTTTGCTGGGTTACTTGTTTCAATTACATATGATTTTTTACAAGTTGACCAATCTCAACAACACTACAAGAGTCATGTTTTGAGCCGTATCAGGTCAACTTTCTAGCCTACATGGTATTTATATAACACTAGATCTGTTTTTCTAAATACAGGACTAGTAGCCATGACTGAAGTTAATGGGATCAAGGCTCCAGAGAAGCTTGAGGTTCGTGCTTAAAGCATTGACCTTTGTTTCATTAAACCAGCTATGACAATATGAAGTTTCTATTCAGACTTTGTGTTTTCCAATTTTTAAACTCAATTTCTTTGCTGCAATAAGCAGGGGCATTTTAAAGCTATGGCAATTTGTTGGCTCCTCGGACTAGGGTCCTTAGTCGCATGGAACAGTGTTCTGACTATAGGTGATTACTATGGAATATTGTTTCCGGTAAGCGGCACATGTCCAGTACTTGTCTATAGCTCAGTTTCAATTTTGTACACAAATTAGTCTTCAGGTTCGATTTTGATTGCCCTTCTGAAATTGCAAGGCAGCATGAAAAAGAAACAGGATTTTTGATACATAGTCCTTAATGTCTGATACAGTTTGATATTTTGGGCAGAAATACCATCCTTCGAGGGTTCTCACCCTGGTTTATCAACCATTTGCATTTATATCAATGGGAATACTAGCATACAAGGAAGCAACAGTTAATACCAGAAAGAGGATCTTAATTGGATACACTCTCTTCTTTCTTGGTACCTTGATGATGATAGTTGTAAGTAATGCCTACATCTGGTTCATGAGGTTCATCATGGTTCTATTGCTTCATCAATTTAACTTTCTCCTGTACAATATATAGGTGGATGTTGCTACATCTGGCAGAGGAGGAATTGGACCTTATATTGGTATATGTGCAATGGTTGGTGTATTTGGGATTGCAGATGGTCATGTTCAAGGTGGAGTCATTGGTGATTTATCCTTGATGCGCCCTGAGTTCATCCAGGTTTGCTGAAAGCTTAGAGCTCAGTTACTTAATTTTCGAACGCTTATTTATATTTTTTATTAAAGGTTTAACTTCTTATTCTCCTTTTGCAGTCCTTCTTTGCTGGCTTGGCTGCATCAGGTGCTCTAACCTCTGCCTTGAGGCTGATGACAAGGGCTGCCTTTGAGAAGTATCATGATGGTCTTCGCAAGGGAACAAGTATGTGGATCTGTTTTAATAATGGATAAATTCTGGTTTATCTTGAGTCCATATCTGTTGTTATATTGTGGCTAAAAGAGTTTTAAAAATGATAATGTATGTGAGTTTGAGATACAGACTACACAGAAATATAATTACTAATGCACTAGTTATGTACTTCAGTAGTTCAGTTAATGATGGTGTCTTGATTTTGCAGTGATGTTCTTGGCCCTTTCCACATTCATCGAGTTCCTGTGTATATTTCTGTATGCAACTTACTTCTCTAAGTTACCCATAGTAAAGTACTACCGCTCAAAGGCAGCGTCGGAAGGCTCCAAAACTGTTATGGCTGATCTTGCTGCCGGTGGCATTCAAACACAAGCAGACATAGAAGTAATGCAGAACTTCTTTAATCTGACACCAAATTTTGTTTTAATCTCCGTAAGTGTATTCTTGAGGACTCGGTGCAACTACTAACGAACTTCTCAATTTTCACAGGCAATTCCACAACGATTGACCACTAAGCAATTATTCATTCAGAATTATGATTATGCACTTGGCTTGTTTCTGATATATGCATTGACATTATCAATCTTCCCTGGTTTCCTTTTTGAAAACACTGGAAAACACCAATTGGGCACATGGTAAGTTTCACTAGTTTTGTTTCCCTAAATGCTTATTTTGTGACACTAATGAGTATGACTCATATAATAATGTTCTTACTTGTATGTTTACAAAACAAGAACTAAGTTGGCTGGTGGTGAACTCTCAGGTATCCCCTTGTTCTGATCGCAATGTACAACGTGTTGGATTTTATATCGAGATACACACCTCTTATACCATGCTTGAAGATTGAAAACAGAAAGGGGCTCATGGTTGCAATTGGACTGCGTTTTCTCTTCGTTCCAGCGTTCTACTTCACCGCAAAATACGCTGACCAAGGTTGGATGATCCTGCTCACCTCAATCTTGGGTTTTACAAATGGTCATCTTACTGTTTGTCTCATGACAGTGGCACCAAAAGGCTACACGGTAAGTGAACATGTTTCATAAACTATACTAAATCCTAGTTATTTCTTGTGGTTAATTGCTGATACATTTTCCTTGGCTACTTTGATTTGCAGGGACCTGAGCAGAATGCCTTGGGCAATGTCCTTGCTTTCTGCCTTATGTGCGGCATATTTGCCGGGGTTTTACTCGATTGGTTATGGCTCATCGGCAACGGCAAATTTTAAAGAGCCAAATGAAGAAATAAAGATGCTATATGAATGGTAATCTCATGCTTGGATGAAGATCACATAGGAACTATCAATTGCTATCCAGTAGTTACAATGTAAATTGTTGTTTATGGCAGAAAAATTAGATGCCTAAAATGTTTGGAGAACTACATATAAATGTAGTCATGTAGATGGGTTTTTTTTTTTTTTTTTTTTAGATAAAAAAAGAAAAAAAAATGTAGATGGGTTTTTTCATAAGCCCAAAGCCCAACTAACCCCCACCCAGAAAATTCCTCATCAACTGGGCCCGAAAATAGCAAAGGTCCTAACCCAAATCCAGGGGGTGGGTATCAGGTGATGCATTCATATGTTTCTCGCCAATGCATCCTTAGTGGTATTAATCTAGTTGAAAAATGCAGTCCATGTGGCAATGCATCGATACAATATTCTTCTTGGTAATGTATTCTTTGTTTTAAAAACACCTTTGTATTGTGTAAGGTCCGAAATCACTAGGTTTTAAGTTCTTATAGTTCACCAATTATTTGCCTATTTTTCGTTCATCCCATTCTCTGATTCACCCCAAACCCTCCATCTATTTAGTCTTGTTGGTCATACTACTAATTCAAATCACCATCCAATTACAACCTTCCAAATTATAAGAAAAGGGTGACATAGTCCTCTCCTACTCGGAGCTTTCCCAGTCAAACATATATTAAGAACCCCCCGAGGGCTTTGCTTCTAATCCAGATCTTCGCTTTTTCATGTTGTAAACAAAGCCATTTTCTAGCGAGGAAGCAGCTGAAAGCATACTTATTCAAATGCGGCTTGCCCATTTTTCACAATATGAGCTCCAACATAGAAAATTAATGCATTTGTGAAGAACAAAATGATGCAACAGTTCGAATGCTACCAATTGCATCATTTACCACTTGACGGGCTTCTTTATACATAACATGCAAGCAATATTCAAATCATGAGCTGTTTGTTCATTTTGCAACATAAATGACTCATTGGGGTAGATAAGACTGACCTTGGCATCGGCACTAAACCCTTTAAGAAATTTTGTTTGGAGTATTCCTTGCCCAGTCAACAATGGCGACACAGCCATAGTTATAATTAGATAGGGTGACTAATAATATTTATACCGCCCCTGAGGTAGTGCTTTGCTTCTCATCCAGATCTTCGCTTTTCATGTTGTAAACAAAGCCATTTTCTAGTGAGGATGTGTATGTGTTTGAACTTAGAACAATTGGAACCATCAAAAGCTACCGTGTAGGTTATTGTTTCTATGGAACAAAACTCAGTTACATGCTTGAATGACTTGTAGAATCATGTTGTCTTAAAGCAGTCTTATTAAGATTGTTGTGACAATCAATCATATACTCTTTTTTTTTCTAGCTAAGGGATCAAGCACATACATAGTTACATACATATAGTGATGCAAAAACAAAAGATTTTGTTGACCTTTTGTGAGCATAGATTTGAGCTTAATCTCATGGCCGTGTGTTTCTTTCATAGACGTCAAACTACCTCGGCTAGTTCAAAGTTTTAAACACATTTAATTTCAAAATCCAAACTATACCCTAAACATGAATAAGGTCTTAAATCAATAGGGTGAGGTTTCAAAGTCTACATCAATTCACCCATATTTAATTTACCTACCTTCCTTTTCCTTCTTTAGGTTTAGAGACCTTAAGTGCTCTTTAACACATATGCATTATCTATCAAGTTCTTATGGCTTATCAGAAAAGTCATTCTTGTGTGCTTTTTATTTGGCGCAAAAACCAGTTGGCTCGCAAACTGTCTCTTTTGAGCGTGTGCGCAGGCGTGCCAGCACCGTGGGGTGCAGTCGTCGGGGTATTCCCTTGACCTGACTTATTCTTCAAGCGTTTGTGGACGAGGAGAGCACCAACCTCGCCACAAGGTTCTTCTCTAGCCTTCCGGGAAAGGACTTTCTGCCTTACGGATAAAGATTTTGGGTGTAATCTCTTCGCGTCACCGAATCGATACTTAGTATTGCAGACTAAGCAGAGCAATCACTGGGAAGTTTGGAGAAAGCACGGGTTGCGCTAAAGCGTGACTTTAGCTTCGCTGGGTTGCGAGGGCGTTACCCTTGCTTCGCTGGAAGTAACGGTGGCGGTTGCGCTCGCAGTCGGCTCCTAGGGAGACTAGGACTGGAAGTACGGTCGCCGGGTTGGTTTGGTGATGCTGACAGTCGGCTCTTGCAGAGACTGGGACTGGCGCAAGATCACCGGGTTTCAACGAGGTTGAAGGTTTGCTCCGGAGAGGCTTTGTAATCGCTAGGATTGATTGATTTGAGAGAGGTCATTTTTTTCGTCCTTGAAACCTGGTATATATACCTAGGGTTTCGACTGTTCCTTGTCATAGAAGGGATATTGATTGAAGTTTCCTATTCAATCCTCGCTACCTGACTCCAATAAGGTTTCGTTTTCCTCATGGATCACGGAATGGGTGAAGCTGAAACCCAAACCCGAGTAGGCTTATTTTTGGGCCGCAGGTATCGGCCCGTTATGCTAAATCCACTAAAGGATCTTGCCAAAATTACTTTTGGGCTCAAACATTGCCCCCCAGGCCCCGATATCAGGCCCATATTTGTAACTGATTGAAGGGGACTAAAACGACACGTCTGATGATCGAAACGATGCAATTAATGAGGGTTGCGTCTATTCGCTTGGCAAAACGTCTTTTCGTCGCATCGTTTCCCTCACAAAATCTTTTATTTAAATACCGCAGCCACTCTAGGCCAGTCACATCAGAATCCCTTCCAGTCTCTTAAACCCAGAAAAACTCCTGCTCCAAAACTACTTTGCAGAAACCCAGAAATGGCTCCGCCAAAGAAGGTGATCATCGATCAGGAAGAAGAACTCACTGATGGCATCGCTCGCACCTGGGGAGTCAAAATCGGTGCCCGCTGTCGCGCTCATACTTCCGTCCAGAGACCTTTGCTTCTCAGGCTTTCAAATCATCACGCCGGGCTGGGTCCGACACCGCGAGATTCCATTCCTGACGACGTCATCGTCCTCTATAGTCTGCCCATTCGTCGACCCGCCCAAGTCCTCCGGAGGACCCCTGCAGATTTCAGCAGTTGGGGTGCGCACAATCATCGAGCAAAAATAGGGCATTGGCCGTCCCACATCAGCGCAGAGGAGCTTTCCTGGTATCGTGAAGTAAGAGCACGAGATTTGGCTCGCTGGGACAGGGCAGGTATTACCCACACCATCGATTTATGCTTTCGCCTTCCTCGCGGTGGGAATCGCTCACCACTCGCTGCCTTTCTTTGCTTTTGGCATACTGCCACCAACACCTTTGATTTTCGATTTGGCCAAATGAGTATAACATTGTTGGATATCCTCACCATTACTGGATTACCCATCGATGGCGAGCCCTACCTGCATGGCCAATTTGATTCTGACACCTTCACCGCCACCATGGCCCAAACCGGTCGCAGTGCTCATAGCGGCTCCTATCCGCGGTGGGTGATCCACTATCGCAAAGAGCGCAATGCGACTGGTGGTATTGCTTTCCTGGAGTACTGGCTCTGCAAGTTCATTTTCTGTACTTCTGCTTGTAAGCCCACTGGCGCTTGGACTCTTCTAGCAACGGCCGCCGCGTGGGGCTAGGATAACCAGTGCTGGGTGCCCTCTATCGCACTTTATACCTGCTCATTCCAAACATTCCTTATTTGTACCAGACAGCTCATTCAAACATTCCTTATTTGTACCAGACAGCTCATTCAAACTGGTATATATACTAGTTTGGGAGCTAAACATTCCTTATTTTGGGAGCCAAACATTCCTTATCTGATTTGAGAGAGGTCCTTTTTTTCCTCTCTCATAGAAGGGATATTGATTGAAGTTTCCTATTCAATCCTCGCTACCCGACTCCAATAAGGTTTCGTTTTCCTCATGGATCACAGAATGGGTGAAGCTGAAACCCAAACCCGAGTAGGCTTATTTTTGGGCCGCAGGTATCGGCCCGTTATGCTAAATCCACTAAAGGATCTTGCCAAAATTACTTTTGGGCTCAAACACTTTTCATTCTTTCTCTTGAAACTTTTGTTTTTAGCAATGTATTCTCTTTGAACCAAGGTTGGTTACTGGCCAAAGAGAAGAAAAATGAAGAAAAGCATGTCAAATAGAAATTAATTAACTCTTTTTGTGTTTAGCACGTAAAATAATGGATTAAATACTTGTTACTCCTCGTACTTTTCCCTGAAAAACAGTTTGGTCCCTCGCCTTTTAAATTAAACTGAATAGTCCTTATTCTCTCAAATTCTCATATAACAAGTCCAAAATGATCCGAAATGACTATTATGCCCCTCATTTCCTATTTTTATTATTATTTTTGATTTTTTTCTCTATTTTTTAAATTTTTCTCCCTTTTTTTTTTTTATATTTTCTCTCTCCCTCCCTCTCTCCCTCTCTCCTGGCCGAACATTCTCTCTCTCTCTCTCCCTCGACCTCTCTTCTTCTTCTCTTCCTCTGCAACCACCGAAGAACACCAGCGCCGCCCTCTCCTCCGGCTCCCCCACCTCCACCGCCAAGAAGCTCCAGAACGCCATCCGCCTCCTCGAGTCCCAGCTCCGCTCTGAGGTCCTCTCCCACCTCTCCTCCCTCCAGCACGCCGACCACGCCCTCTCCACCGTCCGATCCTCCGTCCACACCCTCCAGTCCTCCCTCCGCCACACCCGATCCGAGCTCTCCTCCAAATATAATATCAGAATCATCGAAGATTCCGAGGCGAGTACGAAACTACGAACCGACCAGAGAGCTTTAATTCCCAGTCCAACAGCCTTCCACGGCTGTTACCGGCGGAGCAGTCCCAAGGAGCTAGGTGGGTGGGTGTTGCAGTGTGGAGGTAACGGTGGAAAACTGCGGAGGTTGGGAGGTGGGTGGGTGTTGCAGTGTGGAGGTAACGGTGGAAAAGTGCGGAGTTGAGCCCATAGGGGGGTGGGTAGCAAAAGGGGTGGGAGATGGTTGTGTAGGGGGGTGCATAAACCTAGAATAGGTTGGGAGTGTGTGATTTGTGGTGAGTGTGTGATAGGGGGAAGAGACCCGAAGGTGAGCTGGGCTGTGTATGGTGTGGAGGGGAATTGGGGTTCAGTGAGTTATGTTGGTGGAGGCGGATGGCGTTCTGGAGCTTCTCGGCGGTGGAGGCGGGGGAGCCGGAGGAGAGGGCGGCGCTGGTGTTCTCCGGTGGTTGCAGAGGAAGAGAAGAAGAAGAGAGGTCGAGGGAGAGAGAGAGAGACCGTGCGGCCAGGAGAGAGGGAGGGAGAGAGAAAATATAAAAAAAAGGGGAGAAAAATTAAAAAAAAATAGAGAAAAAATAAAAATAATAATAAAAATAGGAAATGAGGGGCATAATAGTCATTTCAGATCATTTTGGACTTGTTATATGAGAATTTGAGAGAATAATGACTATTCAGTTTAATTTAAAAGGCGAGGGACCAAACTGTTTTTCAGAGAAAAGTACGAGGAGTAACAAGTATTTAATCCTAAAATAATCTATATATAGAAATCTTTCTTTGTCTTTATCTGTATTTTTTTTTTTTGTGTAATTATTCAACTGATAATTATACATATACTAAAGTTGATCGCTTGCTTGCTACTGTTACTAAGCCGGTAACAGTAGCGGCTCGAGTATCAATGAAATTTGAGATTTTGAACATATGATTTTCATGTTGGGCATAGCCCCCTACTTTCGGTACATGCCTATTTCTTTCATTCCCCTATGTAGGATTTATAAACAGGCTATTAATAGAAGCAACCCAAATTGAGTACTTTAATAAATGAAGTTGGATTGATCACTAGTAAATAGTAATGTGTTACAAAATTTCATTTTATAATGGATGTAATAATAACAGTAAGAGTTCATGATCTTTGCATCTAGGAGTCTTTTCATCATGTTTTCTTGTCTTTCAGTCAAATTAGTGCCGTCCATTTATAGAAAACCCAGTTCCACATTCAAGCCAACCTTGCATTTTCTTGTCTTATAGTTTTAGATTGCATAATACTTCTGAGCTCCTGCATTATTATTTAGCTTGTTTCAAGGGTATATACTACTGTACTACTAAGGACTATTACATTGAAAAACCAGTTCCATATCCAATTCAGCCTTGTTTGTTCTTGGCTTTACCTTCTTGGACTATACAATAATTCTGATACTGCTTTCTGTATAAGTTTAATTATTTTTGTGCTGCATCGATCATTTTATCAAAATGCAGGGAGTAGCCATGGTTGATGCTCCACTTCAGGTTTGTGCGTATAGCATTGAACTTAGATTCATAAATTACTTAATTATGAGATTTTTTTGTTTGTTTTTTTTTTTTTTTTTTGGTATTGGTAGTGTGACCATATCTTGTCAATTCTGAAACAAGCAGGGACAGTATAAAGCTATGGCAGTTTGTTGGGTTCTTGGACTAGGGACTCTATTTGCGTGGAACAGTATGGTGACTATAGAAGATTACTATTATGTTCTATTTCCGGTGAGCACCTTGATCATGTTGTGTTCTTTATGGAGCTGAATCACAACTTACTAGACCGTTCTGTTTTTGTTTGAGATTTAAAACATTATGATTATGATCTTCCTATTGCAGGAATACCATCCTTCGCGGGTTCTTACCTGTCTTTATCAACCATTTGCACTTGCAATATTGGCAATATTTTCATACAATGAGGCAGAAGTTGATACAAGAAGGAGGATCTTAGTTGGTTACAATCTCTTCTTCCTTGGTACCTTTATGCTAATAATTGTGAGTAATGCCTACATCACATGTTCTCGGTTTGCTCCTTCTTGTCTATGTGATTCATCAATCATCATAGTTCTGTTACTTCAAACCAAATTTAGCTTCATTTTGAATTTGTAATAGGTAGATTTAGCTACATCTGGGACTGGAGGGATTGGATATTTTATTAGTATATGCACAATTGTTGGTGCATTTGGGGTTGCAAGTGCCCATGTTGAAGGTGGAGTTGTGGGTGAGCTATCTTTTATGTGCCCTGAATTCATCCAGGTTGAACTTTTATGTAAATGTTCCCAGTGACTTATTTTTAGAACATAAACTTTCAAACTTCTTATGATTGTTGTTTTTGGGTTCTGCTTCTGCAGTCCTTCTTTGCTGGCTTGGGTGCAGCAGGTGCTTTGACTTCTGCCTTAAGGTTGGTGACAAAAGCTGCCTTTAAGAACTACGACAATGGTCTTCGCAAGGGAGCAAGTAAGAAAACTTTCTGTATCAAAAAGACTGTTTGGTGAACGGTTCATCTTCATTTCTTTATATATCTCTATGGAGTTATTCACACTTTTGAATGAACTTTTAAGTATATTCTTCTGACTATTGTTTGCAGTGTTGTTCCTGGGAATTTCCACATTCATTGAGCTTTTGTGTGTTCTATCATATGCAATTTACTTCCCGAGACTGCCTATAGTAAAGTATTACCGCTCAAAGGCAGCCTCAGAAGGCTCTAAAACAGTATCAGCTGATCTTGCCGCTGCTGGTATTCAAAAACAAGCATCAGGCACAGAAGTATAGATAGCAACTTTTTCTAGTCTCATGAAGTCATTTTTGTTTTGAGGACAGACTCGGATAGATTTAAGTACTTACATGATTTTTAAACTTCCACAGGTCCAAAATGATGCTAACCTTCCACATAGATTGAGCAATAAGCAATTATTGGTACAAAATATAGATTATGCTCTTGACTTGTTTCTCATATATGTACTGACATTGTCAATCTTCCCTGGTTTCATATTTGAAAATACTGGAGAGCACCAGTTAGGGTCATGGTGAGTTTCAATGTTCCTCTCATTTGAAGTAAATTCTGTTTTTGGAGTAACTGAACTCTAGCACTATGCAGGTATCCACTTGTTCTAGTGGCAGTGTACAATGTGTTGGATTTGATATCAAGATACATACCTGTTGTGCATTTCCTAAAGATCGAATCCAGAAAGGGTCTCATGATTGCAATCCTATCTCGTTTTTTATTCGTTCCTGCATTCTACTTCACCGCAAAATATGGTGATCAGGCAGGGATGATCATACTCACATCAGTCCTAGGATTAACAAATGGTTATCTCAGTGTCTGTGTAATGACAGTGGCACCGCGCGGTTATAAGGTAAGTTAATTTTTGTCAACATGGTTCATTGCTCATGTAAATATTCACATATATAGGTTAATCTTAGTGGTTAATTGCTCCTGAAATTTACTTGCCTGGTTGATTTTGCAGGGCCCTGAGCAAAATGCCTTGGGAAACATTCTTGTGCTGTGTCTTTTGTGTGGCATATTTGTTGGGGGTTGCCTTAACTGGTTATGGCTCATTGGTAAAGACACATATTAAAAAGATCCAATTAGTGAAGAAACAAATTGGCACTAGTTGGATACTAGTTAACTGAAAGCAACTGATTAATTGTAATTATACTTTGTAAAACTTTATTAACCATCATGATGTAGTACTCAATCTCTTCTTTTTTCTTAATCAAGGTGGGCTTCCTGGCCACAAAGGGGGAAAAAAAAAAACCATGTGGCTTGAAATGTCAACTTTTGTAGAAAGTAAATCCTTCTGTCTCTATGCCTAACATTCTCTACCGCCGCCCTTTATCTTTTCGGTTTCATCGGCCGATTTCTATGGTTCACAACTACCTAACTACCTTGGACATCTGATATCACACACCTTTCCTATGGTGATTAGGAATGGATGGTTTTTACGAATGTTAATCTCATTGTTGGTGAGCATGGGTACTGTAAATTTTGTGGTTTCTCATGAAAAGGGTGAAGAAGTTTTTAAAAAAAAAAAAAATGATCTTCACCCAGACGCCACCGTTTCAAATTTTTGATTGCTTCTCCCTTAGTCTTGCATGTTCTAGTGAAGATTGTTCTTGTAAGTGTCAATCTCTCGGAGGATCCAGTTGGAGGCTTCTTTTATTTCTTTTGATACACTTTGTCTCCTTGCTCACCTTTTGGGCATTAGTCACTTCATGAACAACAGCAACCAGCATCAGTTTGGCTCAGAAGCCAAAAACCATTGTGCATTCCAGTGATTCCACACCCCTATATATGCCATTTTTGCTTTCACATTCCATCGAAGTCGATCTTCTCCATGAAAATGTAAGGTGTCCTTTCTCTGTGCTCACTTTTGTTTCATGCATTAGTTCAGTGTGTGTGTGTTTATATATTGCTTGAACATGTCTATTGGATTTTGAATTCTGATCATCATCTTTTATATTTCCTGTGGTGATGTTCTGGATAATTTTGTTGGCAATGCTTTCCATGCGGTTTTGTATTCTAGGTGATGCATGCATTCATATTTTGCTTGGCAATGCATTCTTTGTGGTAATGTCTTCTGATTAATCTTGTTGAAAAATGCATTCCTTGTGGTAATGCATCTATATAATCATCTTTGGTAATGTATTCTTTGTGTTGAAAGCACCTATGTATTGTGTAAGGTCTGAAATCATTAGGTTTTAAGTTCTATTAGTTCACCAATTATTTTCCTATTTTTGGTTCATCCCGTTCTCTCATTCACCCCAAGCCCTCGTCCTATTAGTCTCAATTCACCCATACTTAATTAACCTACCTTCTTTTTCCTTAGGTTTAGAGACCTTGAGTGTGCCTAATTTTTTCAAACGCATATGCCTTATCTATCAAGTTCTTATATATGGCATATCAGAAAAGCCATTCTTGTGTGCGGTTCATTCTTTCTCTTGAAATTTCCGTTTTTAGCAATTTTAATTCTCTTTCAACCAAGGTTGGTTGCTGGCCAAAGAGAAGAAAAATGAAGAAAATTAAGCATATCAAATATAAATTAATTCTTTTTGTGTTTAGCACGTAAAATAATCTACATATATAGAAATCATTCTATCAGTGAAATTTGAACATGTGCCTCTGTGTATGTAAGACTTATAAAAACACACCATTAATATGAGCAACCAAAATTGAGTACTTTAACAAATGAACTTGGATTGCTCACTAGTACTGGTTCATGTTGGTTCTTCCCAAGAGGATCAGGTAGAAGGAAAAGTTTGAGCTATGTTACAGAGGTTACCGGTACAGAAAACAAGGATGATTGTGAAATCATGTGAATTGTAATCAGAACGTTACACAAAAGATAAAAGATATGACCTCCGTATATGGAGCAATCACATGCAAAACCAGATTGTAGAGCCAATTTCCATTGATATCAAGTACCTTTTGTGAAATTGGATGCTCACAATTCCAACATTATTTTCACTTTTAGAGCACTGGAAATTAATTTTGGTATCAAGTAGCAACATTTTCTGTATACTGGATGTACTAAGAGTAAGAGTTCATGATTTTTGCATGTAGTACGTTTTTCATCATGTTTTCTTGTCTTACAGTCAATTTAGTACTGTCCATTTATTGAAAACCCAGTTCCACATTCAAGCCAGCCTTGCATTTTCTTGTTTTACAGTTTTGGATTGCATAATAGTTCTGAGCTCCTTCATCTTTATTTAGTTTGTTTCAAGGTTATATAATAGAGTACTACTAAGGACTAAACATTGAAATACCAGTTCCATATTCAATTCTGCCTTGACTATTCTTGGCTTTACCTTCTTGGATTACACAATAATTCTGATACTGCTTTCTGTATAAGTATGTTAATTATTTCAGTGCTGCATCTTTTTATCAAAATGCAGGGAGGAGCCATCACCGTTGCTCCGCTTCAGTTTGAGCGTCTAGCATTGAACTTAGATTCAAGAATTACTTATTTGTAAATTATTTTATTTTTTTAATAGTGTGATCATATCCTGTCAATTCTGAAACAAGCAGGGACAGTTTAAAGCTATGGCAGTTTGTTGGGTTCTTGGACTGGGGACTCTATTTGCATGGAACAGTATGGTGACTGTAGCAGATTACTATTATATTGTATTTCCGGTGAGCACCTTGATCATGTTGTGTTCTTTATGGAGCTGAATCCCAACTTACTAGACCGTTCTGTTTTTGTTTGAGATTTAAAAAAAAAAAAAAAATATAGGCACAATGAACATTATGATTATGATCTTCCTATTGCAGGAATACCATCCTTCACGGGTACTTACCTGTCTTTATCTACCATTTGCACTTGCAGCATTGGCAATATTTTTATACAATGAGGCAGAAGTTGATACAAGAAGGAGGATCTTAGTTGGTTACACTCTCTTCTTCCTTGGTACCTTTATTCTAATAATCGTGAGTAATGCCTACATCACATGTTCTCGGTTTGCTCCTTCTTGTTTATGTGATTCATCAATCATCATAGTTCTGTTACTTCAAACCAAATTTTGCTTCATTTTGAATTTGTAATAGGTAGATTTAGCTACATCTGGGACTGGAGGGATTGGATATTTTATTAGTATATGCACAATTGTTGGTGCATTTGGGGTTGCAAGTGCCCATGTTGAAGGTGGAGTTGTGGGTGAGCTATCTTTTATGTGCCCTGAATTCATCCAGGTTGAACTTTTATGTAAATGTTCCCAGTGACTTATTTTTAGAACATAAACTTTCAAACTTCTTAAGGTTGGCAACGGTTCATCTTTATTTCTTTATATATCTCTATGGAGTTATTCACACTTTTGATTGAACTTTTGAGTATATTCTTCTGACTATTGTTTGCAGTGTTGTTCTTGGGAATTTCCACATTCATTGAGCTTTTGTGTGTTCTATCATATGCAATTTACTTCCCGAGATTGCCTATAGTAAAGTATTACTGCTCAAAGGCAGCCTCAGAAGGTTCTAAAACTGTATCAGCTGATCTTGCCGCTGCTGGCATTCAAAAACAAGCATCAGATACAGAAGTAAAGTTGCTATCTATATTTAGTTTCATGAATCCATTTTTGTTTTGAGGACAGTCTCAGATAGATTGAAGTAATTACATGTTTCTTTAACTTCCACAGGTCCAAAATGATGCTAACCTTCCACATAGATTGAGCAATAAACAATTATTGGTACAAAATATCGATTATGCTCTTGACTTGTTCCTCATATATGTACTGACATTGTCAATCTTCCCTGGTTTCATATTCGAAAATACTGGAGTGCACCAGTTAGGCTCATGGTAAGTTTCAATGTTACTCTCATTTGAAGTAAATTCTGTTTTTGGAGTAACTCAACTCTAGCTCTATGCAGGTATCCCCTTGTTCAAGTGGCAATGTTCAATATGTTGGATTTGATATCAAGATACATACCTGTTGTGCAATTCCTAAAGATCGAATCCAGAAAGGGTCTCATGGTTGCAACCCTAGATCGTTTTTTTATTAATTATTGCATTCTACTTCACCGCAAAATATGGTGACCAGGGATGGATGATTATGCTCACATCAGTCCTAGGATTTACAAATGGTTATCTCAGTGTCTGTGTAATGACAGTGGTACCACACGGTTATAAGGCAAGTTAATTTTTGTCAAGATGGTTCATTGATCATGTAAATCAGATAGGTTAATCTTAGTGGTTAATTGCTCCTAAAAATTACTTACCTGGTTGATTTTGCAGGGACCTGGGCAAAATGCCTTGGGAAACATTCTTGTGCTGTGTCTTTTGTGTGGCACATTCGTAGGGGGGTTGCCTTAACTGGTTATGGCTCATTGGTAAAGACACATATTAAAAGATCCAACTAGTGAAGAAACAAATTGGCACTAGTTGGATACTAGTTAATTGAAAGTAACTGGTTAATTGTAATTATACTTTGTAAAACTTTATTAACCACCATGCTGTAGTACTTAATTTCTTCTTTCTTAATCAAGGTGGGCTTCCTGGCCACAAAGGGAAAGAAAAAAAATAAAGAAAACCATGTGGCTTGAAACGTCTACAAATGTAGAATGGAATTCCTTCTCTGTCTCTATGCCTAACATTCTGATAAACACAACATAAGCAACCCAAATTGAGTAGTTTAACAAACGAGCTTGAATTGCTCCACTAATTGCTCACGCATGTTGGTACTTCCCAAAGTTCATAAATGAATGGTAGAGGGAAGAGTTTGCAGGTAAGTCATAAAATGAAGTGAAGTTACGAGCTCAGGTACAAGGATGATGTGAATGGCAATCAGAACGTTACCTAAATGATGAACGTCATAAGCAACCGCTTTCATTTAAAATCTTAGTCCTGCATCTTAGTTTGTCTATCCATTGGAAAAACCAGTTCCATATTCAAATTAGCCTTCTCTGTTCTTGGCTTTACTTTTTGGAGTACACAGTAACTCTGATACCTTTCTTATAAATTTATTTCTGTGCTGCAGCAATGCTTTAGGTTTGTGTGCAAGTCCTTGAACTTAGATTTAACAGTTCATTGATGAGATTCTGCTTTTTAATTTTTTTATTATTATTTTTTTTTACGCCAATTAAGTGTCATCATTTTTTTTTTTGGCTGCAACAAGCAGGGACAGTATACTGCTATAATATTCATGAAAATCCAGTTCCCTATTTAAGTGAGCTTGTCTTTTCTTGGCTTTACTTTTTAGATTACACAGTAATTCTGATACCCTTTTCTATATAAGTTTATTTCTGTGATGTATGTGTTTCTAAAGGAAAATGGTACAGATAGACTCAAGGCTTTGGAATGATCATAAATTTGAGTTTGCCATTATGTATATATGAAGTTAATGTTTTGCTCAATTGATGTTTGTACAGTAGATGGAGCTATATGTATAATCAATGTGCAAAAGCCTAACAGCTAAGAAACAAAGAATTCACATGTGATTTCTGGCTATTGTACAATTGATTGTGTGGTTAAGACCTGGACTTGTACTTGAAGAGCAGGCTGAGCAGCGCAAGCTGTCTTCATGTGCTGGTTGTTGACATGAGCTGTATCAATTAACTTGAATATGACTTATTTTGTGTATCAATAGATTAAGATTGATTACTTTCCCTTATGTACATGGATGTAATACTATGTAAACCTCCTTGACAGATGAATAGAAACATCACACTATTCCCAAATACTGTTTGATACTGGTATCAGTTTGTGCATTTTGTTGCTTGTAATTAATGGCGTGATCTTGTTCTGCTGGTATTGTTTTCTAGATGCAGGGAGTAGCCATGTCTAAGACTCAAACAATGCTTGAGGTGTGAGTATAATGCATTGAAATTAGATTCAATAATTCATTTATGAGATTTTTTTGCTATATATTTTTCCAATTTTAAGTGTGATTATAACTTTTCAATTGGTGCAACAAGCAGGGCCAATATAAAGCTATGGCAGTTTGTTGGGTTCTTGGACTAGGGACTCTCTTCGCGTGGAACAGTATTGTGACAATAGGAGACTACTATTATAATTTGTTTCCGGTGAGTTGCTCAATCATTTTGAGCTGAATATATACAACTTACTAGACAGTTCTGTTTTGTTTGATATTTTTCATATCTGCAATATAGGACAATGAACATTATGATTATGATTATCATCTTTTTTCTTGCAGAAATATCATCCTTCGTGGGTTTTTACCCTTCTTTATCAGCCATTTGCCCTTGCAACATTGGCAGTACTTTCATACAATGACTCAAAAATTGATACAATAAGAAAGAGGATCTTAGTTGGTTACACACTGTTCCTCCTTGGTACCCCTATGCTAATATTCGTAAGTAATGCCCGCATTAGAGGTTCTTGGTTTGCATCTTTTGGTTTATATGATTCTATTGCTTCCAAGCGACATAACTTCACTGACTTCGTAATAGGTGGATTTAGCTACATCTGGGACTGGAGGATTTGGATATTTCATCGCTACATGTGCAATTGTTGGTGCATTTGGGGTTGCAGGTGGAAATGTTGAAGGTGCAGTTATGGGTGAACTATCTTTTATGCGTCCTGAATTCATCCAGGTTGATATTTTATCTCAATGTTCCCAATGCCTTATGTATAAACTAAAAACTTTCGAACTTCAATGCCAATTCATATTTGTTGTTTTCATCTTCTGCTTCTGTAGTCCACATTCATTGAGCTTCTCTGTATACTTTTATATGCAATTTACTTCCCAAGATTGCCTATAGTAAAGTACTACCGCTCAAAGGCAGCCTCAGAAGGCTCTACAACTGTATCCGCTGATCTCGCCACTGCTGGCATTCAGGAACATGCATCAGATATAGAAGTATAGATTACAACTTTCTCTAGTCCTTTTGTGGAGGACAGTCTCAGATAAATATAAGTACTTACCAGCTTTCTCAAACTTTCATGCATGCAGGTCCATATTGATGCTTACCTACCAAATAGATTGAGCAATAAGCACTGATTTGTGCAAAATATAGATTATGGTCTTGACTTGTTTCTGATATATATGCACTGACCTACTCAATCTTCCCCAGTTTCATGTTCGAAAATACTGGAGAACACCAGTTAGGCTCATGGTAAGTTTAATGCTAATCTGTCTAGAGTAATTTCACTTATATATATTTTTTTTGAGAATTTAAACTCTCTCTACAGGTATCCACTTGTTCTGGTGGCAATGTTCAATATGATGGATTTGATATCAAGATACATACCTGTAGTGCAATTCCTAAAGATTGAATCCAGAAAGAGTCTCATGATTGCAACCCTAGCTATCTCGTATTTTATTCGTTCCTGCATTCTGCTTCACCGCAAAATATGGTGACCAGGGATGGATGATCATGCTCACATTAGTCCTAGGATTCACAAATGGTTATCTCAGTGTCTGTGTAGTGACAGTGGCACCACGCGGTTACAAGGCAAGTTAATTTTTGTCAATGTGCACGTGTAAATCAGATAGGTTAATCTTAGTGGTTACTTGCTCATGAAAATTACTTGCCTGGTTGATTTTGCAGGGACCTGAGCAAAATGCCTTGGGGAACATTCTTGTGCTGTGTCTTTTGTCTGGCATATTTGTGGGGGTTGCCTTGGCTGGTTATGGCTCATTGGTAAAGACACATTTTAAAAGATCCAACTAGTGAAGAAACAAATTGGCACTGGTTTGAATAGTATTAGTTAACTGAAAGTAAGTGGTTAATTGTAAGTATATATAATATGTAAAACTTTTTTAACCACCCTTCTTGTAGTGGTAAATGAAAAAACCATGGACCAAAAACTTCGTCTTTTTCATTTAACTTGTAATGCTGAGTTTGGTGATTAAGTCTTACGATGCTCCTACTTCATTCTGGAAGACTGTTACCATCCTTCAAGGCTACCTCTTTATAAATGCATATTGTTTTCATGGATGGATACTATATAGATTTTTATCAACGCAGTTGACCAAAGTCAAGACTGTATTACAAGCTTTCTCTCTATATCTCCTCAACCTTACAATTTTGAATGCTCTATGTAAATTTAGCAGCCTTATTTTTAGGATATGCGCGCCACCAATATATTTATAGACAAATGCAGTTACTAACCAGTTTTTCCTCTCATTCGGATAAAATCAGTGTTTTTTACAGTTACCTACCGATTTCAATGGTCAATGTTGGAGTTCACTCTTCCTCATAATGCTTTCATTCGCTTCTATTTGAAATAGCAAGCATGAACTTCCCCAAAACCGAAGTAACCAGAATATATATGTTCAAGTTTGAGAGTTCCTGAAGAGATCTCTCTGACCGTTTTCATCATTAAACTATTTTAGTTATAATGCTGCCTTGTTCGTGTAAAATATGAATCTTCCTTGCCTCGTCTCCACTCCAACTTTATTCAATGCATAACTACGTGAAGCAATAGTTCCTTATGTTCCAAACAATCCTCAGCATAACTTTCTTCATGTTTCCAATTTAGGATAGTTCATGAGAAAGTGCAGGACAATGTTGGCCTTCGCTAAGATTTCAAGGTTCGAAAAACTAATACACCACCCTGCAGTTTGTCAATTGATCCGGAGTTTGCACAAGGAGTCAATTCCGGTAGCGTGGGAGAAACCAAAAATTGGTTGGACTAAGCTGAACTTTGATGGATCATCCAAGGGCAAAGCAGAAAAGGCAAGCATTGGAGGGCTATTTAGAAATCACAAGGCAGAGTTTTTACTTGGATATGCTGAATCCATAGGAAGAGCAAACAGCGTCATTGCAGAACTTGCTGCACTAAGAAGAGGCCTTGAGTTGGTTTTGGAAAATGGTTGGAGTGATGTCTGGCTCGAAGGTGATGCCAAGACATTGCTTCACATCATTGCAAAAAGAAAACAGGTTAGATGTGCAGAAGCACAGAGGCATGTTTGTGAGATAAACTCAATTATTCCAGAACTTAACAACTGTGTTTTGACTCACATTTATAGAGAAGGTAACCGAGCTGCTGATAAATTTGCTAAAATGGGGCATTGGTATCAGAAGCCTCAAATTTGGGAGCACATTCCTCCTCATCAAGTGTTGTCCATCATGCATGAAGATGCTGAGGGCAAGGTTCTTTTCCGTAAAATAAGATGAGAGTAAGCCGGACCTAAGGGGAGTCGAATGAGGCAACCATCATGCCCTGAGGGCACAAAGTTCTACGGGTATATATGTAGCTTGTTTTAGACTATATTATGATGCAAATATGCATCCTAGGGTATATAGTTAGGAGCTTGTTATTTGGATATATATATATATATATATATATATATATATATATATATATATTTGCATCCAAGTTCGAGTCTCAATTTTACTACTATTTTTCCTTTTTCAACGTAGTGTTAAAGGTCTGGTAAACTAGGCCGAACAACCTCATGTTCGGGATGCTCTTGTCCATTATAATTTGCATGTGTATCATTGGGGATTATATATGATAGAATGATCACTTGAAGCCTGTAACTTTTGTAAATGAAAGCTTAATTAATGCATATATGCCTTGTTGCCTTGTTGGTGCTATTGGTGCTGGGGGTTCAGGCGTTCAGCTTATACCACATCGTTCTCATAAGGGTGACAGTAAATGTAGGTGTTATATATACAAACACGGTTTCAAATTAGGATGTTGATTTGTAGCTAATTTCATAAAATCTCTTATTCTACCTATAACCGGCAGCTGGTTGGGTTTGAAATATGTGCATATGAGTTTGAAAATTGGACTCAGTCCTTGGTGTCTGTTTACAGGAATATGTCAATCTCATCATGAAGTACAACATGATTTAATCATGTGAATGAGTGAATCTATGATAGGAAAAAGAAAAGGATCGAAAATGGGGGGTTGACTTAGAGGATCTGAAATTCTGAATATACAATTTTATGTTTTTATTTTCATTCGACGTTTACTTTAGTCGTGTATAAAAAACGGAACAATTGTGTGAGCAAAAAAATGATGTGGAAATAGGGGGTTAACTTGGGGGATCTGTTTATACAAATTTTATGTTGTTATTTCCATTCAACGTTTAATTGAGTCGGGTATGAAAAGTTTAAACAATGTGTGAGCAAAAGAATGATGAATTCGTAACGAATAGGTTAACAAATTTGAGTCTGGCTTCTTCATCTCTATCGAGGATCTCTCCATACTTGCAAATGGATGACTAGAGGTTCCCTTATTCTCGTGTTTCTTCTTGATGTTGCTTTAGGTTTCCTGGAGTTTTCTTTTTGTACTTCTAGGATCTTAACTTGTGTTCCTTTTCTTTATTTTGTATTCATTCTTTATTATTAAAAAAAATCCAAATAAGGGACGGGTAGTGAGATCCCATAATGTGGGAGGCCGTACCCTTCATTTTTGGGTTTGAGGGTGAGACTTGCTTATTAAATTGTCCGTCTCTGGAAACCTAATATCACCCAATTTCCTATTTAATTATTAAAAAAAAATCATATATAACGTTTGTTTTTTTTTTAAAACCGGGCTAGGGTTGAAATAAGCCAAAGTCTAGCAAGCACAGAAATGAAAACCGGGCTAGGATTGAAATAAGCCGAAGTCTAGGAAGCACAGAAAATCCGTTTCCTAATTATTATTAGTAGGTGGAAATGTAGTACAACTACCATACACCTAGTACAGAGAAACGTGCAGCCATAAAGGGTTGGTTTGGGAAGATGAAATGATAGTACAAGATCGTTATTCCATACGTACAAGTCTCCACTCTCTACGTGTACTACCTTCTTGAATCTATTGCTACAGCCAATTATAAAAGAGGGCATCAGTACTATCAGATCTATGATATTGATCGAGCTAATTAAGTGTATATGGCACAGGAGGTTTCAGAATGAAGAAACGTCATTGAGTGCAGCGTTGATGAAGTCCTTAATTTCCGATGATATTCATGGAGGCGAAGTTAAGGAGATTTCATCAACGCTGCACCCAATTATGTTTCTATCCCTTCTAGACATTTGCAAGTGTTTTTATTATAGATCTTCTTCTTCAACATTGAGATTCTGGAAAGGTAAGTATCCTGGTTTTGGAAATTATGGTGTTATGTATTGTCCTTGAGAGCAACTGAGCAAGTCTATAGTCATTTTCGGGTTTGTAGATGAACTCTTCAATTTTAGCATTTTTCTTCCCAAAATGCTGGAGGCTGATGAGGGAAATGACCAGTTGACTTTTCTTTGTTCATTAGTTGACTTTTTGAGAAGAAAAATAAAAGTGCTGTATCTTTCTGAGGAGAAACGGAAAATTACAATGAAAAGCCTCTCGGACAACTAAAATTTTGAATATCCAAATTGAGAGCTGAAACCACTGTAGCAGAAACGCTATTGATCCTAATCATCGGAGAATGAAGATTATAGCCACAGGAAGTAACAGCATCCGCTAAAAAATTTGCTTCCCAAAAAATATGGGAGAAGGAAGAAGCCAACATCTTGATATCCCGGATGAGATACTTGAGCTTCCAAGGAACTTCACAGGTCCTCTTTATACAATTAATAACAAAAAGGGACATCTTTGAGCGCTGAACATTGTACACTTGTTTTAATATATAAATAATTTTCATGTCATATATTATACATGTAACTAGCTAGTAATTGAACTTTGGTTTATTTAGGAATGAGTTTTTGATTTTGATGTGGAGTCCATTTTCATTCTTATATTTGTTTGCTTGAGTAATCACGTACAAGAGAAATCATGAATCGTAATGATTTTTCACATGCGCCGAAGGAGTTTATCTTGGACCTACGAAACATTTGGATTCCCCTTGACAAAGTCAAAAAATAAATCGTAATGATTTTTTATTTTCATATTAACTTCAGGTAAATAAACGTGCTATAATTGATTTACGAGGAAAAGTACAGTAAAAGAAGAGATGAGTTGAGGGTAAAACCGTCGATCTACACTCGGTAAAACCGGACCGAAACCGATTTTGTTCATTTGTTGGTTGGTGCGGTTCAGTGCGGTTACTGGGGGTTGGTGTGAAAATTAAACCCCTAGTTGCCTTTGTTATGTTCCGCAATTCTCTATACTTTTGGGTCAAATTGGACACTTAATCAAGGGCCAAACGCCAGCACCTAGCAAAGAAAAGCCCAATGTGAGCCCAGGAGGCACGAAACAAACATAAACATTAGCAAAATATATAGATGCTGAAACTGTCATCTCTTCCGTTCACCACCGTAATCAACTCCTAGTTCATAACCCAGAATCAGACGGTGGTTTTTTCTTTTCTTTTTTTCTTTCGGTCTGGAGTATCAGATAGTGGTTGATCGAGCCTAGCCATTCAGGGCTAATTGATAAGTAAGCTTAATATTTCAATATAAAAACTAACTTCATATATGACTAATCCAGAAATATCCGCAATGGATGGTTGCGGAAATAGGAACTAGCTAGTTAATAAATTGTTTTTTTACACGAAGTGAAATTGCCACCATTTTGTGTATATGCCAGACCATTTTATGGCTTTTGTTGAGCTTTTTGGTTCCGATTTCGACAAAAAAATGACAAAATCAGAATTGATCTCAGGCCTAGAGTTATTCCACACATTATTATTCAAAATTTAAAAATGTGTAGGATATAGAGAAAATTAAATGGCCTCAGTTTTACTTATTTTTTTTTAGCTCCGCTACTCTTGCGTCATGACAACATAGATCTGAATAGTAATTATTAAATTAGCTGCTAGTTTTTTTTTCTTTTTAAAATATTTAAAGCACATTTTGTCATGCGAGATTAAAACTTGAAACCCCATCTATCAATGAAAGAGATTAAGGAAGAGCTAGTTGCATGATGGGATTTGTTAAGAGTACAATTAGCAACTTAATTAGCAAGGATAGCTGTAGTCGATAGAAGAGATATATAACAGAATACGGATTAGTCAGATTTTTCTGATAGTATATATTCTACGATCATGAGGGTTATTATAAACATGCAAGAATGAAAACTTCGAACTCTTCATGGCACATTGGCACATGCAAACCCTTCTTGTACGTAATAGTTGTCGTGCACTTATGTCTCAAGCTAGCCCATTTTTCTTCTAAAAACTCCATGAAACACAGAATATGCTTCAGAATTTTTTGAAAAACATTCTCACTCCGCCTATCTTTTTGGGTATGAATCCATGAATCTATGATCAAAACCTTAATAACTAATAAGCTTGGCTGCCTGAATTAACGTTACAGAATTCTGCATCTTCCTCATTTGATTTCTTCACCTCCACTCAACTGCATCACAATGATTCAAACTATAGATAGCTAGAAGCTTACGTCAAGGAATAGTTCCTCACACGATAGATATTTCATAATTCTGCATATAGTATGTATAGTCTATATATTACGTACTTCTGTTTTGCATCAATACATTATACATGAATGAGAATTCCACGTTTTACTCGCCTTAATTCATTGAAGGTGATCGAGGAGCTAGATTCATATATATTCTTGGTTGGCTTGATTCTCATTTGAAAGTTCTTTCTGCATGCATAGTACAATGATGTTAGCCTTTACAAATCTTTGGAGGTGTCAAATTCTAGCTGGTAGTACTACAAAACCCAGTTCGTTTTTAGTGCTCAGAAATTATCGCAAAGAACCGATTCCGGTGACATGGGGAAAGCCGAGAATAGGGTGGAAAAAACTGAATTTTGATGGATCTTCTAAGGGAAAATCAGGAAAAGCCACCATTGGAGGTGTGATTAGGAACCACAAGGCTGAATTCTTGCTCGGATTTGCGGAGTCAATTGGAGAAGCCAACAGCACCATCGCCGAGGTCACAGCCCTTCGAAGAGGCCTCGAGTTTGTGTTAGAAAATGAGTGGAGTCACGTATGGCTTGAAGGTGATGCCAAGGCCATTCTTGACGTCATTAGGAAAAGAAAACAGATGAATAAGATCAGATGTAAAGAAGTTCAAAGGCATGTAAGTCATATAAACTCGATTATACCAAAACTAGACGATTGTATTATTAGTCACATATATAGGGAAGGTAACCGAGCTGCTGATAAACTTGCTCAGTTAGGGCATCAACAAGACGAGCCTCGGATTTGGCGGTACATTCCCCCCGATGAAGTTGTTGCCATTGTTCACGAAGATGCAGAGGGAAAGATTGTTATACGTAGAAGATGAATAGCTACAGAAATTAATATTAACCTAGCTAGATATATACAATTAACTCATACAATTAAATCTTTCGCTGAGATTAATTGGCATGTATATATAGTCTAGACTAGAACCAATTTGGTAACGACCACCTACAGTCGGTCTACATATAATAAAGAATAGACTTGTCTATCTCGCAGCATTGAACTCTGCAGAAAATAATGAAATGTATTTGCCTGATGAAAACCATTTCTTAATTAGATCTTATCTACCAGAGCCAAAGCTGTCGTACGTAGATATATATAGGCTTTTCCATTACTTTAAATTTCTTTGACATGGTCCATAATCTATATATGAAAAGAGTAGTAGATGATGTATACACTTTAATTATGTACAAAAAGAAGAGGAACCTCGATCTAAATGGTATTCTATGGCATGGGTTCGTATATATAAGGAAAAAGCTAGCTACAGTACAATTTTAATAATTAGAGACTTAAAAAAGATCGAAGATCGAAAAGAATAAACTGTATTGGAGACGTCGCTCTGGTTTGGAAAGAAATATCAACCAAAAACCAAAAGAAAAGAAAAAAAGAGAGACAAATATGCAGGAAAATTATATCCTGTTCTGCATGTAGATATATTATTTGATTGAGACATCTTTGGGAAATATAAACAGACTAATGAGCACTAGTCCATGATAATAATAATAATAACAATATATAGGAAGAGAGTGAAGATTCATTTCAGTTTTCATATCTAAGATGGATTAAAGAGAAAGGAAGACGCTTACTCCAAGCTTTCATTTCCATATCAATATCAAATTCCCAAAACAAAAATTAAAGAACAGAAGCAAACTAACAAACAATCTAATTGAAAAGCTAGACAGGACAAGATTTACCCAAAAAAAAAGGGGCTAAGAACAAAGAAAAGAAGATGGTAGTGTATGGCAATCTATATTTTCAGATTACATGCAAGGAACAGCTAGAGAACAAGATGTACCCAAAAAATAAAATAGATGAACAAGTTTTAACATATATGAAACACCTTATTCTAGTTTGACACTAAATATCACCCTAAAAGAAAGAAAGAAAAAAAATCAGCAAATTAAATTTTAGTTCTGCACAAAAAGATAAAACTTTGAGGCTTGAGTTCTCTAAACACACAAATCTCTGGCCCATAATCACTAAATCCTCCCCATATTCATTGCACTAGTAATCTAACAGTAACACGGACAGCACTTACTTCAAGCTTTCAAATCCCACTTCAGTTACCAAATTCCAAAACAGACTACAGAAAAATGGTCTTGCACCCAAAAATGTATCACTCAAACCCTCATCAGAAATACCCAAAACACTTGAGGCTTGATATATATCTCTAAACAAAACAGCAAATTAAATTTTTGTTCTGCACGAAAAGATAAAAACTCGAAGCTTAATATTTCTAAACACACATATCTCTAGCCCATAATCACCAAACCCTCAAAGCATATCACACTTGCTTTTAGCTTCCAAGCTCCAAATCAGACACTACAGAAAAAAAATGGTCTTGCTCCTAAACATGTATCACACTCAAACTCATATCCTCATCAGAAATACCCAAAAACCTAAACAAGGCACAAAAACTTGCACAATGTGATTCATCAAAAACCAGGTTCTAGTAATTAGGACTACAAATTCGGCTACTGTCACATTTTAGCAGAGCTATTATGGGCTTTTTGGACTGTCATCAAAATCCAATCCATGAGAGACTTGAGATTTAAGAAACTGAATCAAACTGTGATCACTGATTGTGACGAGAGTCCTTGATCTGACTCAGATTGAGGATTTCGAGAGACCCAATTGGACTCTCCATAAATTACCAAACTTGCCACTGGGGATTTTCGGAGATTAAAGCCTCTCTCTCTCTTTTTCTTTAAAGACTGTTTCTTTTAGGAACACAAAAACCCCTAAAACTCTTCCTCTGCAAATAAAGGCCTCAGCTTTAATCTCAAACCCTAATTCCGATCGATTTTCCGGCGGGAATGGACCCTCTGGCCGGACCGGTGCCGGAGCATATGCGGTGCACGAGGACGGACGGCCGGCAATGGCGGTGCAAGAGGAGAGTGATGGAGAACATGAAGCTCTGCGAGATTCACTACCTGCAGGGACGGCACCGGCAGTACAGGGAGAAGGTGCCGGAGGAGCTGAAGATTCAGAGGAAGACGCAGACGGCGCCGTGCGAGGATCGAGACGGCGGCGGAGAAGGCGGAGGAATTAGGGCAAAGAAAGTGGACGATTTGGTGACGCTGCTGAAGAGGAAGAGGGCGGCGGAGGAGGCGGCGCCGGTGAAGATAAAGAAGGCGAAGGTGAAGAAGAAGAAGAAGAAGAAGAAGAAGAGGAGAGGGGGGGAGAAGAAGTGTGAGTTGAATTTGGAGCTGATAAGGATGGTGCTGAAGAGAGAGGTGGAGAAGAGGAACACGCCGCAGAAGAAGAAGAAGAAGATGAGGGTTTTGGTGGAGGAGGAGGGGAGTGAGGGTGAGGAGGGCCTTGATCTGACCAGAGACTTGCCTAATGGAAGAATGGCCATTTCGTCTTCTTCGTCGCAGTCTTTGGGGGGCAATGTAGGTTCCAATTCGGGCTCTGATGTTAGGGTTGGGGCCGAATTAGGGCCCCCCGTGCCCACTACTACCCGGCGGTGCTTTCGGTCCAAGAACATCGAGCCAATGCCTGTTGGCACAGTGCAGGTAGAAGCTCTGACTTTTTCAGCTTTCTTGCAGTTGTTTCGAATTTTTGATAATGTGGTTTCGGTGTGAAGTTTGAATCTTTGATTGTTTTCGAGTTTAGGTTTTGCCATATGGTGATGAGAATGAGGGGAGATTGAGGAAGGGTAAGAGGAAGAGGTGCCATTGGTGTCAGAGAAGTGGAAGTAGTGCTTCTTCCAGCTTGATTAAGTGTTCGAGTTGTAAGAAGCACTTGTTTTGCTTGAGCTGCATCAAAGAAAGGTTCGTTATGTTTGAAACTCAGGGGAATTTGATAGCTGCTCTGTTCTCTTCTGGATGTTAACTGTCTGTTGTTCATCTTTTTCTTTAGATGGTTAAATATGTTGTTACTGGTTCTTGTAGCATGGTGGTCATAGGTCTTAGTATCAGTTTCAATGGCGTATTACTTGAGAGGGGTTGATATGTACAGTATAGATGCTTACTTAAATGCTTAAAGACTAGGATAATGTTTACAAAGTCCGGATTTATGATAAAGCAGCAGTCTTGATCAGTTTTAATCAGAATGTCAGCTAACCAATTGAAAGTCAGTCAGTTCAAGGCAAGTAAAATATACTTGGTGTTAACTACTGATCTACACTTCACACTTGATCCATTTGATCAATGTGATGTGTTTCTATGAAATTTTATATGGAACTTGCGGAATTTTTGGTCCGATAGGAGATTCAATGTTAGATTACATAGCATAAAGACGTAGACTCATCTTCAATTGTGCTATTGTTTATAGCTCTATGCTTTATTCCTTCTCCTTGTTATTTTGAATGATGTTTAATGCCCTTGGTGTTCAAAACAATTTAGGTATTTTGATACTCAAGAAGAAGTCAAAATGGCATGTCCAGTTTGTCGAGGAACTTGCCCCTGTAAGGAATGCTCTGAAAATCAACCGAAAGATGCTGAAAGTAAGGTCTGACTTTGATTTCAGCTCATTTGTCAACTACAGCTTCCATATTATGATGTTGGATGCTGATGCTTGAATTTGTGAACATTCCTTTCTTTTCAGGATTATGTGGGGGTTAAAAATAAAGTTGAAATTATATTACACTTTCACTACCTCGTCTGTATGCTTCTCCCTGTGCTGAAACAAATCAACCAAGATCAGAAATTTGAGCTGGAAGCAGAGGCAAAAATGAGAGGTAGTGTGTGCAATACTTCTTAGAAAGGTTTTTCCTGGTTTCAGTTTTACGGTCGACAATAAACAAGAAATTTTCTTTTTATTTAACAGGGAAAAAGCTCTCCGAAGTTTATATCAAGCAGGCTGAATTTAGCTGCAGTGAGCAAAACAGCTGGTATGCTCTCTGTTTCACTAAAGTTTTGATGGTACAAGTGAATTCGGTTTCTTTTCATAAAAAGTAAAATAAAAGGAAATTATCTAACTTTCCTGCTTTGATTCTCTGTGCATAATTGATTTTGGAACAGCAATAAATGCAAAGCTCCCATTGTGGATCTTCACAGAAGCTGCCAAAATTGTTCCTATAACCTTTGTTTGAGCTGTTGTCGAGATCATTTTCAGGGGACTTTACGGGGAGGTATAAATACATTTCTCTCAAAGTGCTCTAATATAAATGATACTTGGGTCTCTGGTAAGGGGAAAGTTCAGAAAAGGCCAATAACTACCCATAAGCAAAATGTCCGGTACCTGTCGTCATTTGCATCAACTAACTGGAATGCTTGTAATGCTGTTGACGGTATATCTTGCCCGCCCAAGGAGTTTGGTGGTTGTGGTGACAGCTTCCTTGATTTGAGATGTTTTTTCCCTTTAAGTTGGATCAAAGAGCTAGAAGTAAGTGCAGAAGAAATAGTTTGCAGCTATGAGTTTCCAGAAACTTCAGACATGTCATTGAGCTGCCCTCTATGTTTGGACACGGACCAGAATGTCGATGGACTTCAACAGTTGCAAGAAGCTGCTTTGAGAGAAAATTCAAATGATAACTATCTATTCTACCCCACACTTTCAGACGTACATGGTGATAATGTTGAACATTTTCAGAAGCACTGGAGTAAAGGTCATCCTGTTATAGTCCGAGATGTCCTTCGGAGTACGTCAGATTTGAGTTGGGATCCAGTATTCATGTTCTGCACTTATCTTGAGAGGAGCATTGCTAGATATGAAAATAACAAGAATCCACAGGAAGCTATCCACTGCTTGGATTGGTGTGAGGTCAGTGAATTTCCACCAACTGATGCCCTGTCAAAAGTTTGAAGATTATAGGATAGTAGACTAGTTCTCTCTTAGTTCACAATTATCTACAGCTAATCCCTTCTTAATTTTAGTCCTCAAATAGAAAACTGGTTGTGTACTGACTAGCCTTAAAAAAATGATATGGCAGGTGGAAATGGGGATCAGGCAGTATTTTATGGGTTCATTGAACGGGCGAACACAAAAAGACATGTGGAGTGAGACCCTGAAATTGAAGGGTTGGCTTTCTTCACAATTATTTCAAGAACAGTTTCCAGCTCATTATGCTGAAATCATCCAAGCTCTACCACTTCAAGAGTACATGAATCCCTCGTCTGGTCTTTTAAATGTTGCTGCAAGGATGCCACAGGAAATCCCAAAACCTGATCTAGGTCCATGTGTTTATATTTCGTATGGGTGCAGTGAGCAGTTTGTACAGGCTGATTCAGTGATAAAGTTGTGTTATGACTCATATGATGTGGTAAGCTTTGGGCATCTCCATTGTGCATTAGTGTCCTGCTTTTTTTTTTTTTTTTTTTTTCTTTTGATATATGTTGTAATGACACATTTAGGCACGACACTCTCTAAGTGTCCAAGAAACTGTAACTGCAGTTCTTGCATATCATCTGAATCTATGGAATCAATCCTGTAGAACTGCCACCTCATCAGACCAACTTCACCCAGCATTAATCCAACTTTTTTGTATTTCTTTCTAGTTCAAATTTTCAAGCTTTTTGAAGAACTACTGTCGAAAGTCTATGAAAGAGAAAAGTAAGCTTTATAGTAAAGCTTCATCACTTGCATCTCTATCATGTGCATTGCTTTTCATTTTATTTTTTTCTTTCCTTTTTAATGTTAGTTTCACATATGTAACGCTTTTCTGAGGGTTCTCTGCCATTTACCTTTGGGTTTTGTGACCACAGGTTAACATTTTGGCACATACATCAGATGCCCCTATTTCTGATGAACAAGTTTCTAAGATAAGAAAGTTACTGAAAAGGCACAATCAAAATCAGAGGGAGTCTTCTAGGAATACTTCTGAACAAACTAGAGCAAAAAAAGTGAATGGAAATTCAGCATTGCATAGTCAAAACAAGGAACAAGTGAGGTCACATAATGTGATTGGAGAAGAGATGCATTTACGGAAAAGAATTGCAAGAGAATCTTGCTTCTCTGCTGCAACGCGTGAAGAATGCACTAGGAATCTCAAAGAGAGTAATATGTCACTTGATGGGGAATCTGATGTTGATTCTGAGGCCACGTTGAGTTGCTCTGGGTCTATCAATGGTGATGAAACATCTGAAGATGAGGAGTCACCGGATCTCCTTGAAAGCTCAAATGGCCATGAAAAACCCTTTGTAGAGTCATGCACTGCACAGTGGGATGTTTTCCGCCGGCAAGATGTTCCGAAACTTGTAGAATATCTCAGAAGGCACTGTAATGAATTTACTCGTAAATATGACGTTCATAAACATGTAAGTTCTAAACTCAAAGTAACTTGATCTTAGGAGGCATTGTAATGATTTTGCTTTTCATCTAGGTTACCTTCTAACTTGTGCTTCTATTGTAGGTTGCTCATCCAATTCTTGATCAGAGTTTCTTTCTAGACTCGATTCACAAAATAAGACTCAAGGAGGAATTTAGTAAGTATAATTATTGTTGTTTTTATCACTTATTGTTTTATGGGGCATTGAAAGTAACCATCTCATGGTATCACCAGAAATTGAACCTTGGACTTTTGAGCAACACATTGGAGAAGCTGTCATCATCCCTGCTGGATGCCCGTACCAGATTAGTAGTCCTAAGGTATCATGTGCAACACCACTATCATAATTTAGTAGATATTATGAAGTGCCTCATATTCTATTCAGTTGAATAATTTTCAGTTCCTTGAGTTGAGCATCCAAATGCCATTCGTGATACAGTTTATAATCTAATCCTGTTATTGGAGATGCAGTCTTGTGTACATGTGGTGCTCGATTTTATGTCTCCCGAAAATGTTACCGAGTGCATCCAGTTGACAGATGAAGTTCGCCTGCTTCCGGAAGATCATAAAGCAAAAGTGGACAAGCTGGAGGTGAACGTTTAATGATCCTTGTTTCACCGTCTTCTTTTCTTCTTAAAATTCATACATAATAGGTCAATGATAGAAAGTGCCTTTACCTTTGTAGCAGGTGAAGAGAATGGCACTCTATAGTATTAGTTCAGCAATCAAAGAAATACGTGAGCTTACTTGTGCAATGTAAGTAGAAACCCTGCTGAGAAAGACGTTTATCTCTTTTGTGCTTCTACATTTAGTGTTTTTTCTTTTTCATATTTGTCAAAAAAATAATAATAATAATAATAATAAAGAGGAGATTCTTGCTTGAAGCTATTGAGTATCTTGTGGTAAAAGCTACATCACTCAGGCTTGAGTTTCCCAAATAGTTTGAGGGTATCATACTGGCAATAAATGACAGGAACATCTATTGAGATTGTGAAAGCATCAGATGAAAGAAAGAGGGGTATAAAATTCATTTTTGATAGTATAAGGAGTGACAAAATAATTCAGAGTTTTTTTTGTGCCTGCAATTTAACAAAGTCAGATATCATTTTGCATGCAGTCTTTACAACTTAATGTCATTGTGCTTGAATAACTTAAAGGGCTTTAGCAAATTATGGAACCAGTACTGTTATGCACTATAGTGATTGTTCTCTTGATGAGGTATAGACTTTTAGTTATCAGTTTTGAGCGTGGCGATGTAGATATCAGTTTTGAACGCTGCAGGGTTTTCTAAACAATTGTTGTATGGCAGGTAGTGGTTAGATGATCACAGCTGTAGTTTCTGAGAACGTCAAGAAACTGCCTCTGCTCTCCAAATGGGTGATCTTTTGCGGAGACTGGAGAGTAGACTGTACAAATGTACAATGTTGAATGGCAGGTAATGGTTAGATGATCACAGCTGTAGTTTCTAAGAAGGTCAAGAAACTGTCTCTGCTCTCCAAACGGCTGGTCTTTTGTGGAGACTGGAGAGACTGTACAAATGTACAATGAATTGATTGATTCAGTATCTGGAAGTCTGGAACCTACCTCAGCTCTCTGTACAACGAGTCTATATGTACATTGTTGATTCATTTAAATTCTATTGTACAGCCAAGTGTATATTAGCATATTGGTTGCAGTCCTCCGATAAGTGCAGTGTTTTACCAGTCTCTTGTGCTAGGTGATAGTTCCTTCCCAGACATTAGAAAGAATGAGAATAACTACGTTTCTTTTAAGTTTTATCTAAAGACTCGGAATATTTCTCAAAGTCTTTTTTATATACAGTCATGATGCCTGCTTTGTCACGAAAATTGACGTTTTACCATTCCAAATAGGAAGACGTTTTTTGACACAAGATGCCTCAATTTCTTACGACAAACAAGTTCGTACTCAGGGCCGGCCGCCTCAGGCCACCGACCTCCGGCAATTTTCTTTTTAGATATAAATATAGACTTCTAAAATCAATTATATATTTTTTGTCGCTAAAGTTGGATAACTTACCGTCCTAGTTCAGTAGTCGGGGATCCGTGTGGGCTTCCTTTATGAAGCACCCACCTAGGTTCAAGTCATTTTTCGCTCAATGCGTTTTGCCTTTTTTATTATTATTTTTTACTGGTTCAGTTTGCCCTTTTTTTTTTTTTTTTTTTTTTTTTTTTTTTTTTTTTCTGTTTTCTTTTGGTATAAATACCTTTAGGTTTTTTATTTCATTGTTACCAGTGTCTATAGGTTTAATTTATTTTGCCAGTTATAATTTGAGTAAACAATATAGAGGTAAGAAACTACTCCATGAAGAATATATTTTGATTGAACACCTTTATATGAGACTACAATTAAGCAGTAACAACACCTTTCATTAGAGGCCCGAATTGGTTGGCATTCGTGCGTCAAAGTTAATTGGAATCATCTGCTTGGATGAGTTTAAGGGTGTGAGAGCAAAAGAAGGGATTTGAACTTTTTCAAGTATGGGAATTGATAAATTTTGAGTTTGTAATTTCGTAAACGATTAGTAGGACATTCCACTTTAAAATGAAAATGATATTAGCTGCATTGGCTAGCAGCTAATAGATGCTTGAGGAGAAATAACAGCAAGATGAAGTCATATCAAGCTCTTGGATGATGAAAACGACGTCATATGAATGAGATACTAGATTGTGTAATTTTGTTCAAAGCTATTCGGTGGCCTTTTTTTTTTTTCCTTCCTTTTTTATTGGTTTGAAAGGGGTACTAGACTACTAGTCCTTGTTTTTGCTATCTGCAGTTTACATGAATTGCAAATTCTTGTCTTAACTGCTGCGGTTTCCGGTTTATTGCAGGCCCACGTCAGCCTCAGACAAGGTCTGATGATGAGAAATCATGGCAAAGAGGAGCATGCTTATTTTGGGGTTCATATATAATGTAATGTAAGACTTTTAATTAAGGGCAAGAGTAGCATCCATGCTTAGAGCAAGTTCACCCGTAGTCAAGAAATGTCAAGGTCGAAAAGTCAAGGCGTCGACCAGTCAAGTAACTGTTCACTGCCACTGGACATGGGTTTCCACCCGTTTTTTTTCTTGACTTGTCAAGACTGTTCATTTTTCACTGTTCATCGATTTTTTCTTACATAAATGAAAAACTAGGAATAAGTACAATACAACGTTATTTAGTTGTTGTACGAGAAATTCGGTTTCTAATCGATTTTTATTTTCGAAACAAACGTTATTTAGGGGGTCGTGAAAATCGACTTTTTATACGTTCGGAATTTGGGAAAACTTCCTTCATGAAAGTTGTAGAGCTCGTCGATACGATCTCGTGCATATTTGGAACGCAATATTCGGAGTTCGTATGAATTAGTTATAAATTTTTGAAAATTTGAAAATAATTTTCTATAAAGAGCAAAAATTTCTGGTCCTTTTTCATAAGGACAGATTTTTCCTCTTTTCTTCACTTTCACCCTTGAAACTCTCTCTTCTCTCTCCTCCGCATCTCCTCAGACCCGTCGGGTCCCGACCAACTCGACCCGAGTTTTCCGGCGCCGTCGTGCGTCCTCCGGTAGCGGACCCCGGCCATACGGGCTCGCCTCGGCCCGCTCGTCCTCCCCACAGTGGTGCCTCACCTCACCACTCAGCCCAGAAGGAGATCGAAGGCCTCCCACAACCGTGCGACATGACCCGGCCGGAATTCCAGTTTTCTGGCATCCTCTCGGCGACTGGGCGTCAAATCCTGCCTAATTGCGGCGCCACGCGTCAGCGTCTCGTCCTCCACTGCCTTACTTCAGCGCGTCGTCTTCTCCATTTCTGTAGATAACGTGGGTGACGTCATCAGTTGGCCGAGCTGGCAGATGCTTTGGCTGGGTGAAGAAAAATGTCAGCCCGTTGCCTTTTTTCTTGGCTTCGGTCAAGGAAGTCATCTTCTTGCCCGGTCAGAACACCACCGCTGGAAGCAGGTTTTTCTCCTCCATGGTCACCACCTCAGCTTTTCCTAGCTGGTGACCAGTCAAGAAGCAACCGGTGGACTTGCTCTTAGGGGTGCATATATATATAATGTAATGTGTGTGGGACGTTGTCATCTTTATCTTTTGCATATTTAAAGTTTATGTTGAGGTAACTCAGGAGCACCACACTGCTAATATTATCATCTATCTACACAATTAATCTATTCAACTCAGCATAATGAGCAGCTGAAATTGCAACTAGATCAACAACTAGGCTTTCACATCCACCGACCGGCTCACCAAATTTGGTTTACTCATAATCGATAGTAGTTTAAAGTTTGAGTCTTTTTTACAGTCTAAATAAGATTACGGGGGGGGGGGGGGGGGAGGAGGATCAGATGCCAAGGACCTGCAAAGAAAAAAGTAAATATTAACCAAGCAAAGTTGCTAATCAATACCAACAATACTTCAAAGGACAAAATGAAATCAAATAGTCATGAACGCCTTGCTGGTGAATTTCAAAGATATTCAACTGTCTTATGAGCAGAAACTTGCCTGTAAACCTGGTAGGATAAACAGCAGGAACTTATTATTGTTAATTTGCCACTCGAGGAAGTGACTTCGTGACATTCGCCGACATTACATTGGCTAGTATGCCTTGTATATTCCTTTGTCATTCAAGCAACTACTGTTTCTTTATTGATTTTGTCTTCCCAACCAATTTTAATAATGGATTATGCGCAGTCAAGTATGGTTTCTCCATTCTCGATGCATCAACAACAGCAACAAGCTATGCTATCCCAATTTAAAAGGAGTATGTAACACGGAAGGAGGTCTGTACTATGGGTTGGGACTGTAAGAGTATGTAACATTAAGCAAACTATACATTAAGCAGAGGACTCGCGTATGAGGAACTTCAAGGGCTTCAAGCTTAATAGCTTATCAGCAAAAATGGGGGCCCAATTATGTTCTTCTAAAGATGCATCACCATCCCTATCCTTTCTTTATCTTCATGCTTCAGCAATTTTTGGTTCACAAGAGAAGATACCGTTGAGGGTAGCAGCCAAGCAGACCCCACTCGAGCTAGCCGCTTCTCCACGACAGGCAGCCGAGAAAGAAAGTAACCATCTGTAAACAAATCACATGATTAGAGAGAGAGAGAGAGAGAATAATAAAACTCTGTAATCAGAATATACAGAGCACCAAAAGAAAATGCTGCATGTCCATGTGATGTGATCATGTAAATATGTCTAGAATATGGTTAGGTTGTCACTGATGCAAAAGTCAACCAGAGCAAACCAGTAAGCTAGAGTTCCAACATTATTGACAATTTTCCTTTCTAAGAAAGTGAATATTGAGTTAGGTTCGACATCATCTTATTCTATAATTCGGTTTAGAAAGAAGAAAAAGAAAATACCATTTAGAGTGCTTCCTGGAGTGGCATAGCTGTAAGACCAAATGCAAGTTAAATATTTTCATACTAGATTTAACGTGTTAATTTCTTTTCTACCAGAAAAAAATAGAATGCATTGAAGTCCAAGAGCCACATTAGTATTCACTCTTTCAGCCATGATATTCACTCTTTCAGCCATGATAAGATATTCGAATGATTGGCGCCAAATTGAACATGCATATTTTCAGGACCAATCAATTGCTAGAATCTATTTGAATCCTCCAGACTCATCACAACTTTCAACAGCTTTGAACTATCAACTTGGTGCTCAGGAAGCTAAAATCAAGTAAAAATATACAATGCCATCTACTTCACACACATATGTAAACTAGAACTTGGGAAGTGAAAAGATCAAGTATCAGGTATAAAAGCATAACAAGCACCTCATGCTATTAGCAGAGCAAGCATCTCAAAAGCATCATGTTACACACAAAGCGGTACCGAGCAATAAATGAACTAAAAGGAACATGTACATACTCATTTGGACATACAGTTGTCCGATTATCAGCACAAATCTGCAATGATGACATATTATTGAACCAAGCATCCTATGGATAGTAAAAATAAGGAAAATGTAAGTATCACATTGCTGCACAGGTATATAACCCTCTTGTGAGGGCAAAAGCTCAAGTAAACAAACTAAACAACAATAAGAGATGAACTTCACACCGTAATATTCCTTTGAATGGCTTCTATCATGAGTTCAAGATCCTTACTGTAGATTACAGCAGATTCAATGATCATATTATTCCACACCTGGAACAAAAACATTCTTTTAGAGAACCTAACTTCATTCTGATTATAAATAACACAAACAGAACGTAAGCCAAACCTATAATATCTGGTCGTTGCTTTGCACAGTCATTCTCATAAAAAATAAAACCACAAAGAAAGACTCGGGAACTGAAGTGGAAGTATAGGGGAAAGAGCATAAATGTGTATTGAAGTCCATGATGATGAGGTAATAAAATTTCTTTTATTTTTTTTATTTTAATTTTGCAATTGCACCACTATACTGGTCAATAAGGAAAGTATGACTTACATGGTGAAGATTTGTTTTTCTGCAGATACCAACGGACTATTATCGTGTTTGACCCTAGATCTCCGGTGAAACCAACATGTAGAAGCTGTCAACACCATACATGACGTTCATGAAAAATGAAAATCACTTCCTCTCTTCTAAAATAAGCCAAAATTTATAAGCTTCTAAACGCAGAGATAGTATGTGATTGACTCATTGCATGGTTTGGTTTTCTTATAGGCATTTACGTTTTGAGGAACAAGTATGAAGAGCAAAACTGATGGACATCCCGAATAAAGTGAGACAAGAAAAGAAGTGCCTCTGTTAAGTTGTTTTGATAAAATACAAAAAAACGAAGGATTTTGATATTCAGGAATATTAATAATTTGGAATAGCAAGGTGTATCCAATAAATATGTGTGCGTACATTTTTATTTTCAGCTGGACTCCTGATAAGTCGAAAGTTGCATCGTATAGCTGTATATTGCTCCAGTTACACATCTCCCTTTATGTCCAGCAGAGTCATGGCAGTCTCCTATTAGAGATATCAACATGAATCAAAGTAAGATCGAGAAGCTATGCAAAATAGACCATGCATTAACATATGCACCAAATTCAACTGGCAGGCAGAAGTCACTGAAGTAATAACACATGCATATATAGCACCAATGCATAATAGAGAATCTCAGTCATCTAATTAGAGAAACATTCAGAAAATGTAATATATGATACATCAAAATAGCACTACTGAACCATTTGAAAACTAGCTACTCACTGCTGTAATTGTAGTTACACAGAAAATTGGGTGTGTCAACATAGTGTAAAGCACTGCTCCAATGATAATGAAAGCAAATCTGATCAGTCCACGAGCAAACTGCAGCAAGATCACCTCCAACAAATTCCTGTAGCAATTCTCTCACTGCAGCTAAAGCATCTTCACTCAGAACAAAGGTGTCTCATCAGAACTCCATCATCATTGAAGATTCCAAACCCACTTCAAACCCACCTCACCACCATCTTCACAGTAACAATATAGGCACAAACCTCGTTTACTTCATCCATTGACCTTTCAAACACATTTTGCTCCAACTTTATGGTATTGTAACTTCTACTGCCAAATTTTAATACTCATCATATTAAACCACTCTTTCCTCAACCACATCAAATTTTACTGGCCATTCCATCTTGTAGCTAAATTGTATACAAATACCAAAGCAAGATCACATCATTCTACTAATACATTTTCAAAGCAGTATCATAAAACCAAGAGCACCCAATATTTAAGAAAATACATAAATAAATAAAGATCAGTCCTTTAGTACTGTAAAAGTTCACTGACCTCTCTGCTATCTTGCAAACTGCATGGTGGCCTTCTTTGCCCCAACCCAGAATTCCTGGCACCAATAGAAGAAACCCTACCACACTTCCATTCCACCACAGCCCAAACAAACTCATATATCTTAAAAGATGGTGCCTTTTCGGGTTTGGATTGAGTCAAAGTCTCCTGCTTCCTCCTCTCTCTCTCTCTCCCAGAATGTTTACAAAAGAGGACGAACAAAATCCAGTTCTATTTGATACAGACACGACATGTCGTTACTCCCCATTTGGTTAAAAATACAAAGAAGACGAAAATATGGTGGGTCAAGTCAGTCCCCACAACTTTGGGTTAAAGATGAGGACAGGTCAGAAAATTTTCCGGCCCACTAAGAAAAGCATATCTGCTGGAGATTCCATTCCAACCCACACATAATTTATTATATATAACTAACATTTACTTATCTTTCATAATTTCTTACAATTGTTCTTAAGCAAGCAATAAAAACAAAATAGAGGTCAAAGACCCTATCTCACAACCCCTACAAATTTGATCAAACATAAAAGTTGAGCGCACATAGGTATTGTAATATTCACTAAGCAAAAGACGGTCGATGACAAATCTTTAACAAGCAACATCTATTATGAAATTTGTTCGGATGGTTCCCGATGAAGTATTATTAAAAGATCTTGAAGCAAATAACATATAAAGATTTGATAAAGAAAAATAGAAGTCTCGAAAGAAAATCAAAAGAGCTTTAAATAGTTTTGACGTCACGCATGAGCTTGAATGCTTGATCAAGTTCACATTTTATAATCTCAACAAACTAAGGTACTAAACCACTATGAACGTATGAAAAGAAAGAGACGAGAATTATACACACACATATGCATAATATATAAATCTGTGTCATTGTGTGTGTGTGTGTGTGTTGGGAGGAGAAGCCTGCATGTACATTCAAACGGAAACCTCAAATCAACCATTTCAGTCTGTTTAATTAATTGAAGAAGCTGAGATCAATGAAGGTCATAGTGATTACCTCACCAGGCGGACCGGAGGTCCTCCAAGTACAGGAAGTGGAAGACCCCAAAAATAAAAGACGACGAGTTTCTAGTCAAAGTCGAGGCCACGTCACTGAACCGGCGAGGCCGACAGCTTACAGCGGGTCAGCGGCTAGCTAGGGTTCTACCCACGGTACCCACCACCTCTGGGTTCCAGCGAGTTGCTGGGCCTGGAATGTTCTGGAACCATCGAGGCCGTCGGGGAACACGTGTCATGCTGGAAAGCCGGCGATCAGGTGAACGATTTGGAAATGTGAATTGTTCTTAGTTCTTATGCTGCGTTTGATTACTGAATTGATGAAATGAGGTTGTAGTTTGATTACTTGACCGTTAGTTTCATCAGAGTTTGAATTGCTGGATCAATGGTTTGTAATTAGAGTACAAGGTTTAACCCAATTTGGGATATATACACAAAAATGAAATGAATTTGGTGGCTGTTAATTTGGAGTACAGAGAAGAATTTCTTTAATTCAAGTTGTTATGTTCATCACGATCATCTTCTTGTTTTTGGCAGCCAATGCATATATATTGGAGTCACGACAGATTAAGGAGGAAACACAGTAGACTTGCGTTAGTGCAGGCACATATCCAATCTCCAGTATATAAGCATGCACTTGTTGTCGCAGCTTATATATAAGAGGAACAATTAATCAGATAGTACTTCATCATGTTAGCTGTTACTAATATCTTCTTATTGATTAAAATAAGTTAGAAATGATGATAAGAATTCAAATTGGATGCAGGTATGGGATCGACCTAGAGATTTTAATTCAACCTCTGCATGATTATTATTACAAGGACATGGAACTCCTCGATCCTGCAAGACATACAGGGAAACATCACAGATGTAAGTGCCGGATGATAACAATAGTTATCAATTAACTACTAGTTTAACAAATTAACTGTGCTAATTCTTAAAAGAGTTAGTTATATTGCTGATTTCTTCGTAAACAGGGAGTCTGGTCTGATGATGTTACATCTGGGGACATTGTGATGATATCAGTTCTTGTATAAACAAGTAAGCTCTCTCTCTCTATGTATCAATCATTCCAGATTTTATATTCTCTTCGATAGTCGGATATATTCAGCCCGGCCTCTTCCAATTTCATCAAGCCGTATTTTTATTCAGTTCTTTGCAATTTGCTCTCTTCTTCAAAAGTTTCTTGCACGCAAGCATTAGTATATTCTCGCAGATTGTAAGTATCTATGTGATTATTGTTTCAGTTGCATGCATGCAAGTTTCAGTTCGGGATCCGCCACCGACTAATAATACCTACCATAACTGGTCATGGCTTCTGCAGTTGATCTAATATGCAAATATTATCAACTTGGGAGCTACCGTTATTAATTATATGACACAGACATTACTCTATCAGTCTTCGGACTCCTAGCTCATTTAATTTCGAACATAGGATGGTCATGGTCACCTCCAGACATAGACTGAGAGAAATTATAAGTAGCCCGAAAATCTACCTCCCCTTCGAGTCGTTACCGTTGCTAGTTATTTTAGAACTCCAGATTTTCCAACTGACTAACATCAATCTTCCCTTGATAACAAGAGTCGCCTTGTATGAACTCATTTGTGTGATGTGGTTATACTACTACGTATTTGCGTGTTTAAAA
The DNA here is from genome assembly GCF_958449725.1 of Rosa rugosa. Classification (NCBI taxonomy): domain Eukaryota; kingdom Viridiplantae; phylum Streptophyta; class Magnoliopsida; order Rosales; family Rosaceae; genus Rosa; species Rosa rugosa. The sequence continues at coordinate 69,600,012 of NC_084821.1, read as the reverse complement.
GTCAACGTCGGTCTACTGCAAGGCAATGCCAGTGCCAATAGGCCAAAAGGTTACACGACTTTCAAATATATATCCAATGGAAAAAGGATTGGGATTTTGCAGCAGCGAGTGTGCTATTTGCTTGGAAAAGTACGAAAGAAAAGACAAGTGTGCAATGCTAGATAAATGCCACCACACTTTTCACCATGCATGCCTCCACAAGTGGTTTGCGACCTAGCCTCCACCAGTTGTCCGATTTGCCGCCGAAAGTATCAAATATTGGACACAAATATAGTGAAGTCTAGGGAGTTGGTGATTGTTAGCTCTATATATATGATATACGTACAGAGAACTCCAGGGATTTGGTGATTTTTGGAAGACGTCCCCTAAAAATGTAGGTGTATAATTTCCATTGAAGTTGTACATCAATAACAGAAGAGATTTTTACCCCACTTTTAAACATTCAATTTATGGTATTTACAGATGTTATTGTCATTTAATAACAGTCTTCAAACAAATAAACTTAGAACTAATAACCTCTATTTTCAAAAATCAAAACATTCGCAATTGTTGGACCGACAAAGGTGGCAGACACCCCTGAAATGCTGGCTTAAATCAGGCCATTATATTAGGAATATTGTTTTGTAATAACAGAGATTTTGTAATAGGTCTTGCCGTCTTGCTCTGTTCGTAGAGAAGATTAATATAGAAAAAATTCCCACCTTCTTTCTGACTTGGTATCAGAGCAGAGATCCAATTTGGACTGTCTGTTCTGTTGTTTTTTTGGTTCCTTTGAGTTCTTTTGGGTTCTTTTGATTGATACAGAGAGAAACACAAGCAGATCTATTTCTTACATGCCCAGAATTCCTCCGCCGCTCTGCTCCGTCAAATCTCTTCTTTTGGTTCTTAGGTCCTTCCTCTTTCTTCGCGGTTGAAAATCACAGTATAATTTTGTAAAAGTCTTGGCCCAATTCATCAACAGCTGTGGGAGTATCTTGGCTCAATCCCTTTGTCAGCTGCCGCTCCGCTAGCCACCGCAGCAACTGCAGCAGGACCCGTCACACCCAACAGCAGCACGACGGTCACGTCTCAGCCACGACGTTTGTTGACGAACGCGCTCGACGCCGACAAAGAAAATTTGTGAGGTTGTTGAGGAGATTTCGGGTTTCAGTGGCTGAGTTTATTTGGTGGAATCTGTGGTTTGTGTTTTTTGAAGGGTGAGAGCATGCCCGATTGGAATCATCACGTGCTGCACTAGAGATGTTGTCCTGCAGCAACTTTGCAACCACTTTTTTGATTAATTAAACACTCTGCAGCAAAACCCTTTTAACACCCTCATTTAATTAATCCTTTTTTCCCATTTCCCACCCAACCCACCACTTCCTCCCTTCACGCCTATCCCACATTTACTCTCCCATATTTTTGTCTGCCACCAACCACATTTTTTATTCTCCCACCAACCACCCTCCTATATTCTTTAAAAAAAAAAAAAAACTAACTTGGCTTTAGTTCTGTTGTATTTGTAATTTATCTGACTGAATATGGCTCCGGTCAACATTTACTTGACTTGCAACTATTGCAAGGAAGTTGGTCATTTCAAAAATCAATGTCCTAAGCTGCGAAGGTTCAATTCCAACAATTCCAGTTGGAAAGGAGAGAGTAATATTGGAGGAAGCAGAAGTCAGAGAGGCAAAGCAGCAATCCAACTAGTGCCACCAGAACCTCACTTCTACAGTGTTGAAGGGCAAGATCTCTCTAAGGGTATTGTTTCATTGACTAAGGAAACTCGAGGTAAAATTGGTATCACTTTACATGCTTCTGACTTTACTGGTAGTGATACATGGATAATTGATTCTAGTGCGTCTGATCATATGATCTACAACAAGTCTTTCTTTGTGTCTATGTCATCTCCTTCTGTATCTCATGTTTCTAATGCAAATGGTGCAATTTTTCCGGTCTTAGGTATTGGGTCTATTCAGGTTACACCGTCCATTGTTTTACATGATGTCCTTTATGTGCCCTCGTTGTCTCATCATCTTTTATCTGTATCTCAATTGAATTCACAGAATAAGTGCTCTGTAACCTTTTATCCAATGTATGTTGTTTTTCAAAATCTATGCCATCGGATGATCATTGGCAAAGGAGACCTGAGGGGGAGATTGTTTCACTTGGATTGCATGTACGCAGGACAAACACAAGCACCAGAACAGCCTTTGGCCCTGACATTGAGTTCTGATCGACTGAGTGAGGTATGGTTATGGCACAGACGTTTGGGTCATCCATCTTTTGGAGTTATGAAAAAGTCCATGCCTTTGTTATTTCTGGGAATAAGTGATTCTAGCTTGCATTGTGAAACTTGTGTTTTGGCTAAGAGTCATAGGTCTAGTTATCCTTCGAGCTTTCATTCTAGTACTATGCCTTTTGAGTTAATTCATTCAGATGTGTGGGGTCCTTCTAAACATTCTACCATTTCTGGAATGCGAAATTTTGTATTATTCATCGATGACTTTACCCGATTGTATTGGGTTGTCTTATTGAAGTCCAAAGATTCTGTTTTCTCTGCCTTTACAGCTTTTCATAGTCTTGTTCGTACTCAATATGATGCTCATGTTAAAGTTTTTCGTTCCGATAATGGGGGTGAATTTGTTAATCATTCTTTTCAAGAATATTTTCAACACCACGGCATAATCCATCAAACTTCCTGTCCACAGACACCTGAGCAAAATGGGGTATCTGAACGAAAAAACCGTCACCTTCTAGATATGGCCCGGTCTCTTTTACTTAGTGCTAACATGCCTAAGTACCTTTGGGGAGAGGCCGTTTTGTGTGCTTGTCATCTTATTAATCGCCTTCCATCTGCCCCTCTTCAAGGTCGTGTCCCACTTAAGGTTTTATCTAACTATGTTTCTATCCCATCATCTAATACCCTCCTGCTCGTGTTTTTGGTTGTGTTGCCTATGTTCATCTGTATAAGAATCAAAGGTCAAAATTGGATGCTAGATCCCTTAAGTGTGTGTTTGTTGGGTATGGGTCTCATCAAAAAGGTTACAAATGTTATCATCCTGAGTCCCAGAAATTTTATGTCACCATGGATGTTACTTTCAGTGAAGATGCTTGTTATTTCTTGCCTTCTGTGACTTCTCGTCAGGGGGAGAAATCTTATTATTATGAAGATTCGTTCAATGGGCAATATGGGAGTCAGGCATCTGAGTTCTCAAGGTTGGAATATTTAGGAACGGAGCTGGAAAAGGAGGATAGAAGCTCTACCAACCCATCGTCCGAGTTAGAAACGGAAAAGAGGGGTCCCGCAGGAGAAGAAACTTTGGACAATGAGTTACCAACTGGTCAACCGGATCAGTCAGACCAGTCGGCGGGAGAGGTCGTTTCAGACCCTGTTTCTGATAAGGTTCTGCAGTCTTCTGATGGCGTTTTAAACAATTCTTCAGTCTCTCTCTCTCCTTCAGTGGTCTCACCTGCTCAATCATCACCCGAGGTATGTCCTAATCCCTCCTTGTCTAACAGTCCTTCTATGTCAAGTAGTATTCCCACCAAAACCTTGCCCAATCGTTCAACCCGTGGTCAGCCTCCGAAACACTATGAACCTACTCTAAGTGCTAAGGCTAAATACCCTGTTGCTAATTATGTGTCGACCCATAGGTTATCTAAAACATATCTGGCCTTTGTGAATCAATTATCTTCTGTGTCTCTTCCTAGTAAAATGCAGGATGCCATGAATGATGAGAAGTTGATGAAAGCAATGACAATCGAGATGGATGCTCTTGAGAAGAATTGTACGTGGGAGTTAGTGTCATTACCACCTGGGAAGAAGACAGTTGGTTGTAGGTGGGTGTATACAGTGAAACATAATTTGGATGGTTCGGTGGACAGGTACAAGGCAAGATTAGTGGCTAAAGGCTATACTCAGAAGTATGGAGTGGATTACGATGAGACATTTGCACCAGTGGCCAAAATTAACACAATTCGGGTACTTCTTTCTTTAGCTGCTAATCTTGATTGGCCTTTGCAACAATTTGATGTTAAGAATGCATTCTTGCATGGTGACCTGCATGAAGAGGTTTATATGGATGTCCCTCCTGGATATGGTACTTCCACTGGAGAGCAGGTGGTGTGCAAATTGAAGAAGTCTCCAAGAGCTTGGTTTGGCCGGTTCACTAATGTCATGAAGAAAATTGGATACCGACAGAGCAATTCAGATTCCTTAAACATCGGTGTGGTAAGGTGACTGCCTTGATTATTTATGTTGATGACATGGTTGTGACAGGTGATGACATTGAGGAGATTCAAAGGTTACAAGGTCAGTTATCTTCTGAATTTGAGATGAAAGATTTGGGTAATTTGAAATATTTCTTGGGAATTGAAGTTGCCCTTGGGAAGGATTGTATTATGTTGAGTCAGAGGAAGTATGTCCTAGACTTGTTGGCAGAAACAGGTATGTTAGATTGTAAACCCGTTGATACTCCTATCGAGCAGAATCATCGGTTAGCAGAGTACTTAGATCAAGTACCTACAAATAAAGGGAGATACCAGAGGTTAGTTGGACGGCTGATTTATTTGTCCCACACTAGACCAGATTTAGCCTATGCAGTAAGTGTGGTGAGTCAGTTTATGCATAATCCCAGTGAGACCCATATGGATGCTGTATTTCGTATTTTGCAGTATTTAAAGTCTGCTCCAGGGAAGGGATTAGTTTTCTCAAAGAACAATCACTTGGATGTTTCCGGATATACAGACGCAGACTGGGCAGGTAATATTACAGATCGCAGGTCTACTTCGGGCTACTTCACATTTGTGGGTGGTAATTTGGTTACTTGAAAGAGCAAGAAACAAAAGGTGGTGGCTCGCTCCAGTGCAGAAGCAGAATATAGAGGAATGGCCCGAGGACTTTGTGAGATGTTGTGGTTGAGAAATTTGTTGAGAGATTTGGGGTTCATGCAAAAAAAGGCTATGCCGCTTTATTGTGATAATAAGGCCGCAATTGAAATTGCTCATAATCCAGTTCAACATGATCGTACGAAACATGTGGAGGTAGATCGACACTTCATTAAAGAGAAGCTGGATGCACAGGTCATTTTGTTTCCCTTCGTTCCTACTGAGGAGCAATTGGCGGACATTCTTACAAAGGCTCTATCGAGTAAAGCCTTTTATGACTCACTTGACAAGTTGGGCATTCATGATCTGTATGCACCAACTTGAGGAGGAGTGTTGGACCGACAAAGGTGGCAGACACCCCTGAAATGCTGGCTTAAATCAGGCCATTATATTAGGAATATTGTTTTGTAATAACAGAGATTTTGTAATAGGTCTTGCCGTCTTGATGTATATATATGCTCTGTTCGTAGAGAAGATTAATATAGAAAAAATTCCCACCTTCTTTCTGACTGCAATTCCCTTCACAAGGGTAATAGCAACATCCACCAGAGGCGTCGATGAACATGCATGCTAACTCACCCAGATAGGAAATACGATGACATTGTTTACGTGTTTAGGATTGCACTTTGTCCATAATGAATGTAAGGGGTTTATCTGTGTTAGCATCGATCGTTCGGATTCTGTGCGCTGTGCTTGATTGAAGTGAAAGTAATAAACGGAGATGCTCTCAGTTGGGATGTTGTGCAGACAGAAGCTCTAGTCAGTTGGGATATGTGGAAAGATATTTACCTTATATTTTCGGTAGAGTTTTACGTCCTAACTAAATACGGCAAGTTCAACTGTGGCATGCAACGGTTGTGTTTTAGCCGAAATTAACATTTTCCTGACAAGGAATGTCTGGAAGGAAACCAGACTTATATTTGTGGCCCAAATCATATATTATCGAATGACTCGTTAAATTTTTCGTGCAAGAAATGTCTAGAAAGACTAGGTAATTTTCCATACTTTTAAAGTTAGAAGTATTATACACATACTATACACAATTTTTACGTTTTCTCTGTATTTTGCACATATCATTGAATAAAAATAAATTAAATTAAATGTTTTAAAAGTCAAAAAATTAATTAATTAAAAATATTTTGCCGAATTTCTCAACAAACTATGTGATTAAATGTCCGAATGAAACATTTATGTATTTTTCGCTTAATATATATGTCCAGTATTTTACTAACTATGATTAAATTTGACACGAACTTTCTTTATTGACGAAATTTTGCGGCAAAACGCTCTAATTTGGTGGCACATAAATTGGCAAGACTAGCCTTTTCATTGGCACAAGCCATGATTTGCAAAGAAATAAGTCCTCTTGGCTTCATGACTTAATTGATGTTAATCATGTTGTTTGTTTGCTCTAGGGGGGTTCTCGTTTGGAGAACAATTTTTCCCATATTGACGTTATTTAGTTAATAAATTCATTCTTTGATAAAAAAAAATGTGAATATTATCTAATCAATTTTACCGACAACGTTTTTATTGCAAAAAGTTACGCATTATATATTCATATTTTTCAAAGTAAAAATCTCAGATAACCCTAATAGCAACGCCACAAAGCTAGAAATCACAAATTGCTTTTGGCTCGTCCATTTCTTTGTAATTGCATTATATGATCCAACGAACAATTAAAAAAAAAAGTTATCTCTTTAACTTTAGAAAAGAAAAGGGAAAAGCCGGAGACACACAATGCATGGAAAGGCTGGCATCTCATGTCTCGCTTGCATTTTTTTTTTTTTCTGGTCCTAGTTTGTTATCCCAGACGTGGACAGCAACAACTGAATATTGAAAAGATCGAGAAGCCAAACATAGCTCATTGATTTGACCTGTTTTCTTAACAAACTCAGCTGTAAAATATTTTTTCAACCAGTGCGTTTTCCAACAACTGGAGCCATACATTTTTTTTACCTAATTTGGCAATCTCAGGCATCCAACGGCCGAAAGCCAAAGATACCAACCCTGCCGACTCAGCCATCCATGATGATAGTCCATGTACAGATCATGAGGAGGCATCTCTTAGCTCCAGACGCGTTGTCTGGGTTTTCCTTTTCTTCTGCTGTCTTCGATTGTGAGTGAAATCGGATTGATCAAAAAATGCCTAAAAGATGAAATTTTTGTTGTTGCCCTCTCTTGCTGGTCTCCCTCTTTGATAGAAGGTTTCCAGCTGTAAACAATACCACCACAGCCCTAGCTCCATGGATTGAAGGTTTCTGCGCTCTCCCTCTCAATTGAAGGTTTCTGTTCTCTCCGGCCCTCATGGTTACTATTATTCTTTTCTTCATTCGTTAAAACTGATGCATGAGGGCATCTTCTCATCGATCTGCAACCACAATATGCAACTTCATCGATCTTCAACACCTTAGAGGCCAGGCCCGCGCAAATTAAACAAGATCTGATTGCAAGTTTTTGTTCTCGTCAAAACTGGAGCCTGTGCATGCCTGAGGTGGAAAGATCCTTCTCTTTTTTTGGTTTTGATTAGCATTATTTGTTACAGATCTGATTAGGGATTGATTTGACGTAATTCTTCTTTTCTAGTTTTAATTTGAAGCAGATCTGACAGTAAAAATTAAATTTGTATATCTCCTTGTTGTTAGGGATTGACTTGACCTTCATTTTCTTACTTCTATGTGAATATTGTCCTGAAAAGTACTTATAAATACAAACCTATACGGCTATAACACATAGGGATAGCCCAAGGATTAAATGATTTATTTATAATTTAAATTAAATGTGTTTTCCTTTTTTTCTAAGTTGGTTTAGTAAAATTCACCTTGATCCAAATTTTTTTAAAAAATTTATTTATAATAGAAATCCAACAAATTAGATCTTGAGTTCTTCTTTTGGCTAATAATTTTTTTTTCTAATGTTGTTTTACTTGTACAAAAGAAAACAAGTAAATTTGCCTCTAAATTTTGCATTACTTTATCATAACATTGCCTTCTCCTTCAGGGTCGTATGCCCGGGTATTAGAATTATGGAACTCAGTGTCTTTATCAAAATTCACAATATACTCCGCAAACAATAACTAATTTAACAACTCGATCCATAATTATGAGTTCCGATACTCCGCAATAATTATGGTTACTTTATTTTATGTTTGCCGTTAATTTGGCAGGTGCTGCCGAAGTAATGACTTTTGAGTCCTTGGATGCTTCTTGTGATGTCAAAGCACGTGATGGTTTCCAAACATTATTTAAAGATGCACTTGTCAGTGTGACCCTCTAGACTCGATTGCTCTCTTTGAAGAAGGAAAAGACTACAATATGCGACTAAACTCATACATCAATGATAGACGAGCTTGATATAGTATAGACATATTGCATACAGTCGTAGAGCAGTATTTATGAACTGTTGCATTAGTCTATCAGAAACTGGTCTACGACTGCATGGAACTTGTCTACTATTTATATGGAGCGGTATGGTAGATAAACGCCATTGAGCAGGTACTACTTAGTATGTTATTGATTTCAGTGTAGGGACTTGTATGTAGTAAAGGTTCATTAACGTGAATGCAAAGGGGTGTTATGTGCGAATTTGTGATAGAAAAAACCTAATATTGTTTATAATTCCACCCTTTAAATATTTCATGCACGTATTTGAGATGTATTTGTCTCTCATTGTCGTTTGAAACTGTAATTTAGGTGAACAAGACTATCAATACATTAGTAGCAAGTAAAATGCAAATGCTTTTAACATGAGTAAACTAAAGTAAAGTTGGCATTTAGTCATTTCACTAGCAACAATGCCCGCGCTTTGCCGCGGGATGTGAATCGTAACCATAATGTTTTTTCCTACTCCCTAAACTTAAAAATGAAAGGATATAAATGATAGAATTGTTTTCATTACTGTTGATCATCTAAAACAAAAGATGATCTTATCATAGTAGTGGGTCTAAAAAAGTTGGTCTATTGTAAAATTCAATTCAAAAATAATAGATAGAAATCAATACACGCAATAAAGACCAAACAATGTGGTATCCCTTTTCGATTCCAAGCATCAGTAGTATTTGTACAATTATCCTATCTACAATTGTACAAAGGCCAGATTGCATAAACCAACAAAGGAAGGAGGGGGAGAGAAAATTACATCATTCACTTGGTTGTTGACAACTTGAAGTAGAACAAACCTTTTGAAAGGACTTTGCATCCAACAAAGCAATGTCTTCTTATGGAGTAGTTGCTGTACACAGAACACTGCGGTTCCAAAAAAAAAAAAACACACACACTCTTATCAACAACTTAAAGTAGTCAATTGTTACAATACTAATTTCTGATCTAACCTGTCATAAGAGTAAATATATAGGCACTGCAGATAAAAAATGGGGGAAGATATAATATATGGTGACCACCTTGTCGCTATACTTAAAAACTATTATGCTAATGTTCCTATTGCATAAAAACGCAATAATGTTCCTATTGATTTCAAATTCCAGGTTCAAGATAAGCATTCATTTTCTAGTATGAAAATGGAGTAGGGGTTTAAATTGTTCCATATAAATGCAATAGAGTTACCTTACTTAAATCGATGAACAGTGCAAGGGGAATTAGTAGCAAATTCATTTCAATATCTCAATTTGCGAAACATAAATCAAAATAATGAAACTCATGTTAGCTCAACTACTGATTCCTTACTCCTTTCGCCAATATTTAACTCTTAACATAAATAATTCAGAAGGACAGTATATACAATAGGTTAAGTTGCAAGTAAAATTAATTACTTACCTTTAGTTTCTTCTCTGACCTTGCTGCATCTAATGTTTCAAACTACAATTGGCTCCCTCTCCTTGATTCCAAATGCAAATCTGGAAATTCTAAATTAAAACACAGGACGTATTATATACATATATACAATCAAATAAGATTAATAGGCAGAATAAGAATAAAATAGAAGACATGATCAAATAAGAGGCAGAATATGAGATTACTATGAAGACACTGGAAATAGTCCCCACGCTTTGCTGCGGGATGTAACATTATCAATGAATTAGATGTAATAGAACTAAACTTAAAAGGACGACAAAATTGTTTTCAATTGTCTTGAGACCATTGCTACATTATAAATCAAGGATCTCAGACAAAATTGTACAATATGACAAAATAGTACAATATCATCACTGCAGATCATCTAAAACAAAAGATGAATTAAAGTTTCTACTGGCAACATTTTCCATTATAGTAGTTTTCAAAAAATAGGCTATCTTAGTTTAAGGTCAACTTGGTTACAATTGCTGAATGGAACATTTTCTAAAAAATAGTTGTTCCAGGTGTATATATACAAAAGGTGTTAGCGTATTAAAAGTTGGTCATGAGTCTCTCCAAAAACATTGTTTGCTGCAGTTTTATCTATACAAAAAAGGTGCAGCAACAAATAGTAATTCAGCAGGGAATAAAATTTAGAAAAGGAGACTGAAACAGTGACCACTGACCAGGATCACACTGCTTATAAAATTTCTTCAAAATCTGCAAACAAAAATCGAGAGCAAGGAAAATTCATACTCAATATCCAAAAATTTACTAAGAGGAGGAAACCAATTGGAAACTGGAAATTGATTACCTAAATAGTGAAATGATACATAATAAAGGATACAGTTAAATGATATCAAATCCATTATTATGCATCACTTCACTATTTAGGTAATACAAACCCAACAGAACAACATTCACTGACTATAAATATCCCAGAGATTCATTTGAAAGTTAAACACTACGTATGAATCTGTAACTCATATCAATATCAGCAAAAGAATAATGCAATAGAAGGGAACAACAGTGAACTACTGAAGTTCATGTATAGAATTAAGCTTTGAAATTAAGAATATTGCGGAAGATTAACAAAAAGGCATCAATGACACTACTAAGGGACATGTATGTTAACTGTATACAAAAGTGCACATGATGAGGCATGAACCAAATGTTAATACAAATAAAAGAACCAAGCTGAGAAGGTAACTTAATTGCAGCAGTTACAGAATTCTACAAAACATAGCACTTATCAGAGGATTCCAGTAATAAAGTTACGACTACTTGCAACAACTGCCCCTAAAAAGTCATCGATCCTCAGAAATAAGCCAAGAAGGTCAAAATCCCGACTTCTTCAATAATTCCCAGAAATAACACGAATAAAAAAATAAATAAAATAAATTCATAGAAACAAAATTTAGATTAATTTCAACGATCAATATCAAGGAGTGATGATTAAGGAAAAGAAGCGCAAAGAGAGAGCCGGGGGGAAAAAAAAAAAAGAGGATGCCGTGGCTCATCAACTGCAATCACAAAATGATTCAAAACCTCATTCCTTATCATTAACTATTCCAATCCTTCACCCATCAAATACAGCACCCAGAAAGAATTTCAAATCACATTCTCACAAATTCACAAATAACTTCCACTTGTCCTATTTTAAAGCGAGAAATATACTTAAATGAGAAAAGGCACAGAATACTCAATCAACTTAACACAGGACCAGCTACTTGATCATATTTGAAAGCGAGAAATATACTTAAATGAGAAAAGGCACAGAATACTCAATCAACTTAACACAGGACCAGCTACTTGATCGTATTTGAGAGCGAGAAATATACTTAAATGAGAAAAGGCACAGAATAAAAGATTGAAGTCTCACCTATGAAATTCGAGATGAAACTGATTTCCCTTCTTCCCTTTTCTATTTGAATTTTGAATGCCTCAGACTTTACAAAGACTGCAAATTATGGAAAATCAAAAGTTATTTAGAGATAAAAAAAAATAGTTCTAACATCAGAAATTCCCAACATTGTCTTTGGTCACAAATTCCCATAAAACAAAAATTGTTCTCTCTGTTGTTTTAAATAAAGCTGACAGCCAATTTTCACTTATACTATTTAATATTACTCTTAATGCTTTAGCTGTTTGAAGATCACATCTCATTGAACCCCACTTACTCAGAATCCACTATTAAATATGGTTCAGAGCACGATAATTATGAAACCAAACCCAAAATCTCTCTAAGAAAACCAAACTCCAACAGCTCACTTTCAAAAAAAGAGGGGGAAAAAAAACTCACCACCAAAAGACACTAATCAAACTTGTTAAGAACACTAAACAAAGAAAACAGCAAAGAAAAGTTACCTCGAGCAAAAACTCCAAAATCAACAGACCAATAATATTAAAAAAAATCAAACAAAAACAGATAGCAGCAGCAGACATTCCAATTTCACACCAGCACTTCAAGTATAATCATATCAAATCAAGGACGACATACAAAAATTCATCCAATCAAGGAAGCCACTATCTAATGTCTCATAAATAAAATAAAATAAAGAGAAAAAAGTATAATCCAATAAAAATACCCATCGCAATTGAACAGCCTTGATTTAACAAACTTCCATAACGATACAGAACAAAACAACTCAACTCAACAACCTAATGTCTCTTTTCAACCAACACATAGAAATCCAGAAAGAAAAGGGGTGTAAAACGACGAATGCAAGCAAGAGCCACTACTCTACCAAGCACCCACGGATCAAACAAACCAAACACAAAACCCAATTTCACAATCGAGGATCAAACAAACCAAACAGAAAACCCAATTTCACCAAACAAAACAGTGGAAAAACCCAGAAATCCGAAACCCCCAATTCCCATCCAAAGACCACAACTTTAAACAAAACCCACAATTACCGAGCCCAAAAAAAATCGAATCGAGACAATATTTCAGAAATTCGAAACCCCCAATTTCCTCCAAAGACCACAACTTTAAACAAAACCCAGAATAACCGAGCCCAGAGGAACTCGAATCGAGACAATATTCAGAGTCGGATGCAATCAGACCTGAAAATTAGGTGAGAGAATTACCGGATTAAATGTTCAAACTTTGGAATCCTAGCTTGAAATTATCGGGGATTGACTGGGCAACGACTCTATGCTTTAGGGATTTGCCTCCGATCTCCAGAAAGCTTGAGCTTTGTCTCTCTTCGAGGAAGCTTGAGCTTGAGCTTTAATCAATATTCTGTGCTGAGTGATCAAATGCAGGTTAGAGACGGAATATTGATTTGAGACAGAAACCAATATTCTTTGCCGCATATCTAATCAAACCCTCCAGTTGCTAAATATCTGCAACCACTGTCAAGTTGATGAGACCCAAAAAACCTGAACCTTCTGGAGTTCTAGCATTCTACTGTCGGCGGGTGCTTATAACAGACTAAATGACAGGGATGTAATTTAAGAAAAAATTAAGGGCAAAAGCGTCATTTACTTCGGGCTCGAATGAACAGTGAGACGCGAATGAACAGTCCACGCCCTTTAGATTATAGATAATTACTATACATTTACTGAAAGGATCACTAAAAAGGATTCGTCCCATACGGAGAGATCATATTACTAGTGTGTTTGAATTGCTTCTTAACAATCAATATATTATTATCATGAGAAAAACAGATTGGAAATATACACATGTCTTTCAGAACAGTTGCATATTTCCCGAAATTGGTTTGAAAATACTTCTCCTTAAGTTTTTCACTTAAGTTGAATTGATGATTGGTGCCCATCATTTTAAATAATTTTTTATTATTAAATACTAGTCTTCCTACACACATGCTCTGCATGTGCCAAAAAAAAAATGGTAGAAAAAAAAAGAAGAAAAGATAATGAAAGGAAATAGTTATTATAGAGAGAAAATAGGTTGTGGGTTTTTTTGTTTGTTCAAAAATATATTTTGTAATTGTCATAATTGTCTTTGTGATTTGATTAATTCTGTAAGTATTTAAATATTTTAGAGTCATTTCTATCAAAATTTATGATTTTGACTAAAAAAACCTATTTTGTTAATAATAGTGTAGATAATTGTTATTGTTAAAATTATTTATTTATCTTTGTACATCTGATCCATGTTAGCACATTCGGACATCATGTTGCAGGAATATGGGCCGCTGTATCAACTTTGGGTCTTGCGTAGTTGTTTTCATCTTGATTAAAAAGATGGCAAGACAATATCTCATCTCGTTGATAGGCAAGCCTGCCGGGTGGCTTTTATTCCAGTAAGCTCTCATGCAGACCTTCCATTCTAAAGTTTTTGTTAAATGTATAAATTCAAAATATTTGCCTAGTAATGCAACTTCTAATAATAATAAATAAAAATTTAAAAATTTGATCATCTATCAGAAAATTAATGCCTCAGCTTAATACCAGTTGGTTTAGCTGTATTGATTTTCTCTTCATAAGTGGGATGTTGTGAGTCTGACTTACGGAAAATTAATTGATATAATAAATAAATATAAATTAATGCATCAAAAATTTACTTAAATTAGCTAGATACAATGAATTAATGACACATTTACTTATTTGAAATGAAAATAGAAATGAAGGGAATGATTCTAGTGTATGAGTTTTTCTGCAATTACTAGCTTATATAGGTATTGAAATGGGTGTGGGTCCCACCTCATTATTAGGAATCGAGCCTAAATAACGCATAGTATGATACTGGAAATAAGGGGAATTTGCTTCTACACCCAAATTCACACACAACTTTTAGATGAAACCCATCTATAAGATTGTTTTAATATACACCCAAACCTATTAATTAGGTTTCTCTAAAAAAAAAAACTTATTAAATAGGATAAATATTAAAACCCATTGTTGTTAAGAATTACTAAAGCTGCCACCATCCCCAAACTTTCTGCAGATGCAAGTCTTGAAACAGTTGCGCAAAGACATCGCCAAGAATTAATCAACTATTGATTCCAGCAACTGAAATCAATACCTAGGTTGGAGGTTATGTAATCTCCACATTCAAAAGCCTAATCTAAATCATTACTTGGGTTGGAGGTTATGTAATCTCCACATTCAAAAGCTAGAATTATAGGTGCCTAAGTCATTCTATGAATGATTTAGGTACAAATTGTGAACTCCCTGAATGATAGGTACCTAAATCATTTGCTTATGTTAAAACTCACATGATGTTTAACACCTGAATGATAGACAAAATTATGCAATTTTACTTATGGTTCATTCTACCTAAGTCATTCCTTGATTGATAGGTACAATTTATGAACTCCTAAATGATAGGTACCTAAGTCATTTTCTTATGTTAAAACTCACATGATATTTAACACTTGTACGATATGAAAAATTATACAGTTATACCTATGGTTCATCTAGAAATACAAAAATTAGCAAGTGAAAGTTAATGACAAGGATGTTGGATTATTCTATTTCATTTCTGATAAATGAGGTAAAATGAATATTTATTAAAAAGTCAACAGCTATATTCAATCAGAAGGATAAAATAGTCAAACTAAAAAAAATGTGAAAAATCATAATTATAGACTTAAAATCTATAAGGAAGGTTTAATTATGTCAATGGGTGTAGATTAAAAGAAAATATAGGAATGAATTTTTCCTAATAGGAGCTTCATTTTTTGGGTTTTTTTTTTTTCCCTAATTTTCTCTGGAAATAAATTGTATGTTTACTTGGAATTGGAATGCAAATGAATGGAATGATTCCGGTATATGAATTTTCTGCGATTATTAACTTATGTATGTATTGAAATGGGTGTGGTTCTCACCTCATTGTTAGGAATCGATTCTTGAACAACCCAGATTTAGGATATGAGCATAGAAATCAAAGCATAATGAATGCATTTTTTTTTTCACCCAAATAGGCTTACGTATTTTTAGTAACCTCAAATTACCCATAACCCTAGAAATATATACACCTCTCTCATGAACATTTATTTTTGTAGGGGTACTTTAGTAATTGAACTAGAATTAATTATGGATCATGAACATAAAAATCAACCCTAACTTTAGACAAAACCCTAAAAACCCTAACTTCTTCACAAAATTTGACACTATTCTATTCCACACTAGTAAAAGGGAAGGGGAAAGGAAAACCTTTTACAAAAGGAGAACATTTTTATCATACTTTCACTATTAGAACTATATTATCAAAAATCGGCTAAAAATTGCGCTTGATGTCTTTATGAGTGTTGAGGAAGATCCAAAAATTGAGACATCGGTTTTTAGCTGATGTTAAAATTAAAGCTACACGTACATAGCTTTTTTATAAGCACTCGATGTAAAAGTCAAGTCTTAACATAGGTCCTTTATAAGAAACCGATCTTGTTTCTTGTTATGACATCGTCTTAGACCAATAAATCAATTTACTTTCTAGTGTTTGACATATGTTATTTAGATAGAACCAGTGTAATCATTCTTTCTGACATCAGTTTCTTATTTTGGAGATGCTTTAGTCAAGTTCAAAATAATTTGCTTTCAAAGTACATAAACTAGTTCTTTGTGGAAACAATCGTAGTAATTATCATTAGAATGAGAATATATATGCTAAGCAAACAATTATTATTATTAAATACTGATAAAATGTCAATATAAAACGAGTACATAAATTGAAACAAAAGTTCAATAGTTCATAGAACTAAACAATAGAAATATAAACGAAAATGTGCCTTTTTCTCCTGCAATTAAAATTGAATGAACAATTAGTTATAACATAAAAGAAAGAAAGAAAGAAAGAAGATTGGAAACTCCTTGGTATAGTTGCCAATGAGCCTAGCAAAAACATGTGCAGATGAGTTGAGAACTAAAGTAGAGGTTGTCTAAAATAAGTTTCAGCAAAACTTATTAGAAAAGATTTACATTTGCAGGCTTGTTCAACCATCATCCACAATATTATAAACCATTAAATTTAAAGATTCAGTTGGTAAAATGAAACACTGTAATACTAATTTCAAAACTCAGAAAATTCCTGCATCTCTAAGACTAAACATGCATCTCAAAATCAATCAAAGTTCCATACCAACTTCTCTGCACAACTTTCTCATCCAAAATTTCACTACAACTCTACAACTTTCTCATCCTCATTAAGCAGCCAAAGCACAGAGAACATTTTAAGGAGAGATCACAATAGTCAAGATCAAGATAAAGTTTCAACATCAATTACCTTCATATATGGCATATCAAGTTCTTTTTCTCCTATATATACATGCATCCATTCAAAAAGTTCATAGAATATATTGATCAGGCCGTTTGATCGACTTGTAGATTAGATATATTGATCGTAGAAGTGTTCCGATCGACTTGTAGATTAGATATATTTTATTTTATCTTGATAGAAGGGGACATAATTAAGCATTGTATCTTGGAAGAAGAGGATTTGAGCTAGAGACATCATCCACATTTGTAAAGAGAAATACTAGTAGACTGATTTACTCTCAATAGCACATAGAATAATTTCTATTAAAAAATTTGGTATTCTATTTAACTAATAAAATTTTAATTTTAATTGAAATTAATAACTATAAGACGTAGTGTTTATGAGAGGCCTGCCCACCTAAAGGAATTTTTTATTTTTATTTTTTATTTTTTTTTGTGAGGGACAAACTTAAAAGAAAAAACACCCTAAGCGGTCTCATTCTCATTGCCGCACTAAAACCTTATTATTCCCAACCTCTGTTGTCGCCGTTTTTTTTCCATTGCTTCTCAATTCCTTCCAGCATCTTCAGATACTCTCTTGAAGAGACTGCTCTCATGGGTCGTCGGACGATATTCCGGATTCGTAAAGTCCTCAGAGTTCCTCACATAATTACTATCCCTAAGATAGTAACGGTTGAGAGAAGCCCCGATTCCTCGACCAGTTTTTCTGCTCGCCTCACTGGATTCTCTTCAGCAATGGCAGTCTACGGGAGTCTCCCTTCGATTTTGGACGATCCGAACGATCCTCATCTCTCGGAATTGGAGAGGTTGGAAACGGAGGCAAGGGTTCATCTCCGAGCCATCCACCGTGAGGAGGCGGAGGATGCCAACAGCCGCCGCTGGTTTGCCCAGCTGCGGAGCCGGTCCAACCCCCCCATGGCAATCGAGTGCAAAAAGTAAGAATTTTCATTCTAGATCTACATCTCCTTAAGATCTAGCTGAATGAGTTTTGAATCTGCCACAGAAAAAAGGACCGATATTCTAATTGTTATCAGCAATTTTAGACATCCGCGTTCACTCTTTTATTATTTGCAATTTTGTTTGAATTTCTTTTATTTTTCACGCTTTATCGATCTGATCTATCAGCAAAACTATTAGGGTTTTGTTCAAAGCTATTCGGTGGCCTTTTTTTTTTTTTTTGGTGGTGACAGTTGAATATCTTTGAACTGTTCAAAGATATTCAACTGTCTTAATATCTTTGAACATCTTTGAACTGTTCAAAGATATTCAACTGCCTTTTTTTATTAAGACAGTTGTCTTAATATCTTTGAACATCTTTGAACTGTTCAAAGATATTCAACTGCCTTTTTTTATTAAGACAGTTGTCTTAATATCTTTGAATATCGAGTACATAAATTGAAACAAAAGTTCAAGAAATAGTTCATAGAACTAAACAATAGAAATATAAACGAAAATGTGCCTTTTTCTCCTGCAAATAAAATTGAATGAACAATTAGTTATAACATAAAAGAAAGAAAGAAGATTGGAAATAGTTGCCAATGGGCCTAGCAAAAACATGTGCAGATGAGTTGAGAACTAAAGCAGAGGTTGTCTAAAATAAGTTTCAGCAAAACTTATTAGAAAAGATTTACATTTGCAGGCTTGTTCAACCATCATCCACAATATTATAAACCATTAAATTTAAAGATTCAGTTGGTAAAATGAAACACTGTAATACTAATTTCAAAACTCAGAAAATTCCTGCATCTCTAAGACTAAACCTGCATCTCAAAATCAATCAAAGTTCCATACCAACTTCTCTGCACAACTTTCTCATCCAAAATTTCACTACAACTCTACAACTTTCTCATCCTCATTAAGCAGCCAAAGCACAGAGAACATTTTAAGGAGAGATCACAATAGTCAAGATCAAGATAAAGTTTCAAGATCAATTACCTTCATATATGGCATATCAAGTTCTTTTTCTCCTATATATACGTTCATCCATTCAAAAAGTTCATAGAATATATTGATCAGGCCGTTTGATCGACTTGTAGATTAGATATATTGATCGTAGAAGTGTTCCGATCGACTTGTAGATTAGATATATTTTATTTTATCTTGATAGAAGGGGACATAATTAAGCATTGTAGCTTGGAAGAAGGGGATTTGAGCTAGAGACATCATCCACATTTGTAAAGAGAAATACTAGTAGACTGATTTACTCTCAATAACACATAGAATAATTTCTATTAAAAAATTTGGTATTCTATTTAACTAATAAAATTTTAATTTTAATTGAAATTAATAACTATAAGACGTAGTGTTTATGAGAGGCCTGCCCACCTAAAGGAATTTTTTATTTTTATTTTTTATTTTTTTTTGTGAGGGACAAACTTAAAAGAAAAAACACCCTAAGCGGTCTCATTCTCATTGCCGCACTAAAACCTTATTATTCCCAACCTCTGTTGTCGCCGTTTTTTTTCCATTGCTTCTCAATTCCTTCCAGCATCTTCAGATACTCTCTTGAAGAGACTGCTCTCATGGGTCGTCGGACGATATTCCGGATTCGTAAAGTCCTCAGAGTTCCTCACATAATTACTATCCCTAAGATAGTAACGGTTGAGAGAAGCCCCGATTCCTCGACCAGTTTTTCTGCTCGCCTCACTGGATTCTCTTCAGCAATGGCAGTCTACGGGAGTCTCCCTTCGATTTTGGACGATCCGAACGATCCTCATCTCTCGGAATTGGAGAGGTTGGAAACGGAGGCAAGGGTTCATCTCCGAGCCATCCACCGTGAGGAGGCGGAGGATGCCAACAGCCGCCGCTGGTTTGCCCAGCTGCGGAGCCGGTCCAACCCCCCCATGGCAATCGAGTGCAAAAAGTAAGAATTTTCATTCTAGATCTACATCTCCTTAAGATCTAGCTGAATGAGTTTTGAATCTGCCACAGAAAAAAGGACCGATATTCTAATTGTTATCAGCAATTTTAGACATCCGCGTTCACTCTTTTATTATTTGCAATTTTGTTTGAATTTCTTTTATTTTTCACGCTTTATCGATCTGATCTATCAGCAAAACTATTAGGGTTTTGTTCAAAGCTATTCGGTGGCCTTTTTTTTTTTTTTTGGTGGTGACAGTTGAATATCTTTGAACTGTTCAAAGATATTCAACTGTCTTAATATCTTTGAACATCTTTGAACTGTTCAAAGATATTCAACTGCCTTTTTTTATTAAGACAGTTGTCTTAATATCTTTGAACATCTTTGAACTGTTCAAAGATATTCAACTGCCTTTTTTTATTAAGACAGTTGTCTTAATATCTTTGAATATCGAGTACATAAATTGAAACAAAAGTTCAAGAAATAGTTCATAGAACTAAACAATAGAAATATAAACGAAAATGTGCCTTTTTCTCCTGCAAATAAAATTGAATGAACAATTAGTTATAACATAAAAGAAAGAAAGAAGATTGGAAATAGTTGCCAATGGGCCTAGCAAAAACATGTGCAGATGAGTTGAGAACTAAAGCAGAGGTTGTCTAAAATAAGTTTCAGCAAAACTTATTAGAAAAGATTTACATTTGCAGGCTTGTTCAACCATCATCCACAATATTATAAACCATTAAATTTAAAGATTCAGTTGGTAAAATGAAACACTGTAATACTAATTTCAAAACTCAGAAAATTCCTGCATCTCTAAGACTAAACCTGCATCTCAAAATCAATCAAAGTTCCATACCAACTTCTCTGCACAACTTTCTCATCCAAAATTTCACTACAACTCTACAACTTTCTCATCCTCATTAAGCAGCCAAAGCACAGAGAACATTTTAAGGAGAGATCACAATAGTCAAGATCAAGATAAAGTTTCAAGATCAATTACCTTCATATATGGCATATCAAGTTCTTTTTCTCCTATATATACGTTCATCCATTCAAAAAGTTCATAGAATATATTGATCAGGCCGTTTGATCGACTTGTAGATTAGATATATTGATCGTAGAAGTGTTCCGATCGACTTGTAGATTAGATATATTTTATTTTATCTTGATAGAAGGGGACATAATTAAGCATTGTAGCTTGGAAGAAGGGGATTTGAGCTAGAGACATCATCCACATTTGTAAAGAGAAATACTAGTAGACTGATTTACTCTCAATAACACATAGAATAATTTCTATTAAAAAATTTGGTATTCTATTTAACTAATAAAATTTTAATTTTAATTTTAATTGAAATTAATAACTATAAGACGTAGTGTTTATGAGAGGCCTGCCCACCTAAAGGAATTTTTTATTTTTATTTTTTATTTTTTTTTGTGAGGGACAAACTTAAAAGAAAAAACACCCTAAGCGGTCTCATTCTCATTGCCGCACTAAAACCTTATTATTCCCAACCTCTGTTGTCGCCGTTTTTTTTCCATTGCTTCTCAATTCCTTCCAGCATCTTCAGATACTCTCTTGAAGAGACTGCTCTCATGGGTCGTCGGACGATATTCCGGATTCGTAAAGTCCTCAGAGTTCCTCACATAATTACTATCCCTAAGATAGTAACGGTTGAGAGAAGCCCCGATTCCTCGACCAGTTTTTCTGCTCGCCTCACTGGATTCTCTTCAGCAATGGCAGTCTACGGGAGTCTCCCTTCGATTTTGGACGATCCGAACGATCCTCATCTCTCGGAATTGGAGAGGTTGGAAACGGAGGCAAGGGTTCATCTCCGAGCCATCCACCGTGAGGAGGCGGAGGATGCCAACAGCCGCCGCTGGTTTGCCCAGCTGCGGAGCCGGTCCAACCCCCCCATGGCAATCGAGTGCAAAAAGTAAGAATTTTCATTCTAGATCTACATCTCCTTAAGATCTAGCTGAATGAGTTTTGAATCTGCCACAGAAAAAAGGACCGATATTCTAATTGTTATCAGCAATTTTAGACATCCGCGTTCACTCTTTTATTATTTGCAATTTTGTTTGAATTTCTTTTATTTTTCACGCTTTATCGATCTGATCTATCAGCAAAACTATTAGGGTTTTGTTCAAAGCTATTCGGTGGCCTTTTTTTTTTTTTTTGGTGGTGACAGTTGAATATCTTTGAACTGTTCAAAGATATTCAACTGTCTTAATATCTTTGAACATCTTTGAACTGTTCAAAGATATTCAACTGCCTTTTTTTATTAAGACAGTTGTCTTAATATCTTTGAACATCTTTGAACTGTTCAAAGATATTCAACTGCCTTTTTTTTATTAAGACAGTTGTCTTAATATCTTTGAATATCGAGTACATAAATTGAAACAAAAGTTCAAGAAATAGTTCATAGAACTAAACAATAGAAATATAAACGAAAATGTGCCTTTTTCTCCTGCAAATAAAATTGAATGAACAATTAGTTATAACATAAAAGAAAGAAAGAAGATTGGAAATAGTTGCCAATGGGCCTAGCAAAAACATGTGCAGATGAGTTGAGAACTAAAGCAGAGGTTGTCTAAAATAAGTTTCAGCAAAACTTATTAGAAAAGATTTACATTTGCAGGCTTGTTCAACCATCATCCACAATATTATAAACCATTAAATTTAAAGATTCAGTTGGTAAAATGAAACACTGTAATACTAATTTCAAAACTCAGAAAATTCCTGCATCTCTAAGACTAAACCTGCATCTCAAAATCAATCAAAGTTCCATACCAACTTCTCTGCACAACTTTCTCATCCAAAATTTCACTACAACTCTACAACTTTCTCATCCTCATTAAGCAGCCAAAGCACAGAGAACATTTTAAGGAGAGATCACAATAGTCAAGATCAAGATAAAGTTTCAAGATCAATTACCTTCATATATGGCATATCAAGTTCTTTTTCTCCTATATATACGTTCATCCATTCAAAAAGTTCATAGAATATATTGATCAGGCCGTTTGATCGACTTGTAGATTAGATATATTGATCGTAGAAGTGTTCCGATCGACTTGTAGATTAGATATATTTTATTTTATCTTGATAGAAGGGGACATAATTAAGCATTGTAGCTTGGAAGAAGGGGATTTGAGCTAGAGACATCATCCACATTTGTAAAGAGAAATACTAGTAGACTGATTTACTCTCAATAACACATAGAATAATTTCTATTAAAAAATTTGGTATTCTATTTAACTAATAAAATTTTAATTTTAATTTTAATTGAAATTAATAACTATAAGACGTAGTGTTTATGAGAGGCCTGCCCACCTAAAGGAATTTTTTTTTTTTTTTTTTTTTTTTTTTTTTTTTTGTGAGGGACAAACTTAAAAGAAAAAACACCCTAAGCGGTCTCATTCTCATTGCCGCACTAAAACCTTATTATTCCCAACCTCTGTTGTCGCCGTTTTTTTCCATTGCTTCTCAATTCCTTCCAGCATCTTCAGATACTCTCTTGAAGAGACTGCTCTCATGGGTCGTCGGACGATATTCCGGATTCGTAAAGTCCTCAGAGTTCCTCACATAATTACTATCCCTAAGATAGTAACGGTTGAGAGAAGCCCCGATTCCTCGACCAGTTTTTCTGCTCGCCTCACTGGATTCTCTTCAGCAATGGCAGTCTACGGGAGTCTCCCTTCGATTTTGGACGATCCGAACGATCCTCATCTCTCGGAATTGGAGAGGTTGGAAACGGAGGCAAGGGTTCATCTCCGAGCCATCCACCGTGAGGAGGCGGAGGATGCCAACAGCCGCCGCTGGTTTGCCCAGCTGCGGAGCCGGTCCAACCCCCCCATGGCAATCGAGTGCAAAAAGTAAGAATTTTCATTCTAGATCTACATCTCCTTAAGATCTAGCTGAATGAGTTTTGAATCTGCCACAGAAAAAAGGACCGATATTCTAATTGTTATCAGCAATTTTAGACATCCGCGTTCACTCTTTTATTATTTGCAATTTTGTTTGAATTTCTTTTATTTTTCACGCTTTATCGATCTGATCTATCAGCAAAACTATTAGGGTTTTGTTCAAAGCTATTCGGTGGCCTTTTTTTTTTTTTTTGGTTTGAAAGGGGCACTAGATTAATAGTACTTGTTTTTGCTATCTGTAGTTTACATGAAATGCAAATTCTTGTCTTAACTGTGGCGGTTTCCAGTTTATTGCAGGCCCCCGTCAGCCTCAGACCGGGTCTGATGATGAGAAAGCATGGCAAAGATTAAGGGCAAGAGTAGGATACTTATTTTGGGGCTCATATATAATGTAATGTAAGACTTATTTTGGGGTTCATATACTCATAATCGTTAGTAGTTTAAAGTTTGAGTCTTTTTTACAGTCTAAATAAGATTACAAAGATATGTCTTGCACCGGGTCACGGTTGGCACCATTTGTAATTGTGTTCAAAGAACCAAGGGGGATCAGATGGCAAGGAGAGCTGCAAAGAAAAAGTAAAGATTAACCAAGCAAAGTTGCTAATCAATACCAACAATACTTCGGAGGACAAAATGAAATCAAATAGTCATGAATCACCAGCATGGCGATTTCAAAGATATTCAACTGTCTTACGAGCAGAAACTTGCTTGTAAACCTGGTAGAATAAACAGCATACCTCAGCAGGAACAACTTATTGTTAATTTGCCCATTTCTCGATTCAAAACTGATTATTATTGTTAACGGACAGGTTAGTGATGATTTGAAACTGAAAACATTGAGAAGAAATCACAAGAAGCAAGTCAAAAACGACGACAACTTAAGCAGAAATCATTTCCGCACCAGTTAAAGAGGATGAACTCCATGGAGGACTCGAGCAAGTGACTTCGCCGATAACGACATTACATTGGCTAGTATGCCTTGTATGTTCCTTTATCAATATGGTTAAGCTTAATAGTACACCATTTACAAACATATCTAATCTACAAACAGTACTGTTTATCAACCAATTGGTCATAGTACTAAACTAAGTATGGTAAATCAGTGAGCCGTCGGTTGGTGGTTAAGACATTGTGGGGAGCAATTGAAGAAAGAAAATCCCTGCAAAAGTACTAAAAATCTTGCCAATTCCACATCAATTGGTCTAATCCTTTAAGCTCATTCACGGTCAGCTGGGACTCTTGGAGCGTAAGTCTGCAAAATGAAACCAGGTGACTTATGAGATGATTTTCATATCCAATCATAACATATACAGTACATGAATCATGGTTTATCTAGAAGTCTATAACCAATAAAGAGGTTAGAGACTCGGTAAAAGTTGTGCAGCTAGAGATTGAAAGAAGCTTAGTTAGCTTAGTTCTTTTCTTTTATACATACCAAATACTAATACCATCATATCATACAGACAGGCATTAGAAGCAAAGCAGCTGTTGTGAAGTTATTACTTATGTGAATTAAGAATACCTTAAGAGTGATCACAGAATGTTGTCATTCACATATTGTACAGTTGAAATCAGTTCTTCTGCTTTGCTACTTTTTGCCTATTATGTAAACACAAATTCTCTCTATCTAGAAAAAGGAAACACTCAAACTAACTCTATATAATGCTGTGAATGCAGTTAAGGCAATAAACTAAAAACAGTCAGAATGCAAATTGACTATAGTGCAGCAATAGGCAAACCAATGTGGTAAAATTTAAATAAGAAACCAAATGATATGTAAATGTCAGTTTACCGGAGCATAATTTCCTATGGCACTAACACTTCCAGCCGCACCACGAACTGCACGATGGATTTCATTTTCAACCACTAAGTTGATTGGTTCCTGTCCCCCGTGTAGCCATCAGAGAGAGAAAAAAAATATATGCTTTAGTGAATTGAGTACCTTCAAATAAAGTCCTTTTCAAGAACGGAAAAGTACTTGAAATCCAAAAGGATGATGTACAAAAGCCAATAATGAGAAAACAATAGGCTGATACTGTATAATCATTCGGGTTTAGCAGAAACTATGAAGAAGTATTGAAATCAAAGCAAACAACTTTCATTGGACACAATTCTAGAATAGGGTTAAGTGAAAGCTTACCGTCAAGACCCAAATCAATCAATTTCAGATAGACTGCAGGCTGCAATAGCTTCCTGAAAATTCTGTCTGGCTCACCCAAGTCTCTTTTGTCGACATGCACGCGGCATCCTTCCTGTAACAAAAAGCAAATTCATGAATAACTCAGAAGCTCAAATGAGAGCCATTCGAGCAATGATCTGAAACCAAAATGTAATGTACTTTAAGTTGTTATTAATGCTTATGCAATTCACAACTCTCCTCCTTAAGTTTTCTCAAATGTAATACACATTGGTCCTGCTTGCTGCTGATTGTAAAAAATGGAACTTTAGTATGTTTGGACTAAGAAATTAAATTTCTAGCCACCAGAGACCAATAAGGAAAAAAAAAACAATCAACTTACATCTATTGAAAGAAGCATGATTTTTTGTACTACCCAAAATGTTGCAGATCCATCTCCAGATCATTCAATTTGATAATATCATGACGCAGCTAATCCATCACTAACTTACAAAATATATAAACCCTCTAAACATGTACGAAAGGAAACAGAAAGCCGATCATATTTACCTTTGAAATGATGAGAAGAAAGGCATTGAAATTAAATGGTTCGAAAATGAAAACAATAAAGCCCAAAGTTTTCTGTAATAACCTCGATTTTCAATCGAGCAAAACTTGGCGGCAGTTTTATTCAATGAAGTATTCATTTCGATTTGGTAGAAAATAAAATTACGTCAAATCTCAATTGTTAATTTCGTAGCAAGGATTAATCAAATTTCCCCTACATTAATAATCAAATCCTATATTTCTGGTTTTAACACAAAGTAGTGGCAATCACTTTGTTTTGTTAAAAAAAAAAATGGAGGCGTGCTATGTGTTTCAAGCATTAAGTAAAGTAGTGCGACACTAGTTTGCTTTTTATTATACAATTGTATAGGATTGGTGGTATACCAGCTTTGGAGGAAGAAGAACAAAAAAATCCATTTTTTCTCTCGTTCTCTCTTTCTGCCGAAACAACACCAGAAAAAGTCTGAAGATTTTCTCCAAGCTTGTTCTCGCTCCACAGGCCTTCGATCGACCCCAGACCACGTTCCACAGCTTCACCTTGATCTTGCACAGCTGCAGGAGGCAGCCTTGCGCCTCAAAACGGTCGGAAACGGCGGCGGAAGTCCGGTTAGTTTAAGCCTGTTTTAGTTCCAAGCTCGATAACTCGTGTTTCCGGCCACCGTTCCTTGCAAAACTTCATCCTCGTGCTTGCCTCAACCCCCTGAAGCCCCCAGAAGCAGCCTTGCACGGCGGCGCATCCCGTAGCAGCAACTACAAGTCAACCCCGCCAAGAACGAAACCGGAGCTATCGATCCAAATATCTCGAGCTACAGGACGTATTTTTGAGTGATTCTTGAACCAGTGAGCTCACCTTGAAGTTCTGAAAAACTCTCCAGAAGGAATCGAAGGGTTTCGTTGAAGTTTTTATGTCGAAACTCAAGCTCGCCGGATTCTGGAATTTTTCCGACCACCGAAGCTTTCGATCGGTATATCTCGAGCTACAGACCATATTTTTCTGTGATTCTTGAACCAATAAGTTCTCCTTGAGTTTCTTAACAACTCTCTAGAAGGGATCGAAGCCCGAAATTGACGTTTTGACGTCGAAATCCAGCCTTGACGGATTCTGCAAATTTCGCCGGATTCTGGAAATTTTCCGGCCACCTCGACTGTTTTAGGTGATTGACGGTTTAAGTTGGTGGACGATTGTGGATCGTATTTTGAGCTATTAAGAAGACGCAGCGGGATTAGAGGTGAGTAAACCTCACATGGTTCATATTACGAACCGAATATAATTAATTGATTTTTTTTGTCGTAATTGTGTGGAAATTGTTTATGAAATAAAGATTTGTTTTGAAATAATATGAACTTGATCAACTACGGTTCATAGGGCTGCGGCTCACAGGTAAGAAAATGAATTTAAGTATAAAATGAATTTATTGCTGTAATGCGTGTGAACTATAGTTGGTATTAATAGGCATTCCTGTGCGAATGTCTATGTATATATATTATTTACGTGAAATAATATGTATTGTTGGAATTGTGAAATATTATGTGTTGTTGGAGTTGTGAAATAATATGTATCGTTAGAGTTGTGTTGAGTTTATTGTTGAAAAGCAACATATTGTGAGAGATGTGGAGTTTATTGTTGAGAAACAATATACAGTGAGGTGTTGAGTCTTATTGTTGAGGAACAATAAATTGTTGTGATCTGTGGAGATCAATAGGTCACGGGGTGACCATGGCATACTATCAGCGACCCACGCTCTCGCGCCGGGTAGGTGGAACTGATAGTATTAAATCGTGAACCACTCTCTCGCGCCGGGTAGGTGGAAACGATCAGTTAGAGCTCTAGTCTGTCTGCCAAATGTTGAGTGATCTTATGAGGAAAATTGAGAGTAACTCATAAGTGTATATATATATATATATATATATGAGAGTGAGAAAGTGAAGTGGTTTTGTGGTGGTCGTTGTGATTGTGATGTTTCTACTTCTATACTTGAGTTAAAGGAAATGTATTTTAATAAATCAACAGTTCATTCTTGTTTACTCATACTAGCTGTCAAAAGCTTACCGGGTTTGGTGTTGTTGCAATCCCGGTACACTATTCAAATTGTGTAGCGGGTACTACTACAGGTCAAGAGAATCAGGAAGGTGATCGAGCTGCGTAGGGTAGCTGCAAGGGTGTTATTCTGATTTTCTATTGTGAGGTTTGTTATGCTCATTTAGAGCTTTACAATTTTACTTGTGAGAGTGAATTTGTAATAATAAACTCGAGGTCTTCGAGACTTTATGTTTGAGTGGCGAGTGGTGTGTTTGTTCTGAGAAAAAAAATTCAGAACGTTTATTTGATTTAGTTCTTAAATTCATGTTTCGGATTTGAATTTGTTATTCAAAATTCGGGGCGTGACAGTTTGGTATCAGAGCGTAAGGTGCATATTCGGTGATGTGTCAATACTTTCCGAGTGATGGCCCGTCTGCAGCGGATCCCCATCGTGTGCTCTTCGGTATTGGCTAAGTCATTGGGTATGCGTGAGTGTTGGGAGTTGTTTAGGCCGCTAGGTCGTTTTAGGAACGTAAATACTTTTCTAGTAGTATTGACTTGGTTAATATGGACTTGTATTTGACTTATACTACACTTTAAGCATTATACGTGTATTAACTAAGCGTACTATGCACCATAGGTAATGGACAGACAGCGAGGCCATAATGTGCGCAGAAGAGGAGGCAGAATTGGTAGTAGGGAAAGAACTCGTCCCTTAGAGGAAGTTTATGACAGTGACACAGAGTCATCTTTGGATGCACCACGTACCCCACATGTGCGCAGAAGGGGAGACAGAACCAGACGTGGGGAGCATGCCCATGGGGATGAAGTGGAGGTACCACATCTTGAGCAGCCTGCTCCACCAGTGACGGATGTGAGGGATGCCACTCGCTTGTCGAAATTGGTAAAGGAAATTTATAGTCTGGGAGCAGTTCCATTTAAGGGTGGCACAGACTATATGTTGGCAGATCAATGGATCGAAAATATGAAGGGCTACTTCCAGATGGTGATTTGTGATGAGTTGGAGAAGAGGAAGATAGCATCGTTTATGCTTCAGGAGGATGCACGGTTGTGGTGGAGTGGCACTGAGAGGATGATGGACGTGACCACTCTAACCTGGGATGGCTTCATGGAACTCTTCAGGCAGAAATACTTCCCAGTTACAGTGAGACAGCAGTTGGAACGACAGTTCCATTCAGTAACTCAAGGAAAGTTGAGTGTGAGGGAGTATGAGGCAGAGTTCAACAGGTTGTATCAGTTTGTGAGACAATTAGATCCTGAGAGTTTGGCCATGAAGTTTCAGTTGGGGCTGAACCCATCGATTCGGCGTGATGTAGCCATTTTGGAACTAAAGGAACTAAGACTCGTTGTGGCTAAGGCATTAACCATCGAGCAGGAAAACCAGATCCTTCTGGAAGAGCAGACCGCTGAGAGAGATTTTCTGAGGAAGGGAAAGGCAGTTGCAGAAAACAGCCATACAGCAGGCAAACGAGGTAACTTCTGGAAGAGACAAAGGACTAACCAGCAGACACCAACTAGGGCCATGGTTGCAGCACCTGCTAGGGTGATGCCTATTAGACAGGTGGCACCTCTGAAATGTTTCAACTGCCAGGAGTTAGGGCACACTTCGCGAAACTGCCCGAAACCAAAGAATTTGGTGTGCTTTAATTGTGGCCAGGCAGGACATGTCTCCCGGGTTTGCCCGCAGCAACAAGATAGAGGCCAAAGAAACCAGCAGAGACAACAGCCTCAAGGTCAGGCTAGAGTCTTCGCCATTTGTCAGAGAGGCACAGGGGTGGAAGGTACCTTATCTATCTATAACTATCTTGCTAGAGTATTGTTTGATACGGGAGCCTCCCACTCTTTCATATCTAGTTCAGTAGTGGATGTGTTGGGATTGATTGTCATGCCTCTTACTAGATCATTATGTGTTACATCACCCCTGGGTGTGTCTCTTGAGCTGGATATGTTTTGTGATGATTGCCCTATTGGGATAGGTGGTAGAGAGTTCTCTGCCTCATTGATTGTGATTCCGGATCACACATATGAAGTGATTTTGGGTATGGATTGGTTGAGCCCGAACCATGCATTGATTGACTGCTTTAGGATGATTGTATCCTTCCATATCCCTGGACAACCAGTGTTTCATTACCGTTGTCTGAAGTCCGACATTACCATGAGGGCAGGGATTTTGGCACATATTGAGTCTGGGAGTAGTATTTCTGAGATTACAGGGATTCCTGTAGTTTCAGAATATGCTGATGTGTTTAAGGAGATACCAGGGTTACCTCCAAAAAGGGTAATGGACTTCTCCATTGAGGTGATACCAGGTACTGCCCCGATATCAAAAGCACCCTATCGGATGGCTCCAGCTGAACTTCAGGAGCTGAAGGTTCAGATTGATGGATTGCTGGCTCAAGGGTTCATCCAGGCTAGTGTATCTCCTTGGGGTGCACCGGTGCTGTTTGTGAAAAAGAAGGATAATTCACTCCGATTATGTGTGGATTATCGGCAACTGAATAAGGTAACCATCAAGAACAGGTACCCTTTACCTAGGATTGATGACTTATTCGATCAACTTAAGGAGGCTACGGTGTTCTCAAAGATTGATTTGAGATCTGGATATCACCAGTTAAGGGTGAAGGATGAAGATGTTCCAAAGACGGCGTTCAGGACAAGGTATGGACATTTTGAGTTCCTTGTCATGCCTTTTGGTCTAACTAATGCACCTGCAGCATTCATGGACTTGATGAACCGCACATTCAGTCTTTACTTGGATCAATTTGTGGTAGTGTTCGTTGACGACATCTTGATATATTCAAGGTCATCAGATGAGCATGAGAAGCATTTGAGAATTGTGCTACAGACGTTGAGAAAGAATAAATTGTTTGCCAAGTTTGAGAAGTGCGATTTCTGGCAGAAGGAAGTCAAGTTCCTTGGTCATGTGGTTTCGAAGGATGGAGTTTCTGTGGATCCTTCGAAGGTTGAAGCAGTGATGAGTTGGAGCCGCCCTACCACTGTTACAGAAATCCGTAGCTTCCTCGGATTGGCAGGTTACTACAGGCGCTTCATTGAGGGGTTTTCTAGTATCGCTTCAGCTTTGACTAAGTTGACACGGAAGGACACTCAGTTTTTATGGACGGATGAGTGTGAGAAGGCTTTCAACGAGCTAAAGACCAGGTTGACTACAGCACCAGTCTTGACTATTCCTACTAGTGGTGGTGGTTTAGTTATCTACAGTGATGCATCTCATCAGGGTTTGGGGTGTGTATTGATGCAGAATGGTTGTGTTGTTGCTTATGGCTCTAGACAACTGAAGGTTCATGAGCGGAATTACCCCACTCATGATCTAGAGCTAGCTGCAGTGGTGTTTGCCTTGAAGATTTGGAGACACTATCTGTATGGCGAGAAGTTCGAACTCTTTTCTGATCATAAGAGTTTGAAGTATCTATTCTCTCAAAAGGAGTTGAACATGAGACAGAGAAGGTGGATGGAGCTCATAAAGGACTATGACTTCACCTTAGAGTACCATCCCGGAAAGGCCAATGTAGTGGCGGATGCCTTGAGTAGGAGACCGAGGGGTATTATTGCTTCTGCCATGATTCAAGAGTGGCTCATGTTGGAGACTGCATCTGAGTTTGACCTTGTAACATCAGTGGGAAAACAAGGGATCTTCCTTGGTAGTATTTCTGTGCAGCCTACTTTGATTTCAAGGATTATTCAGGGTCAAGCGCAGGATGTGTTCTCACGTGCAAGGTTGACAGAATTAGTTGCAGATTTGATAGATGATTGTCCTTCTGAGTGGACAGTTGGACCTGATGGTGGTTTGAGGTTGAGATCGAGACTGTGTGTTCCGGATTGTGATGAGCTCAAGGGAGAGATCCTTCGGGAAGCACATCGATCTCGATACACTGTACATCCGGGGAGTACCAAGATGTATAAGGACCTACGGAGGCAGTTCTGGTGGAATGGAATGAAGAGAGATGTGGCAGAGTATGTGTCCAGGTGTCTTACCTGTCAACAGGTAAAGGCAGAGCATCAGAGACCCGCAGGTATGTTGAAGCCATTACCTATTCCCGTGTGGAAGTGGGAGCGGATCTCTATGGACTTTGTGACTGGATTGCCTAGGTCCAGACAAAGCCATGATGCAGTATGGGTGATTGTGGACCGGTTGACGAAGTCGGCACACTTTCTTCCTGTGTCGAAGACATACTCGGGTGATACTTTGTGTAAGTTGTACGTCAACATGATAGTAAGACTTCATGGGGTACCGGTATCAATTGTTTCTGATCGAGATGCCCGTTTCACTTCAGATTTCTGGGTTGGGTTCCAAAAGGCTTTTGGAACTTCCTTGGATATGAGTACAGCTTTTCATCCACAGACTGATGGACAGACGGAGAGGGTGAACCAGGTGATGGAAGATATGCTTCGAGCTTGTGTCTTGGACTTCAAGGGAAGTTGGGAGGATCATCTGCCGTTGATTGAGTTTGCCTACAACAATAGTTATCACTCTAGTATCGGGATGGCACCATATGAGGCTCTTTATGGTAGGCCATGTAGAACTCCTGTCTGTTGGGCTGAAGTAGGAGATAGAGCATTCTTGGGCCCCGAGATCGTTCAGGAGACTACCGAAAAGATCACTACTATTCGGGATAGGATCCGAATAGCACAAAGTAGACAGAAGAGTTATGCAGACTTGAAGAGAAGACCAGTTGAGTTCGAGACGGGTGATTACGTGTTCTTGAAAGTCTCACCTATGAAAGGTGTGGTGAGATTTGGTAAGAAGGGGAAGTTGGCACCAAGATATGTTGGACCTTTTGAGATTCTAGAAAGAGTCGGAGACTTGGCATATCGACTTGCCTTACCTATTAGCATGTCTGGTGTACACAACGTCTTCCATGTATCAATGCTTAGGAAGTACATCAGAGATGGAACTCATGTGATTGATCATGGTACTATTGAGGTAAATACAGATGTGACCTTTGTGGTTGAACCAGTTCGTATCTTAGATAGGTCTACGAAGAGGCTTCGAAGGAAGGAGGTGGACTTAGTCAAAGTATTGTGGAGTCACCATGATGAGGGTGATGCATCATGGGAGTTAGAGTCAGACATGAGGAAAAAGTATCCACAGCTTTTTGTCGACGAGCGTGCTTGAATTTCGGGACGAAATTCCTTTAAGGGGGGTAGATTGTAATAACCTCGATTTTCAATCGAGCAAAACTTGGCGGCAGTTTTATTCAATGAAGTATTCATTTCGATTTGGTAGAAAATAAAATTACGTCAAATCTCAATTGTTAATTTCGTAGCAAGGATTAATCAAATTTCCCCTACATTAATAATCAAATCCTATATTTCTGGTTTTAACACAAAGTAGTGGCAATCACTTTGTTAAAAAAAAAAATGGAGGCGTGCTATGTGTTTCAAGCATTAAGTAAAGTAGTGCGACACTAGTTTGCTTTTTATTATACAATTGTATAGGATTGGTGGTATACCAGCTTTGGAGGAAGAAGAACAAAAAAATCCATTTTTTCTCTCGTTCTCTCTTTCTGCCGAAACAACACCAGAAAAAGTCTGAAGATTTTCTCCAAGCTTGTTCTCGCTCCACAGGCCTTCGATCGACCCCAGACCACGTTCCACAGCTTCACCTTGATCTTGCACAGCTGCAGGAGGCAGCCTTGCGCCTCAAAACGGTCGGAAACGGCGGCGGAAGTCCGGTTAGTTTAAGCCTGTTTTAGTTCCAAGCTCGATAACTCGTGTTTCCGGCCACCGTTCCTTGCAAAACTTCATCCTCGTGCTTGCCTCAACCCCCTGAAGCCCCCAGAAGCAGCCTTGCACGGCGGCGCATCCCGTAGCAGCAACTACAAGTCAACCCCGCCAAGAACGAAACCGGAGCTATCGATCCAAATATCTCGAGCTACAGGACTTATTTTTGAGTGATTCTTGAACCAGTGAGCTCACCTTGAAGTTCTAAAAAACTCTCCAGAAGGAATCGAAGCGTTTCGTTGAAGTTTTTACGTCGAAACTCAAGCTCGCCGGATTCTGGAATTTTTCCGACCACCGAAGCTTTCGATCGGTATATCTCGAGCTACAGACCATATTTTTCTGTGATTCTTGAACCAATGAGTTCTCCTTGAGTTTCTTAACAACTCTCTAGAAGGGATCGAAGCCCGAAATTGACGTTTTGACGTCGAAATCCAGCCTTGACGGATTCTGCAAATTTCGCCGGATTCTGGAAATTTTCCGGCCACCTCGACTGTTTTAGGTGATTGACGGTTTAAGTTGGTGGACGATTGTGGATCGTATTTTGAGCTGTTAAGAAGACGCAGCGGGATTAGAGGTGAGTAAACCTCACATGGTTCATATTACGAACCGAATATAATTAATTGATTTTTTTTGTCGTAATTGTGTGGAAATTGTTTATGAAATAAAGATTTGTTTTGAAATAATATGAACTTGATCAACTACGGTTCATAGGGCTGCGGCTCACAGGTAAGAAAATGAATTTAAGTATAAAATGAATTTATTGTTGTAATGCGTGTGAACTATAGTTGGTATTAATAGGCATTCCTGTGCGAATGTCTATGTATATATATTATTTACGTGAAATAATATGTATTGTTGGAATTGTGAAATATTATGTGTTGTTGGAGTTGTGAAATAATATGTATCGTTAGAGTTGTGTTGAGTTTATTGTTGAAAAGCAACATATTGTGAGAGATGTGGAGTTTATTGTTGAGAAACAATATACAGTGAGGTGTTGAGTCTTATTGTTGAGGAACAATAAATTGTTGTGATCTGTGGAGATCAATAGGTCACGGGGTGACCATGGCATACTATCAGCGACCCACGCTCTCGCGCCGGGTAGGTGGAACTGATAGTATTAAATCGTGAACCACGCTCTCGCGCCGGGTAGGTGGAAACGATCAGTTAGAGCTCTAGTCTGTCTGCCAAATGTTGAGTGATCTTATGAGGAAAATTGAGAGTAACTCATAAGTGTATATATATATATATATATGAGAGTGAGAAAGTGAAGTGGTTTTGTGGTGGTCGTTGTGATTGTGATGTTTCTACTTCTATACTTGAGTTAAAGGAAATGTATTTTAATAAATCAACAGTTCATTCTTGTTTACTCATACTAGCTGTCAAAAGCTTACCGGGTTTGGTGTTGTTGCAATCCCGGTACACTATTCAAATTGTGTAGCGGGTACTACTACAGGTCAAGAGAATCATGAAGGTGATCGAGCTGCGTAGGGTAGCTGCAAGGGTGTTATTCTGATTTTCTATTGTGAGGTTTGTTATGCTCATTTAGAGCTTTACAATTTTACTTGTGAGAGTGAATTTGTAATAATAAACTCGAGGTCTTCGAGACTTTATGTTTGAGTGGCGAGTGGTGTGTTTGTTCTGAGAAAAAAAATTCAGAACGTTTATTTGATTTAGTTCTTAAATTCATGTTTCGGATTTGAATTTGTTATTCAAAATTCGGGGCGTGACATTTTCTTTCAAGATCACTCACGCATTTCACTCATTTTCCCACTTCCCTTTTAAACAATCTGACAGACTAATTAAACCATTTCTAATCTTCTCTCCCAACTCCCAAAATTTCGGTGGTTCCAACTCCTAAACCACAAAATACCACTTTTTGGTCTACTCATCCCTTCTGATTTGCTTTCCCACTCTCAAAATAATATTGGGTCTTTGGCATCTGGGTATTTGGATAATTATCCAACATCTCTAAATTTGCCAAAAACTCTCTACCACATTTCCTGCGGTTGAAGCAGAGGCAAATAAAAAATATTACACACTAACGAACATGAGCGAAAAAGAATCAAAGCAACATTGCTGATGGCAGAAACAAAGAGAAAGCTCTTGTAAATTTAACAGCTAATAAAAAGCTAAAAAGACAGTAGCTTTTTACTTGTACATTGCCAAAACACGTAATAATCGACAAACCCAACTCATCAGTCTTTCTACTATGGTGATTATTATGCCAATGTAAACAAAAGCTCTCTATTTTATATGAAAAATCAACATGAAAGGCAGAAAAATGTTAAACCCAGAACAAAAAAAAAGAACTTTCAAGCTCAAAAACCCATCTCCAGTACAAAACACCCAGATCTTATACACACGCAATACAAAGAAACAGAAAATGTATACAAACTGGGGAAACAGAAATACTAAAAGCTCTTCTTAGCCTAAGAAAATTGAACAGAAACACATGGAATACAAACCATTGATAAGCACTGAAACATGAACAGAGAAAATATATAATGAAGAACCTAATCTATGCTTGATTTCTTGATTTACATAAAATAGCATTACACCAATCATTTTGATCAACATGTTAGAACTTATAACATGATGAATTATCATTTAATTACATCCTTCAAAGATTAGGAAGAAGGGGAGGAAAAAAAAAAAAAAATCAATTGTAGGTTTCTTAATGCCATCACCCTCAATTTCAACAATCTCATCTGTTATCAATAGTTCCCTACGCATTCAAACAATTCCAATCAACCGGAAGGGCAGACAAATGAGAAGAGGAATCCAAGGATAGGAGTTGTGCCAAATTCAGTGTTCACTGTTTTGAAATTCATTATGAACATCAATTGACTGTTTTGAAATTCATTATGAACATCAATTGACTGTTTTGAATTCATTATGAATTCAGTTCACTAATGTGTTAGCAATGAATCCAGATTATGATATAATAAAGCAGACATCAGCCAGATTTGCAAAACTAATCCAGATTTAATGCACTGTTGATAAACTGAGAAGGTCATTCAGTTTTATGGTTTGTACCTGAAATAAAAATCACTCAGTTTTGATGTAGACGATACAAAGTTACTGCTTGTTTCTCTGTTTTTCCTGATTGATTTCAGCTCTTCACACAAATGTAAAGCTGCACAAAGTAGTCTTTAAAAGTTAGTTAGTAAATACATGAAATGAAGTACCATCAATCAACCTACTTGCTTCAATGCAATCACTGTCATAAAAGATTGACAAACTTTATTGCTTTTATTTCAAAAAGCATTTAATGGCATATCTAACTGCTGCACAGAGAAAATTTACATTAACTTTGAATAGAAGCAAAGCAAAACTAAAGTTTATACTTATAGAAACTGTGGTCTTTTTACTGACACGGGTTTAATGTTAAAAAAAAGAGGTTAAACCATACTAAATAAAATGAGTCATTGCAGAAAAAAAAAACATTAGGGGACAAATTTTGAATCAGAATCAAATGAAAACAAATGTGAAAACTGGAGTTAGTTTGAATATCAAACTATGATTTTCATACTTAATTCTCAAACCAACTTAAAGCCTGTTTTAAGTTTACTAATGTATTAGCAATGAAGAAATACATATGAGAACACCAATTTGAGGCCAGCTACAACAAATGATACAACACATTTCAATGATCTATGATATTTATAGTTGTCTCTTTTTTGTAACAATCTTTTTCAATACTTAACCGATAATGCATGCATTTACTATCAGTTTACGGCATACAGTATACATCTTGAATGAAGAAGATAATTATCAAGTCAAAGATAAAGGGCAATTCTGAATGAGGCAACACTAAGACAGATTTAGGTTGGTGATGGTTGATAGTTTGATCACCTTATGCTGTGATATAAATTTTTGATCAGGATATTAACAGATAAGTATTCATAATTGATTGGTAAGTATTCATAATTGTTTGGTATAGAGATTTCATACTGTTATCTCTTGAGAAACAAAACACAACACACCTTCTTACACTAACAAAACCTGAGGAGCAAAGCACAGCCTAATCAAATATAATGATAAATAAATTTCTAAACCTTACGGATTGAAGAGAAAACAAATTGTAAACAAAATTACAGAGTAGAATTTCAGGAATTTTGTTTAGTAATATAAGGATGAAGAGTGAGCTTCTAAACAAAGATCATTATAAGTCATTAAAACAAACATCACAGAATGACACAAAGATAAATAAGAAAAGTAAATATTAAAGGAGTTACCACTGATATTGAAGACTTTGTCAGCAAAATTACATACCACGAAGTAGTTGCACATAAATAAATCAAAGCGGATTTTAGTAAAAAGAAGAGAAATTTGTATAAAGAATAAATATTTGTATCATACTTGGACTCATAGAGTTACAAAATACAAAAGATAAATAAAGAAAATCAATAAAAATGTACTCTCTCTGGAACTGGTATAACAGTATTCAGTAACAGAATAACATTGACATAGGAGAAATATCATATAGATTGATTTGAAAGTTAAAAAGGTAAACATATATATCTGTAATTTTGTGCAGAAAATCACAAAGCTAATAGCAGATTAATTTTCCTAAATTTTTATGACTTTGGAATAAAGCCGTTGGAAAGATGACTGAGGCTAGAATCATTATCATTAATAGAGGCCATGATACCCCCTATGGCAGACAGAGACTGAGGCTACCAATAGTGTGCTATTTGCTCCATACTGGTGCCAGATAAAGTGGCATATATCTTTTCTGCAACTCCAATTCAAGGAAGATTTATTATTGCCAATCATCACTTAATTAAGTTTTCTTGAGCAGCAACTCACCCAGCAAAGAGCAGCAAACCATTGACATGTGATTGTGAACTTGACCACATCTTGAGCCTGATTAGTGGCTAAACCTAAACCCTTGATGTTTCTGCTTTCTTCAACTTTGGAAAAAAAAAAAAAAAAGGTTTAAAGCCTTCAAAGGTATGGTTTAGAGGAGTGGGGTAGAGAAGGACTTTGGATAAATAAAAACTCAATGGCTCTAGGAAATGACCACTTAGAAATTCTTTATCTTGGAGATCAATTCTATATATACTATTTGATAAAGATGTGAATCCATTGGAAAATCAAAAATACACATGATACTGACCCTTCTATCATTATTCTGCACATCAGGTGGCAAATGTGGAAACGACAACAGAAGTAAATGGATGTTACAATTGTCAAATGAGGATCTGCATAGGATGACAAAATGTTCAGGGTCAGAGACAGACTTATAGGATACTCTGGAAAACAAAAATGGAACATAAAGAGATGAATTATACTACAAATGAAGAGTGTAAAACTAATGAAGAGTGCAAAAATGAATTGTTCTTCTATTAAGAAGTGCAAACACGACAGAAGGAATTTAGACATCAACAAAAACAAATTCTCAATTCTCAAGGCAGCAAGAGAATTTGTACAGGAATCTCAGGAATGCTAAAGTTTTAAATTCTGTCAAAAGTTATGCATTGGACTTCCCTGCAGAGAAATTATTTTTCTAAGCTCAACCTTAAATCAAAAGCAAAACTGCTCCAGTTTAAAGTACTTAGATTGGTTGCTCTACGCAACCATCAAATACACGTCAAATCAAGAGATTAAAGTAGGCCATGAACCTAACACTTAAATCACAGGATAGATTTTTCCGGTAGCCTTGACAATATCTCGAAAATAATATAATCGCAGAGAACACCAAAGGAGCTCAGTCGCTGATGCCGCTTTGGTTGGCTGCCTGCCATGTTAAGCTTCTTCAATATTTGGAGCTAGCCAGGTTGCAAAATAGAAGATAGCAGATTCCTACTTCTAGGGCACTGATTTATCCTTGTTCAGGTTTACTACGCATTCAATATTCATATACAGGTAAAAAACTTCTGACCCTCCAAGTAGGAATAGGAGCGTTAACCCAAGTTCTAGCATGAAAAGAATTTCTTATACATTTCAAATTGACTGCAAAAAGAGCAAATTAAACTCTCTCCGAATAACAATTGGTAACCAAAGTAAAAGGTGCATGTTGTTACAACAGACCTGTTTTTGGCTCAGCCTTTTGACATTCTCCTCCTGCCACTCCTGTACATCGTGAAGAGTTCCAATAGCACTTTTGGATCCACAATACCTATCTCCCTGCTCGATTTCAAAATATAAGAAGACTCTATCTCCCTCTCTCTTCTCTTATCTTCAGGCATGCTGCAACTCTATCTCCCATTCTCCCTGTCTCTGCCTCTCTCTGTTGAAATTAGCTAGAACCACAAATTGAGTCAAAATAAGAAAAAGAGCACACCCTTCACTTTGAAAGCGATCATACTATTATTCCCCATGATCAATCATTTTCTTCGTCCACCAAAAACTAAGAAAAAATATTACAAAGTCGCATGCAACTCTATCCCTTAAACTCATCAAATTGCACAGACGTGAAGGCTAGGAAAACCTTGCAATATGAGTTTGATTTCAAGTGAGAGGTAACCGCAGTCATACGCATTACCCAAAATTGCATGCACCGAAATATCGCACCCAAAATTCAAAAACAAATAAGAAGCTTACCCGAACCTCAATATATCAAAGCCTATATCGGAGGTGGTTATTTATAAGTATGCCTACTACTGTGCAGAGAGGCTTCACCTTCTTCGGAAAGAGATTGAGATGTACTGCCCCGGTCCTCGTCAGAGTAACACAGCAGGTATTCAGTTCATTCCTGTCAATCTTTTACCTGTTGAACCCGTTTCCATTTCCACATTGAGGATTTTTATGTGACATTAATTTCTTTATCTTCTCATTGGTTGGTTTTTTAATGGTTTGCAGCCCCGGACTCTCAGGTTCAGAAATGAACCCCTGATGATGTGATTTATGTGAAGAGATGAACCCCTTATGATGTGAAGAGGACTTTTGGTTTTGATGTAGTTATATTGAGGATTTCTAGTCTGTTCTGTACTGTAAGTGAGATGACAAGCTTGTCTGGATAGTGTCATAATCAACTTATCTGATGTATTGAGGATTTCTATTTTGTTCTGTACTGTAAGTGAGATGACAAACTTGTCTGGATAGTGTCAAAATCAACTTATCTGATGTTTGGTTTACTACAGTTAATTTGGTTCTAATTATTTTTATACATTCAAAAGTAATTTACGATCGGTAATCTCTTTACAAAGAAAATAATCAATTTATTTATATTGACTTCATGACCCATTTCAGCGAAATTTAAATGCAATAGAGATCATCACTATGAAATTCATGGAATATGAACCATCTTGTTGCATTTTTGAGTACAAAATTGTTATTTTGTATACATGTGTTGTGCTCGTGCAAAAATAATTGAAAGGCTTGCTAATAAACATGTCAAAGAATGACATAACAAAAATGTATAAAACAATAACAGCTTACAAGACCAATTGCCTAATGGCCTATAGCTTTTGAATTTGATAGTCATCTACTATCAATTTTACAGTTTACTTTTCTTAATAAATAAATTTTACACAGTTGCAAGATATCAGGCTCAGCAAAGTAACTGGCCTCCAGAAAGAAGTGTAAAAGAATGAATTGCACTTTATTTCTATGTTACTTCTCCTGTGTTTGCTTCTGAATTGGTGAGGCTTCAAAAAGGGTAATGGTTGTTGATCAATACAAGGTAAATACGAAAAGTTAACGTCGAAGCAAAACATAATAATGACTTTCGGAGAGGGGAAAAAAAAAATTTAACAAACAATATAACCCCCAAGACAGTCGTGTCCGTTTCTCAGACTCTTTTGGTTTTTTAGAACTGTCAAAATTGTTTAGTAACAATACTAGTAGCACGGACAGGAACCTAAGGAGCCATTAGCCCCTCAATTGTGTATGAAAGGGACTTTGCCCAGTCGGCCTTGAGAAGCAGAGTTTGCAAGGTATGCATCACATTGTATGCTGGATCAAGTTTCCTCTGCCATCCCTGCAAAACATAACCAGGGTGATAATCAGATCAGTTATTAATGACCACGTAAATGATCTAAAAGTGAAATTAATTTCAGTGATGAAAGCTTGTGCCAGACAATTTTAAATGTAAATGACAATTGTCCATGCCACTTCATTAATTTCAACCAGTTGGCTGAGAACCTCTGTTATTTGTTTTCACGCAATTGTCAAAGGAAAACCACAACTTCTTTCTATCAAAAATTCTACTGAACCCATTGTTTGTAATTGGCACAGGCCGAGTGGTTGGATTACCAAACGCTCTTCATAGTATTCAGGGGTTACCAACCAAACTATCCAAAACCAATTAAGCAAAGTCCAGATTTAAGGGGAAAAGGGAAGATCATAGGAAAATGTCAATAAGGGTTTTTAGATTTATCTTCTTCATATAAACAACAAAAACTAGAGAAGAATGTCATGAACAACAGACTGGTGAAAGCAAAAAAGGAAACAATGTGGAAATAAAAGAAAAGATAACTTCATGAGTGTTCATCACTGTTCCTCTACTTCAAAGTTTTTGAAATCTATCAGTGTTGGGGTTTGCAATACAACGGCATTCTGGAAGCTTCGCAGTATATGCAAGTGAAAATCTAAATATAGTTTCCATTGCATAAGAGAATGCTTTGGCTTCTGAAGATAAAGAAAAGATTACCTCAAGAACCAATGTTGTCACCATGACAGTACAAACATTGCCATCAACATTGACTCTATGCCGCCTAACTTTCTCCAGTAACTGCTGCATGCAATCAGCAGGATGAACCAGATCACCTTCTGGAGTACCCCAGAAAGTGAATGACTCCTCCACTTCCTGTAAGAACATGGTTAGGGAACTCTGGCACAGAACCTAGCAAATGCTTCCCAAGTTCATAAAATCTTTGTATTCACATAATATTGGATCCTATGATCCACATATGCCTACAATATAAGTAAATACACATGGAAACAAAATTAAGATAAAGAAACTCAAAAGAATCATAAAGTTCATTGCTAGAAGAATTAAGTTAACAGACCAGAAAAACAAAAAGAACAGTGCATTTACCACATCTTGAATTCAACATGAATCTCATCTAAATTTATTCTAAAAATTGTGCTTAATAGAGGTCATGCTTGGAGTTTCAGAAAAAAACTATTGCCAGGGAAGCTGGATTAAATATGAAATTCTTTATTTTATTTTATTTTGTACAAAATATATTTAACACCAACCAAAAACAGAAAAGAGCGATGTGTCTTCAGAACTGTTGAAAATAACAAGGAAAAACCTAAGAAGGTGACTTAGGATTCAAGAGAGTTGAGTTTTGCAAGAAAACTAAAAATACCAATAAGCTTTTCATTTTAGTTAGAACATCAAACCCTGCAACCTTATCCCAGTCACTTTAAAGTTTTCTAAAAGTAAAGTTGTCCAACAATTATACCTCAATGAAAGCTTTTGGATTTGGGCAATTCTGTTGCTTAGAGAGTCTTAGTGTGCACTCAGCAGCAGTGCGCCCATCACGACGTGCAACAGCCTTGAAAAATTCAAGTAAATTCACTCTGTCACTTCTAGAGAGTTCAGCAGTCATGCCTACATCAAGGAAAATGACATGAGGCTTTGATTTGAACAGTCGCTTCCGAGAAGGCTTGTTCTGAGCCACTCGAACAAGTATGTTCCCAGGATGCATGTCTGCATGTATAAAGTTGTCCACCTGAAAAAAGAAACTTGGATAACTTGTAAGCCATGCTATATCATACTTCACGTCTCAAATTAAACAGGAAATAATGACCAAGCAAAAGTTATAAGACAGAAATCACTATCTTCCAAAGTCAAAAAAATGCCTACGAGATTTTTAGTGAAAAAATAAAACTGCACCAAAGCAATGCAACTGCCAACTGACATAATTACTACAATTTATTGCAAGAAACATCAAAAGTATATGTGAACGTTACCAGGAGCATCTTCAGAAGTGCATGTGTTCCAATGTGAGCAAGTGCAGATTTAATGCGTTCATGCCCTTGAAGATCATCAACATAATGTGAGACGCATTCCCCTTGCTCATACGTTTCCACTAAAACAGCAGGATGCACAAGTGGATACAAAGGCTTTGGGAAAGAGACGTCCTTCCATCTACGAAAATTATAAGTAAAGCGGCTCAAATTGGCAGCTTCCCTTGCAAGGTCAACTTGAGACATCATAAAAACTGAAAACTGTTGTACACTTTCATCCAATCTCCACCACTTTAAAGTAGGAATGAACTTTGACATTTTTGCTACTAAATTGATTATTACAAAATCTCTCCTAATTGATTCACCAACACCAGGATGTCTAACCTTAACTGCAACTACTATGGGCTTCACCCGTTGACCAGGGTATCGAAATTTCAAAGTAGCCCGATGCACTTGAGCAATACTCCCAGATGCTACTGGTGTCTCTTCAAAGTTTTCAAAAATTTCGGGCAGCCTGCGGCCAAATGATTTTTCAATTGTCTTCTTTGTGTAGGCAAAGCTATGTTCAGGAGCTTTGGTATGAAGCTC
Source organism: Rosa rugosa (assembly GCF_958449725.1). Taxonomy (NCBI): domain Eukaryota; kingdom Viridiplantae; phylum Streptophyta; class Magnoliopsida; order Rosales; family Rosaceae; genus Rosa; species Rosa rugosa. Next base: position 69,555,457 of record NC_084821.1, on the reverse strand, counting down.
GGAAAGTTTGGTGCATACATCTCTGGGGAAGAGATCAGGACGAGTGGCTGCCCATTGACCCCATTTGATGAAAGCAGGACCTGCTCTTTCCAATGTACGAAGAACAACACGAAGCCACAATCTCCTAAACTGAGGTCCACAAGAATCAGCAAAAGGAGCCATCATTATGCTTGGTGAGAACAAGATCCCTAGATAGATTGCTCTCAGCAACAAGATTATACCTTCTACAACTGAAAATACTAATGAGCTCACTAAAGCATGTCCATTTTCTGCACGAGTGTACAAGGTAGTCTGTGGTAGCGGTGGTGCATAGTGGTCCTTCTCTGCCAAAGTCCTCTGTGCCCATGCTAGCTTCCCACTTGAGACAGCAAAAACGCCCGGAAACAACAACCCATAGCGCGTTATTCCCAAGCTGAATGCTCGAGCAATCCTATCTATTGGCGAAAATCTATAACCACCATTGGAATAAAACTTTTCGGAGAGCCTTTTCCATATTATTTGTGCATTGTGTCTCACGGCACTCCTTGCCGCTGGGATGGTAGAAAAATTCCTGGAATAACTACTCTGACAAAAGCTCTTTGTGGTATTGTACAATGAGAATCGGGCCTCTCCTCTATTAGGAAAGGTATACTCCCTGTAGTACCTGCATTGGGGAAGCCGCAGGCCAATTCTAACAACTGTTCCATACTTGGCCGCTTCAGTGTAGCTCTGTTTCTGGCTCGTCACAACAGAATTCACAACTCTCCTAAAACTCCTCAACGTCAATAATCTGCATTCCAATTACGAAAGCCAATTAAACTACCACGCATCAATGGAGCACCGAAAAAACCAAAAACCCTTGAATGCTATGCTTCAATAATAACCTAAATGGGAACAAACCCTCTTTCTCTAATCCACAAACAATCACAAAATCCCAGTTTTCACCACAACCCAATCTCTTAATGATCAACATGCTCAAAAAAGCAACACCCTTTCTGATCTCCACCACCATAACGAATCCAAAAACCGTAAACCCCTCAATCCTCTGCTTCATTCACACATTAAAAAATCACCATCCCAAAACAAATTAATTAAATTCCAGTTTTTTTTTTTTTACCGCAATTCAATCTCTCAATGATCACCACCCTCAGAAAAGAAAAAAAAAAGAAAAAGGAATTACCTTTATGATTCAAACCACCAAAACGAATCGAAAAAACGAAAACCCAGCTCAGAAAACCAGAGAAAACAAAGAAAGGAGCAAAAACAAAAGGGCCCAACCTTGACATGGCGATCGAATCTGGGTTGGGGCTAACGTGCGCGGGAAGTATAGGGTTGTATTAGCCAGCATTTTCGTCTCATGGACTCGTTGGTCCTCGGTGAAGATTGATCAAAGCTCTCTAATTTTGGTGAGGTCGGTTTGAGGGTTTCAGAGAATTTCAGACAGAGTCGGCGAATCTGAGCTTTTGGAATTAGGAGGAGGAAGAGGGGGTCTTCTTCTTCCCGGGTTATTTTTGGGCCCGGTTTCGTGGGCCTCACGGAGTTTCCTTAACTATTATGGAAAACCCAAACATTGGGGAAAAGTGTGAGGGTTTTCTTCTTGTCCTCCAAAAAAAGAAAAAGAAGAATCCAAATAGGGTGTTGTGAATTATTTTCCTTGCAGAAGAGGTAAAGAGAGACTCATAGCCTCCAGCATTTGATATATAGAAAAGTAATAAGAAACTATGTTTTGAAGTAGTTTAAAAATGTATTTGTGGACTGAATTGCGTCGAGTCTTGCTTGAACAAGCGCTTGTTTTTAGTATGTAACGTAGAGTTGGATATTGACAATGTTAGTTATAAGTCAGTCATCTCAGCAAATAATCAATCAAAGTTGTAAATTAATTAGTCATCTTGCATCAAACAAAAAGAACATTAACGCTTACCTATAGTGTCCATTTATACAGTTCTTTAATTAATTGGACTTGTTTTTATCATGACATTTGATCGATATATGTAAATTGAAAAAAAAAAAAAAAACAAATTTAGTTGGACCGGGGACCCGCCCTAATGTTTTCTGTCTGCACTTTAATCTAATAGTGATCGGACTACATATATCAATTGTGTTCTTTCAAAAAATAAACCAATCCACTTTAAATGATGAAGGGAACAACACTCACAACAACAAGAGTTCAGCTCTCCAAGCAACTCAACTCAACCCAACCAGTCATTTGATGAGGCACATGGATTTCTGGAATGAATCTTAAAGATTTGAAGACTTCATATTATCAACCCGAGTTATGTTTAGTTTTTTAAAGCATTTTATCGAGTAATTTAATTGCACATCGGAAGTAATTAAATCAGTCATCGTTGGTAATTGTATAATTTTCATTACGGGTGCGCTAACTTTATTGATGAGGAGAGGTATAGATGAAAATATTGAGGTGTACTTTCCCTTTCTTTCCAAGGACCATTCTGTCTCGCTTTGAGCAGTCTACTTACCGATTGCTTATATTGCATTTTGGATCTTTTCCTTTTATAAGAAGAATACAAATGAGTTTCTCATCAATGAACATTCAGTTAGTTTTTTTCTATATAACCAAGTACGTAGCTAACAAATTAACTTATATACCGACTGCCAACTAATATCCCTTGTTAATTGGTTTCACAATTAGCCTGCACACGAGGGTTTTAGGTGTTTGCTGACATACTTCAAACTTTGAGGAAATTTCTTTTCCTGATCTTATAAATCTGAAGCCTTAGATGTGGCTAGTTAAGAGTACTGTTTCCTTGTTAATGAAACTTGACAGGCTAAATAACGTAATCAGCTGGACCAGACATTCACACGATAACTCATTCATTTGATCAAAATACAGATCTAAAATTTAATAACATAAGATTACTTTGAGAATCATAGACTCTGAGCTGAGGATATAATTACATTGCGAGTCCTACCACCTCTTACTCTTAAAAACTCCATTGATTTCAGATTACACACAAACTAAATCTATAGCAACTCCATCCCTACTAGCATACCTCAAATTCTGACAACATTGAGAAGATTAGCAATCGGAACATGGGTTTTGACACCTAAAATGAACATTATGTCTATACTTCTTGAACAATTGGAACAAGAACCTCAACACATAAGGCAGAGCAGCAGTGAACAATATGTAACGAAATTTCACCGACTCCTTCGGGGTCACAGCAAACACAGCAGAGCCATAAGTCACAATCATAGAAAGTGTGGCAATCATTACCTCAAAATGGAAAGGGAACCTATGAGTAAGCAATACGATTATGAAGATTGAACTCGAAAGAGCCAAGGTGTTCGATATCAAGAACACATAAAATGGCACCTGGTGAGTTGCGTAAATGGCTCTTCCTGCAGTGTGACCCTTTCCATCGTCTTGCCAGACACCTCCCGGAGGATTGACCCCGGCTTGGAATGTCACAGCAGTGATCAGCGCCGCAACTACTAGCAGAACGTTACGTGCATGGCCTGGTTCGTCATTTTCCTTGTCATACTCAAAGCTCGTGAACCAGCTCCACCCAGATTTTTTTGGAGGGTTCGCTACTGGTTTTTCTGGTGGGCTAGCCATTGCTTTCTTCTCTGAAGCTATCAAGCACCGAAGAGTTGGCACCTTATATAAATACTATTCACCAGTCATTCGTTTGTCTATCTTCTTCTTCTTAACTTGACCAATCTCTCCGCGTAGGCTCTACTGAACCCAGTCAACCAGCAGTTTCGTGGAGATTCTGAAGAAACAACAAGGAAGAGTCGAGGAACTAGCACCAAAAGTGATTACAAAAGAAGAAGATCGATGTCCAAAAGCATGATCAATAATTTAGTCGGTCTTTGATATGAAACAAAGAGTTTACCGGACTTTGACCTGCTCAACAAATTTATGTCCAAGTCTACGGATCACCTTCCAGGAATCTAAACACCTCAAATATGCAACGCGTTGATGCTACTGGTAATTGTATGATTTTCATTACTCAGCTTCAAATTATGATAAGCTAATGTTAAACACCATTTACAATCAACACACTTTCATGAACATGCATGGTCCTATTATAAACCAACACAACAACTACAATAGACTTTTGTCAATCTTACTCCAAAAATATAACAAAAATGAAATAATCATGAAAAAAAAAAATGAAAAAAAATTAGACCGTGTCATTCTCATTTTCATTACTTACAATTACATGGTGTTTCCTACACTCGCAGTAAAAAACCGAGGTAACAACATACCCCCAAAGCGCAACCAACCCATACAAAATCACCCACCCAAATTTCTCCTCAATACCCACGACGACTCTCGTCATTGTTCCCGTCGACGACTGCTCCATCAAATCCTGACCGTCCATCACATCCTCCAGCTTCCTTGCAATCACCGCCGTAACCATCACGAACGAACCCGACAACACCCACCCGCACAGCCTCTTACCCGCCATCAGATCCGACCCGACCCGGATCGCTTCCCAGCCGTACCTCTCCTCCAGGATCGAGACAACCAGGCCAAGCCCCATAACCGCCATCAAGTAGATCTCCAGACCCGACCCGATAATCCGGATGAAAAATCGGGACCCGGACGAGGCGAATACCGCGGCGGCCAAAGTGCGGGGGACGAGGGCGTACGCGATGAGGAGCGCGTAGATGCAGACGCTGGTGGCCAAGGGTCTGCTCCAGTTTGACTTGACGGCGGCGAGTGAGGAACGGAGATTTGGGGATCTTCCGTGATAGGCTGATGAGGTGGCGGTAACGGCGGTGACGGAGGCGGTGAGGGAGAAGAGGCAGGAGGGGAGGAAGTAGAGGAGCTTGATGCGGAAGAGCGAAACGGCGTCGTCGCGGGACTCCTTCCAGACCTGGCGGGCCTCGAAGCGCGTGGGGGCTTGGGAGGCGAGGGACTCGAGACGGAAGACGTGGGATTTGAGGGGGTGGGAGGAGAGGGAGAGGGAGAAGAGGAGGAGGGAGAGAGGGAGGGTCGTGAGGGCAAAAATGGAAAGAAATGTTTGCTTGTTTCTCAGGGTGATCTTGACGGAATCGATCAGGGCTTGTTTGAGAAGAAGACGAGTTGGAGTCGTCGACATGCCGTCTCTCGTCGGAAGAAACAATCTTTACGCTTGGACTCTTTTATGAGGTGGGTTTTAGGTGTGGGAACTTACCTAAATAGCCTTTTACAACCTTTTGGTTCGGAACTTTGGTTACAAGACTATAGAGCCTATAATCAATTTCAAGATTGGAAACTCCGAACTCAGAACAAAGGCAAGAAACCAAAAATTCAGACTTGTATGACAGAACGCCCCGAATAATCGACCCGTTTGCCAAGCAGAGTCTCACGAAATCTTCCCTCTTTTCCTTCAATTACATCTGAAAACGACTTGTAAACCTTATTATGACCGTCCCTCATTGGTTGTCCACGGATTCCATTATCAAGAAGTGTATCCACAGCTTCTTGTACCAACCACATAGAGCAGAATCTATACCTTGACGATTTGATAGAGACTAGATTTTCGTTTCCTGAATATCCCTCCCTCTCTCCCTGAACCAGCACTCTTCCCTCTCAGCCACCAAAACTGAGAGACCAATTGACAAGGGATCGAAATGGGTCGCAGCAGCCACGAAACAAGAAAGAATGATCAAGCACAAGAGAAACAGTGAGGGCAAAAACGTAAAGATACTATTCATAAGCATATTAAAATTATGAACCCTTTTTTACATGGGCCAATTTTATATGTCTAGGCATTTCAGTGAAGCCTAGAAGATTGATCACTCTCAGGAAAAGAAAAAGAAAATAATACTACGGAATTTGGATTCTTAAGAACAATACCAACTGAATCTTAAATGCATAAGACTGGATCCTTCGTATATGTGGAGCCTAGAGTCGAAGGCCTGTGCATATATTGTGCTGAAGATACAGATGGCCTTAATTATGCATCGATCATTGTAGTTATAACTTATATATAAGACACTAGCTCATACGAAAATATATTGTCCCGGTGGCCATTTCATGCAAAGGAGGGACAATATCACATAAAATGCTCGATCCACAGGGTCATTCTTCCTTCCAGTTCCATTTACTCGTAGTACTACTGCTAGCACTTTACCAAGCTCCCCAAAGCTAGGTTTTTCTTTCGTAATACGAGCACGTAGTTTATACAGCTGAGCAAGCTTAATTCATAACCAGCTGCCTGATGTAACTAAGCTCTGAACCCAGCTTGGTGCAAAAATCGCTGGGGAAGATATCCGGTTGCTAAGGCGCTTAGCTACCACTAGATCCTATAGGACAAAAGCTGGACCCTTTGCTTTCATTGACCAACAAACAACATCGAGCTACGTACAATCTTCTAAACCAGGTCTCAGGTCCACAGAATTTGGCAAAAGGAGCCATCATCATAAGGAGAGTGAACAAGCACAATATATAGATTGCTCGCAGAGACATGATCAAACTTTCCAATATTGCATCTCCTAATTTCGTCAGGAGTCCATCTTTATCTTGTGCACGAACCTTCTGCATGTCCCCTGCGATGCTGGCTTGAGCTTCCCACTTGTGGAGGAAAAAATGCCTCGTTTTAGTAGCAAGTTGGAACCTTTTATGGCCAAGCTGACTGCTAGGGCAGTGTTATTTATGGAGGAAAATATTCTACCACCATTAATCAAAGTAAATTTTTGGGCAGGATGTGGCGTCACTACACTACTCCTCGCTGGGATGATAGAAAAATTCTTGGAATAATTGCTGCTCCGGCAATGATTAAAACTGTTGGCGTACTCTTGCCGGTTGTGTCTAACATTATGTACGTGTCCAATACTTGGTCACCGCTGCTGCTTCTGTATAGCTTTGTTATTGGCTTGTAACACATTGATGTGCAACTCTAGTAAAACTTCTCAACACCGAAAATCTGCGTTCCATTATCAAGCCAATTAAAATACTGAAGTAAGCATATTGATACATAATTACATATGATTAGTTAATACGGGAAACAGCTGAAAATTTGAACACAATTAAACTAGCTAGTTAAGGCAACATATATTTGTAGAGGGTGTTTCTAAATGTACCCAACAAATTTCTTAATACACTCAGCAAATCATTTATAAAAGTTTTTTTTTTTTTAAATCCAATTACTTCCCCAAAATACCCTCAACTTCATCGAACAATGTACCCAGCAAAAGAATGAAAACATGCCCAGAAACAAGCAGAAGTTGAAAGGTGCATCAGGGATGACGAGCTCCATGCCTTGATGTTTACATTACTACTTTCTCATTTCTTAATCTCTCCCTTGACATCCATCTCTCCTTCAAATATCCTTGCAATTACTATAGTGCTCTTTGTTTTTCTTCTTTTGTATATTGGACATTTAGAGTTCTGAGTTTTTGACATCTACAATTTCTCAACCCAATGGAAGAATATAGGATTTGATAAAAACTTATGTTTATCAATATTAAGATTAACCAAAGGCAAACGATTACTTTCAACAATGAGAACTAACCAATCGATCATGCTCGAGCAAGTATTATCAAACTTATTCTAAAGTAGAAGCCGAGTTTAACTGTTTTATAGGAGAGATGTATAGCTGCGAGTTTAACTGTTCTAAAGTAGAAGCCGAGTTTAACTGTTTTATAGAAGAATAAGATAACTGACGGGTGAACTCTGGGTATGTATTTTATTATTTCTCGGTGGCTACAGTTTTTTTTTTTTCCTGATAAGAAAGATGTGAGTACCATAGGAATCAAATTAAGACATCTCAATTGAACTCATACAACAATCGCAAGCAGATTTCACAAGAACAGTTTGTCATTCTTCATCTCAGAAGAATGAGGAAGTTTGCTGAGTGTATGGATTTTGCTAGGTATATGAGTTTTGCACTCTTGCTGGGTTTAATTAAAGGGTATTATAGGAATACTTGTTGGGTGTAGTTAGAGATTTTATAAATTTGTTGGGTGTAAAAGTTTGTTGGGTATACTTAGACATTTGTTGGGTACATCTACAAAGACCCATCTACAACCATTGTGGTTCATCTAGCTACTACCCAAACACAAAAAACATATTTATGCTCAGAAGCTAGCATACATACCTTTCGGCTAACTATAAGGAATATCACAAAATCGTGTCCCTAGTTCAAACAAAAAGAAGGAAAAAAAATAAAGAAAGGCAACGGATCACCTTGACATGGCTATTGAATCTGAACGGGAACGCAGCTAGTTGAGGTTAATTAAGCAATTAGGGACTAATATTTATTCAATTTTTGGGGGCTCCCCTACAACCATAAGAACATATAAAATATTGAGGATTCTTTGATTTTATATGTGCCTTCTTAAGAATATAAAGACTTGGATGGATGTTTAAGAGATAAATTCCTAGAGGAATGAGGATAAGAGATTACCCAAGTCTATAATGGCACGTTTACTTACTTGGAATTGAAAATAATCATGAATCGGAGACAAGTGGAATGGGAGAAGAAAGGAATCGGTATTGATTCCGGAGGAATGATTCCTTAACCCATCTCCCCCCTTCGTAATCGAATTCCTGAGTATTCAGGAATCGATTCCTGATAAGGAGGTGGGACCTACATCCATTCTGATTCCTTCATGTGTTAGTAAACGCAAGAATTCTTTTACCCGGAATCATTCCGATTCCTTTATGTGTTAGTAAACGCAGGAATGTTTTTACCCCGTAATCATTCACTTTCCTTCCAAGTAAGTAAACGTGCCCTAAATGTTGTCTTGTTTACTTGGGTGTCCTTAGGGAAAAGATCGGCCGTTGTGGGGGTAGCCAACCACTTTGGCCCGCCTTCATGAAAATTAAACGTAGTCATAAGTGTGCGAGTAATGACGACAATGAATACGATGATAACTACCATTGTAAATGTTGCAATGAAGGAGGCTAATAAACGCGGCATGATGGCGATCATAAATCAGGTAATTAACGCAGCATGATGGCGATAATAAGTACAGGTAATAAAGGCGATATTAAACGAGACTTGTGGTGCAAGCACTCCCTCACCTATAAATAGGGGGCACGATGACCAAGTAAGATATCTGATACCGACTCTTTCTATTGCACACAACTCAAGCAGTTTCTAACTTGAGCGTCGGAGAGTTTTCTGCAGGTATCTCCCCTCTCCTTTGAGTCGACGGTCAACTCCAAGTCAACGACGAAGGAAGCTTCTCAATTACTCCGGGTCAGCTCCTGCTCCAGTCCGCATTCATTGGTGAGTCAAAATCCTATATATAATTTTTCGTCACCAACAAGTGGCGCAGTCTGTGGGAAACACTTTTCCCTAAAAAGTGATGGCAGAAGATGCACCTGACGAGATCCCAATTTTGTCACTGAGGACTGGAAGTGATGAAATTTTCCCCTACCAGCCCCCAAATGGATCATCACAAATCCAATCGGCGACCGGAACTTGCCTCCGGTTGACGAGACGCAAAGGCTGAGATAAGAGCTCGAGCAACTCCATAAGAAAAAAAAGGACCGCGAGGCCCGCCGAAGGTAAAAACTCGAAAAAATTCTACAACTTGATAGCGACTCGTCAGACGACGACGCTGGAGGTGACCGTCCCTAAACCAACAATGTAATAGAAAATGCGGGCGCCAGCAGTGTCGGCGTCACAAGGGGAGTCTCTGGAATGCCCCTCATTGAGGGGATGGGAGGCACATCGAATGGGGGGCAAAATGGCGGAGCCAGACTAGGTCAATCCAAGAGAACACGCAACGAATCGTGGCGCGAAAAGATGGAGAAAATGATTGATGCATGCAAGCGTGTCGGCCCTCGAGAACTCGCTGCCAAAATTGCAAGGGATGTCGGTAAGTCTCCATTCACTGATGACATCCTCAATGCGGTGAAACCTCGCAGGTTCACCACCCCCGTTTTCCAAAAGTATGATGGGACTACCGACCTAGTACGTAGACCACATCAAGGGGTACAAGCAGCAGATGTCCATCGAGACAACCAATGAGAAATTGATGTGCAAACTCTTCCCTTTAAGCCTCACGGGGACCACGTCGACATGGTTCCTACACCTCAAACCCTAATCAATCCCAGATTTCAAAACCTTGAGCTGAACCTTCATCTCTCATTATTCTTGCAATCGCAAGCAAAAAAAGGACATGACAACCCTATTCAACACCAAGCATAAAGTAGGAGAGAAAATCGGGTATTTCTTCAAGAGATTCAAGCTAGAGATGATGCACATCAATTGTGACCCTCAATGCGCGGCAATCACCTTCTGAGAAGGTCTCTTCCCAGGTATACCCCTATATGAAAATATATTACGTGACCCGCCAAGAGACATGGATGATATTATTATAAGGGTCGAAAGTGAAATCCCGGTTGAGGGGGCAAAACTCAAGTAACGTAGACTGATGTTCTTTATTTTAGTAATCATTTGTTTAATTTTCACTTCCTTTTGTATTCGAAATGTATTTATGGCCAATGACCAGAATAAATAAAATATTATTTGCTTAACTCGTGTGATTTCATGGTAAACCTTGCCAGCCGAACAAGCGGGGATAACTATAACCTAATCTCATTTCAAAATACATACATGAGGCTGGTGGCCGAAATGTAAGCACAAGGCCCGTAGCCAATATAATACATAAGGCCAGTGGCTGGAATGTAAGCGCAAGGCCATGGCCGAAATAATACACGAGACCGGTGGCCGAAATGTAGATGCGAGGTCGGTGGCTAAAATAATGCACGAAGTTGGTGGCCAAAATGTCTATGCGAGGCTGGTGGCCAAGAGAAACCAAGAGGAATGTATGAGGCTGGTGGCCGAAATGAATATATAAGGTTGGTGGCCACATATAAATATTTGAGGCCGGTGGCCAAAATGAAGAAAATGTTGTTTATCAGACTCGAAGAAAAATTGGGGAAACTCTATGTCCCGTGCAGAAACTAACATATACGGTTTGATTTCGAACTCCTAGTACTCTGAATATATTTATGTTTTTAATTGCTATTGAAATTCTCACAAGAGAGGACTCTTAGTAAAGGCGGCAGTGACATATAGGCAGCAAATTATTTTCATTTTTGTGCATACGAGCACACAACAAAGAAAAACAAGGGGCAATATGGGGAGTAAAAGGACTAACGGCAAGGAAAGCCTGCGGCGAAGAAAAATATCATCAACGAGGAAAGCCCGCGATGAAGAAAAATATCCTCGACGAGGGAAGCCCGGGACAAAGAATAATATCCTTGACCAGGAAAGCCCGCGCCGAAGGAAAATATCCTTGACGAGGAAAGCCCTCGATGAAGAAAAAATCCTCTATGGGGAAAGCTCGCGACAAAAAGGAAACACATCGTTGAAGAAAAGAAGCTCTTGATGACGAAAAGGCTCTCGGTAAGGAAAAAAGCTCTCAGCGAGGAAGAACACTCTCGATGAGAAAAAATCTCTTTGCAAGGAAAAAGGCTCTCAGCAAGGAAAAAAGCGCTGAGGAGGTGAACTCTAGAGGATACGTAAATTCGAAAAGGCAAATGCTCGAGGAGGCCACCGCGCCGAACATTGAAGGTATGTGGCGATGTTGATACTCGATATGTTTAATAATTAAATGTATATATTGGTGAAGTATTAAGCGTCACCTCGTCAATGTGTCAAATCTTGTCGAGGTTCGAGGTGACAACCGCATCAAGGCTAATATAAGAAGGAGATCGTACGACATCAAAAGAGAAGGAACCTCTGAGTTGGGCTCGGGTCAGGGCCAGATTTTAGAAATTTTCTCTTAGGACGAGTGTTCAAAGAGAAAATTTGGAGGGATTATGGGAGTAGTCAACCATTTTGACCTGCCTTCATGACAATTAAATGTCGTCATAAGTGTGCGAGTAATGACGATAATGAATACGATGATAACTACCATTGTAAATGTTGCAATGAAGGAGGCTAATAAATGCGGCATGATGGTGATCATGATAACGCGGCATGATGGCGATCATAAATCAGGTAATTAACGCGGCATGATGGTGATAATAATTACAAGTGATGAAGGCGATATTGAACACGACTTGTGGTGCAAGCACTCCCTCACCTATAAATAGGGGGCATGATGACCAAGTAAGATATCTGATACCGACTCTTTCTATTGCACACAATTCAAGCAGTTTCTAACTTGAGCGTCAGAGATTTTTCTGCAGGTACCTCCCCCCTTCCTTTGCGTCGACGGTCAACTCCAAGTCAACAATGAAGGAAGCTTCTCGATTTCTCCCGGTCAGCTCCCGCTCTAGTTCGCATTCATTGGTGAGTCAAAATCCTCTACGGAATTTTTCGTCACCAACAGCCGTGCAGCTTCCCATTGACCCCATTTGATGAAAGTTGGACCTGCTTCTGTTGCCTCTGAAAATCACCTCGGCCTAGATAGCCGAGAGATCAAGGAACAAACGTCCTTCTTGGTGAGTAGATTGCGGGGCGTGCCAGCACACGGCCAGAAGGCCAAGTGTGCAGTTGTAGATGTAGTAGATGAAGTGCGCGTGCTCTGACTTATCAAGCAATTATTGACCGAGGAAGGAACTGATTCTCGGCCGATAGTTCGCTGCCTTTGGATCAAGGACTTGATGGCTGAAGGTCGAGTGAATTGGGTGTGGTTGTGAGAGTATGAGTGAATACGAATTGTCTGGTCACAGGGCTTAAATCAATTGGATCCAAATAATAACAAGTAACAGTAAAAGTGAACTCGTAACGAATGAAATCTTCAAGATTAATAGCTACTATGCGACTACAAACAGTAAATAACATGATCAAACAAGTAAAGCATAAAGACAATAAGGAGCAAATAAAAGATAATAACAACGAAACTGAAATCTGGAATGGCTGAAAATTATTAACTATTGTTTGAAAGAAAACAAAGAGAACAATTCAAAATCGATACTAGGCTACAAGGAAAGTAAAGTAACTGAAATTGTAACTAGCAGAGCAAACTAACTAAGGAACAAGCGGAAATTCTACCGAAGCAAAAGGTAAGACGAAAACAAGAAAAGCTTGATGGCTTGAGTTTCTGGAGTTGTGTGTGTGTTGTCTTCTATCGATGCTTCTATTTATATTGGCTGCTCTGTGACTTGAACTGATCTCTTGGCTCTTTGAAGTTGAGTGGAATTCGGCCTCCTCTTGGCTCCGTGACTCTATCTTGCTTTGGCTCCAATACTTATCATCGGCTGACTTGATGCTGGACTCCGTCCTGATCGGCTTTGATGATTGTCATCAACGGCTATAACTAATCTTGAAGTAGACTATCTTGGATTGAACTCTCCTTATCGGCTAACAAACTTCAATTCGACTGAAATACTAGATTCCACCTCATCTTTATCGTTTATCAGCTTACTTTATCGATTAGCTATATCCTCCCAAGTTGAGTTCGAGTTGGAAACTGACTAGAATGACTTGAACAATCGGCCGATGGGCTTTTAGATAATAAATCTCTTTTTCGAATTGATCGATGATTACAAGCCTGCCTATAACTAAAGGCCTAGCTTTGTCTGACTCGACTTGGACCAAACGAAGTGTCCAATTATTCATCGGCCAACATTTCTGGCTATCGGCCCCCAATTACTTGTTGAGCGGCTCATTGTAATTAGAAGTCATTCAATAACCATGCACATTAGCTATGTCCGAGTGAACATGCAAATGTGGGTACAAACAGCTTCTCCAATGTACGATGAACAACATGAAAACACAATCTTCTAAATTGTATCAATAGGAATCGGCAAAAGGAGCCATTGTTATGCTTGGTGTAAACAAAATCCCTGGATAGAGTGCTCTCAAAAACAAGATTACATCTTCTAAAACTGAATCTACCAATGAAGTCCCAACAACATGTTCATCTTGTGCACGGGAGTAGTGCAAAGTATTCATTGGTAGGTGGTAGTTGCCATTGTTTGCCCTTGTGATTGCAAAAACGCCGGGAAAGGTCAAGCTGTGGCGGCTTAGGGCCAAGCTGAATGCTTGAGCAATCTTCTGTACGGGGGAAAATCCTCTGCGCGCCATTGAAAGAAAATGATTTAGAGAGCCTTTTTCCGAAAAAAAAAATGTGAGCATTATTGTCCACTCTATTACTCCTTGATATGGTAGAAAAACTCCTAGAATAGTTATTACTCTTGGTTCTAGTAACTAGGAAAGGTGTACTCCCGCAGGAAAACATATACCTACTATAAGAATTGTCCCATATATACTTGGTTCCTGATAGTTTTGTTACAAGGAAGAATTAAAGTTGTAACAATGGAATTCTCAACTCTCCTAAAACTTCTAGAGGTCAAAAATCTGCATGCATTTCAAATATCAAGCCAATTCCAGATCATGATCGGTGTTTTGTTTTGTAGCGTTCATCGAGATTTGGCAGGTTTATTGGAACGAATTCACTTATATTGATATGTGAATTAGAATTTTCAAACTCATCAACGCCTCCTATAACCAGAGTTTTGAAATACAATATACTATTTCATGAGAATGAATCACCAAAACCTATCCAATAGAAAAGAAAAAAAAGTAACGAACCTGAGCATGACGATCGAAGGTGCGCAGCAGCTGTATATAGTTGATTTAGGTTTTATGAACAAGGTGGAAACACACAAAAAGAATTTTAAAAAATTAAAAAATTACCGTTGCAGTCCAACCCCCAAAAATAATTAAAATCTTGGAATACCTGCTCAATAGTGAAGCTTTTGTAGCAAAGAAAGCCTTTTTTATTTTTAATTAGAGACAAAAAAAATAATTAAAAAACTGTTGGAGATGCTTTTATTAATTGATATTGTTTTTATGTTTCGTTTAAAAGCTCAAAGAGTCCACCGACGTTTAGAAAGTAGAATTCGTTCAACAAAGTGATAACTTAGGTTTGTCGGATTTACAAACAATTGTCGATTTGGAAATACTAAAGTATGGTATCGGTGCCCATGTAAGCGAGGCTAAGCACACAGCTGTTTCTGTTTGTTGCTTTTCCAATCCTGTGGGAACTAGCCCAGAACTCTCCACACAAAAAAAAAAAAAATTGTACGAGAAAATGATTTTTTCGCCAAGTTTTTTCGACAATATATCTTATTCTTATTTTCTCACAAAATCTTTTTCACCGTTAAATCATGATTTTTAAGCAATTCTAGAATTGAAAGAACTCAAAAATCTAGACCTGATTTTTTTACACGATTTTACAAAATTGGAAAACAGGAAAAAATTGTAAAAAAAAACAAAAATTGGATCGATATATTTGCAGTCCGTCACTTGAAGCATCTCCTAAAAATCATGCAATATGTTTTCCAAAACGTGTTGCAAGTAATGAAACTCAAACATATGGGGGAAAAATCTTCTCAAAAAAAAAAAGAAAAAACATATACGGAAAAAAGAAAAAACTTACCAATATTCATTATAGTGACTAATTAATCACTGTAAATCCAATTCTTCCATTTAGTTAAATTCCAATTAAGCCCACACAACTCCACTTGTGCTACCCCGTCAACCCTGTTCAACCGCCTACGACGTCGCCGCGCCATTTCCACAATGCTAGCTACGGGGATGAATAATGTTACATGTTCGTATTATTGGATCGAATTGCTGATGCAATTCTGGGTTAAGGATCCCTTTCAGTCTTCAAATTTCTAGCTGTAATCCAATTAAGCCTAATGTTAGTGGTATAGAAGTCAAGTATATCGTCCAAACTATAATTAATGTTGAGACTTCTGTACATTAAAACAGAAGTATTCGATCCTTGTTTTGGTACTTTGATAAGAAGGATGTATACATGCATGAAGTAAATTAAAGTCGATTTCTTGCACAAAACCAATCGCTTTAGTTGACGTTATCGGTGAAATTTTGAAACAGACTTGATTTCCCTTTCAAAAATATCCCAAGCTCAATAATTTCTTTGACTGAAATAGTATTGTCTATGGAGTATTAATTCGATTTTGACAAGACGAATTGATGTTCCATTTACCAAATCTTATAAATCGAAGGAAGAACATGCTGAAGAAGAAAACTTGGTATCGATTTCACCTATTCATGCATCTCAGCATTCAAGAAGATGATGAGATGCATCTTGAATGCTGAGATGCATCCATTATAAATTTCCAAACAGCATTGTCAAATTGAACACTTTAAGTATGACAAAGTGAAGATGTTGATTTGAATGTGTGAAGCAAGGGAAGGATTGTCCTGGGCTAAGATAATGGGTGGAGCAACATTGATATTGAATGTCATAATGGTTCTTTGGTGGCTGCTGTCCATAGGGATGGTGTTGAAACTTCACTGATTGGACATGCAAATTGTGGAGGATATCAAAGCTTATGCGTACTTGTTGACACACAGGTACGTCATGTGTTTCGAGAAGTAAATGGTATGGCTCATAGACTAGCATATCTTGCTAGAAGAAATGGTGTAGAACATGTATGGTTAGACGAAATTCCTGATATTATTCAAGACGTTTTGTGTGAGGACAAGATTGGTGTCATGTACCCCGGTTCTGTAACTCATTTCTTAATAAGTCTCAATAATAATTGAGAAGAGGGTAACCTCCCTCCAAAAAAAAAAAAAAGTGACGATGTTCCTTTGATTTCTACAGTAGTGATCCTTCTATTTAACTTGGCAGCAACATATTTTTTTCTCTCTATTAAAGCTAAACCCTTTAATTTTCTTAGACGCACATCTAGAAACATCAATGTATTGGTTTCCATTCACACCTTATATAGAAATGCATCTACTACATATTTGTTGAGAATATATACATCCCACATGAGAAAAATGGGACATTGTCTATGGGTTTATAAGGATTTGGGTCACTCCATCCATTGTCAATTGGTTTTGGATGTGAACCCCAGATTACTTTATGGGTTTATAAGGGTTTGGGCCACTCCATTTAGTTTTGAATCTGAACCTCAGATTACTTTATTAATATCTTCCCCCACGCGCAACATAAGCATTATCTGTCTCTCGTTGCACATATATGAGCAAGCCTTCAAAACACCATTCTTTGTCAAAAGAAGCCGTCACACCTCGACGAAAATATATTAATACGTCACGAGCCCATTTGGCTGATTCCTCATCATTTCCATCTTTCTGTGCAATTTTTTCTCAATGATAGAGTAGTGCATTGTCATCTCAACTACAGCAAGAAACAAAAAGGAAAGGATGCAAGAAAGTTGAGAACCAAGGAAAAGAAAACTCAGCCGCTCAAAGACACAAACCCGCTTTAGGGGTTTACTTATTCAAAACGTTTGAAGAGCTTTTTCTTTGGGCGGTCGAGAGAGAAAATGATGGAGGATCTAGATTGAAATACTGAAAATAAAATTGTATATTAAAAGGGGTATCTGTCTTTGTGTTCTGGTCGGTTGCGAGTCAAAGACCAGCCGTACCCTTTATACCACGAAATTGTCTGCATTTTTACACTCGTCAATGAGCTCGATCCAAATGCTTTACATGATATAACTTTTGCTTGCTCAGAGGCAGGCACGTATATATGCCATGGGAAAAGAAAACATTGGGATATATACACACACGAAGCGTTATTATCATCGTGTAAAGTGTAAACTTGTTAATGATAGAGCAAAGAGCAGATTAAGCTTGGAAATTCCATAAAGCTATTTTTCCTCTGTTTATATGACGGTTGAATACATTGAAATTACGAGATTTCTTTAAGACGGAATACATTGAAAGTTATCTTCATTTTGGACCCGTTTGTTCGTCATTCCCTTTTACCTCCATACACTCTAATAATCTGTTCTTTTGCAGTCCTAGCTGATGGTTATAACTTATAACCTACACCAGTAATTACACTCGATAGTTTCACCATTATACTTTGATGGTTCAATATATAGCTAATTTACAGCTACACGTAGAAAGGCAAAATTAACTAAATCGAAGATGTATTAGTACTCAAATACAAGTTAATCCAGACGGCCGAAAATGAAATACCAATACATTAAGGGCATGTTTACTTACTTGGAATGAGAGGGAATGATTACGGGGTAAATTTATTCCTGCGTTTACTAACACATAAAGGAATTGGAATGATTCCAGGTAAAAGTATTAATTCCTGCATTTACTAACACATGAAGGAATCAGAATGAGTGTAGGTCCCACCTCCTTATAAGGAATCGATTCCTGAATACTCAGGAATTTGATTACGAAGGGAGGAGATGGGTTTTTGATTACTCCTCCAGAATCAATACCGATTCTTTTCTTCTCCCATTCTAGTTGTCTCCGATTCATGATTATTTCCATTCCAATTAAGTAAACGTGTCATAAAACAGCCTTAAAAGTAGGAATGGCAACAAAGATGGGACCCGAAAGAAAAAAAAATCTCCCAGATGAAATGATTCACACTCATTCCACCAAAGTTGAACATAAGCATTCACTTTAGGGATCCTTGATTTATCGTGAACAATTGATAAAAGACGTATATACGTAGGTTTTCTAGACAAGTGTCATGGATTTAGGCCGCATACATATTAATCAATATCTTTGACGTATAAATGACGTATGGCTTACATGCATGCAGGGGCTTGACCTTGATGTTAATCATCAATGAAATGGGTTGTGATAGAGCTTCTAATAATAGGCAATTAAGTAGAAGAAGCAGAAGTACATCTCTCTGGCGATTTATTGACATTAGCTTGGGACGTATTAATGGCAGTTCTAGCAAGCTAGCTTGGTTTCCTAGTTAAGTTGAATCATTTGAATGCACATAATTCTTGCATGCATATGATTGAGGAGGAGCCAGAGTATAAGACGTACGTTTCGTATATGAATGGTTAACCACAATAATGAAAACAAGTTTCTGAGCATATACGAAATTTTTTGGTTCTGTCTTGTTGAACAAGAATCAAAACTTATCAAGCTTAGGTTAACCAAACGCGCTTATCGAAGTGATCGAGATGGGGATTTTGTTGAAATGAAAACTTAACTATCAAGGGGTCTCGTATATAAATGGTAAACCTTCTGCTCTGTTTACCATTTCATCTTGAAGAGGAACTTGTAGGAGAATCCCGCTGTTTAAAGATGGCACTCAAGTACTCGATCTGTGTGTGTACAAAATGAGAAAGGACTAGAACAAAAAGAGACATGCGAAACATTTTAATGTCCATATGAGCACGAGTTTAATGTGCAGGGAAATCGGCAAAAGGTTGAATTAGAGACGTGTGGAGAACACATTCCAGTAGTACTGTTCCACCAATTACATAAACATTGCAGAATAAGGATAAGACTGGCTGATGATCAGCAATGTGAAGCGGAGATCTGGTGGGGAAATTTACATATAGAACCCGCCTAATAGGTACAGCACTTCATTTGTTTTCTTGTTGATTGATGACCTCATTCATTTTAGGTCCAAGCCAAGCTTCGAAGTTTGGATTAAATTCAAACTGAATGACCATGGGGGTGGCCATGAGCTGTCCATCTATAGCTCATCTAATCAGGTATTGGCGTATTGCATGGGAATAATGTAAATTATATTTATTGTCAATTTAGACTTTAAAGTTCCATATATCCAATTAAAGTAAAAAAAAAAATTTCTATTTTCGACCTAGCCTATTGATATGAAGTCAATGCTATGAATTTATGGCTACATTTTTCAAGGCATCAAATTGTAAGAGCACGACTTTAGTTCTCTGATATATATATATATATAGACTTTAGTTCTCTGATATATATATATATATATCCAATTAAAGCAAAAAAAAAAATTCTATTTTCGACCTAGCCTATTGTTATGAAGTCAATGCTATGAATTTATGGCCACATTTTTCAAGGCATCAAATTGTAAGAGCACGACTTTAGTTTTAATATATATATATATATATATATATCTTATTCAAAGAGGAGCTCTGCTTTGAAATTAACGTGTGAAGTTCGAGTTTTTGGTCACTTTTCGGTCGCATATTCACATCTTGACCGTTTAGTTTTTAGGTACTAGTGTATAGATCATCTCTGCAAATTTTCCGCCAAATTGATGATCGTTAAGGTATCTAACTCGCTTAAACCAATGGACGGACTGAATCTGTCAACCTGAACCGTACTAGCTTTAAGGCAATTATCAATGCCTTAACGATCATCATTTTGGCTGAAAATTTGCAGAGACGATCTATACACTGGTACCTAAAAACTGAACGGTCGAGATGTGGATGTGCGACCGAAAAGTGACCCAAAACTCAAACTTCACATGTTAATTTTCAAAGCGGAACTCCGCTCTGGATAGGATCTCCGTGTGTGTGTGTATATATATATTAAAGAAAAGGCTAAGACAAAAACAAAGAACTACATACAAGAGTCTATGGGGCAACCTAATCGTACTTGGTCAAACATAGAAGTATTTAAGACATAATTAGATGGAAACCGATTCTCCCAAGTTTGCTCGTTTCGGTAAAGAGTGACCAATTTTAACCAGAGCATCTACTGTGAAATTTGCTTCTATGTAAAGAGTGTGACTCAAATTAGTTCTCAATTATTAACAAAACAAAATGTCATACATTAAATAAGACATTAAGACTATGTATAATCATAAACTCGAGAGGAATGAATGTCGAAATAAGAAAAAAAGTATAATCACCGTATATATTAAGTGAATTTGCATCAAATATGTCATGTCGCGTGTATGTATTAGATCTATATCTAAAATAACAATGAGTACGTCCAAATTTTGAAACCTAACTATTAAATCTACTTTCACTACAAAGGAATTTTGCATCCTTAAGACTGTTTAAGTCAAATAGCTAGAAAAAAACAGTATCTGCCTACTTAAGCTCATTGTCATCACCCTATCGCAATAACACCCCGGATTCCTGTACAAATAAACAGCTAGCGATCGAAGAATCAAAACTCGTAGTCAAAAGCCTAGGCACCATTTCATTTCTAAGTTGTAAAGCTCCGACTGGATAAGAACCCTAACCTAACCAGGTCAACCGGTCACCTCCAACACCGTACGGTCCCACCCTCTGCATTATTGACTACACGTGTCCCAGATGCTGACGCAATAAATACCCAAGACCCCCCTTGATTAGCAAAATCGTAAAAGGGACAAAACCCCAGCTCCGGCACAGGAAGCACGCCATGATTTTCAATAAAAGCAGACTAGCATAGGGGAGCTAGGGTTAGCGTGGTCCCCACAAAATAATAATGTTACACCGCTCATGCATCGACACGTACTTTTCTATTTTTATTTTATTTTTTAAGTACTTAACTTTTTAGTCAAACTCCGCCATAAAATGATCCCCATGCAAATCATTACTTTTTTAGTACGTGAAAACGACCGCTGTGCCATACAGGTGGCCTGGACAGGTGTCCCTCCGGTGACCCCCTCCGGCACTATCGCCGGAGCCTCGGACTCGATGTCGGGATCTATGAAACAAAGTGTTCCGTACTCAAGCTCGATCTCTCCAATTTTGAGCCTTCTTTTGCTTCTAGAGTTTCACTTGGATTTGCTCTTTCCTCTTATAGATTTATAAATTATATGTTTCCACCATCTGAACAGAGCACGAGAGAAAAAAAAAACCGCTTTACTGCGACAGATTTATTAAAATGTTATACTTCTTGTGACTGCCAACTATTATAGTAATAATTTTATGTATTTTAATCCATATTATTGTGGTGCCATATTATTGTATAAGGTTCTAAGAGCATAATCATTGACATGAACTCAATGGAGTAGTACGTTCTTTTCATAGACAAATAATATATAGTTTTATTTATTTAAAATTGTAGGATATACTAATTAAGTGAAAGGGAGAATAGATTGAAGGGTACAGTGACACTCAATTATGGAAACCTTCCTTAATTAAAAAACAAGGGGCAAGAACTTGCTTCCGAATACAGTAAGATTAAGAAAATTGCACAAGCTAATAATTATTTGCTAAATTTTACACGTATGAACTGCGAAAATGCTTCATCAATTGGGATCAGTTTGATCCTGACATTGATTAATTACACATGAATGAAATCATCCAAAATGTTTGGGATGTCAAACTTCAACATGTTGCTACAGTAGCTCTCACGTTCATCCTCTGTGCCGCTGTTGAAGTATGTAGTCGAGTTTGAGTTCAAAGGCGTTGGGCTTGAGCAAGGCGTTGAAAACACCGAAGTGAAGTTGAAATTCTGGTTGTTGCTGTTGTAGGAGTACAAATTCGAAGTTTCGGGTGAAACATCGCTAACGATCTGGTGATCCGACGACCCATCATAATATGTCAAGCTTGGTAATTGAACATATTGGTTTTCAGTAAAATTTGAAGGGGCCTCGCCATTACTTTGCCACTCACTTATTTGGCAATTTTGGGAACTGAAATCAGTAATGGTTGGTGGTTGTACTTCATGAGGAAATGGAATATCACCGGTGTTCAATGTGGCGCAAACTGGAACGTTTTCTTGAAAGGGTTCTTGGAGCTGGCTAGATTGGACTAGCTGTACTGGGATTTGATCATTTTGGGGACTGCAAAGCTGCTGCTGCTGGTCATTTTGAATGAAGAAGTTTGAATTTCTTTCTCTCTGAGATGATAGGAGAGAAGTGGCTAGCCTTAGTAGCTCAGGGTTGAGTCCCATTTGTTGCATCCCAAGCAACCTTGAAAAGTTTACTTGAGGGTGATGATGAGAAGAGTTGTATAGAATGGAAGAGAAGTCAAGCAGATCAAGCCGAGGACTGTGAGTAACCGGATCGATTCCCATTCGGAGAAGCCTCTTCCTAATGTGGGTGTTCCAGTAGTTCTTGATTTCATTGTCGGTTCTTCCAGGCAAACGAGCAGCAATAGCAGACCACCTATACATAAATTATATGATTAGATTCAAAATGTTAAACATGCAAATTGTAACATGGGAAATTAATCAAAGAGAGTAGCTATCTAGGCTTACTTGTTGCCCAAAATGCTATGCAGTTGAACAATTGTCTCCTCCTCTTCAAAAGAAAATCTTCCTCGTTTGATATCAGGCCGCAGATAGTTGGTCCACCGGAGACGGCAGCTCTTTCCACATCTTTGCAGTCCTATATAACAAAATCGATTTGATTAGAAAATTCAACCATGCACACCCATTAATAATCAACTAAGGAAAGAAAATTAAGTATGAAATACACACCTGCATTCTTTGGAAGCGTCCTCCAGTTGCCATAACCGTGTTTCTGGATATAATCAACGAGCTTCTGATCTTCCTCCGGCGTCCATGGACCTTTTTTCAGGCCGTTTTTGTCACAACACGGTGCTCTTCCCATTGTGAATAACACTGTTACGTTACTGTTCTTCTGAGAAAGACTGATTAGTGTTCAGAGCTAGAAGAGAGAAATGGGAAGGATGTAGGGTCCGTAAGGAAGACGGAGGTGTATATATAGCAATAGGTGAAAGTAGAAAAGGAGAAGTCAAAAGGATTCGGTGCCGTCCTCCGTATATCAAATTGGCTACGTGTCCTTTTGCTTTGAGAAAATTTTGTTATCGTCGTCATCAAGTATCCAAGTCCTATTAGTCCCTCTCTTTCTCTCTGTGATTATTGTAATTATTTGGAACTACCCAAAATCCAATAACCAGGGCCATACTGCATACATATACTACCTATTATTTCTTGGTTGTTAATTCTTAGGTTATCGTTTTCCGGCGGGGTTGTGTCACCCTCGCCTTTCCCGGATTCATAATATTAGCTGTCATCAACGTTGTGATTGTGCCACGTGCTTCCTCTGAGAGCTGACCTGTCCTTACTGCAACTTCACTTTCACGGCGTTCCTCTGTATCACTGCATGGCTTCTGCTAGATCATAATCAACTCAATCAAGCCATAGCTAGCTAATTAGGGTTAACCAAGTATTGGGTTTCCGATGATTCAAATGATTTCGTGCAATAGAGGACAGATTCAAAATATTGAACTTACTGGCTGAAATTTGGACAATCTTCAGCTTCTTTTTAAATTGACCAGTACAGAGAGGACATTATTACGTGGAGATAGCAATAATGGAGTTCGGTGTTTGCCGAAATGTAGAAGCATTTATGATAAGATAGAAAAGGGTCATGGCCTAATATATTTGGCGAAGAAAAAATGAAATGAGGACGGTTTAGCTTCACTTTCGAGCGAAGATGTTTACTCATTTCTATTGTGATTAACGAATATTCACTTTATATTATTTAAATTTGAAATTATTTGTTTTCTAAACTATATTTTAGAGACACAAAAAGTTAATCCACAAATATTATGCACAAGCGCTTATAGTAGTGTAAAGTGATAAATAATTACAAATCATATGAGTCAATAACATTAATCCGGACCACCACGTGTACCATGAACCGGAACCATGTTATAATTTCCTCACAAAAGGATGAATGGTTGAGTCAATTCACTCTTGAACTTAAATGTCTAAAAACTAAAAGAATAATCCTTAAAGAGTAATTTATAAAACTAAGAGTTCCAATTAAAAAAGTGTAATTATGAAAAATAAAAATTATGAAGTTTAAGGTAAATTTTCATCATTCATTAATATCAGATGGAGTAAATGCATTATCCGAATTAAAACAAGCTAGCAAACTCTTTGACCATCGAAGAAAAGCTAGCTGAAGTCACATGTTGCATTGCATTATTAGCACAACAGAGAAAGCCAAATTTTACAGGAATTCACAAAGAAATAAAGGCTCACACTTTTGAATACTGTTGGGCGTTGGAGCATTACATAATCATATTGATTATATAATATAACACTATTTTTCAAGGTAACAATTAAAAGAAAACATATAATAAGGGCATCGTTCAAAGCGCAGACATTGTTTTCAAAGTCTGGTTTTGCCCTACAACGTGCAGAAAACAAAAAACAGTTTTGACTTTATGAATGATTGATTACTGAGGAAAGCATGTACTTCTTCTTCTTAATCTTCTACTCTCACTCTCAGACACAATTAAACACTTATTTGCTGTCAATTGGCAAAACTTCAAGATTCTCAACTTCATTGACTTGAGCAGTTCATCGAAACTGATTGAGCAATTATGTATGGCTAGCTCCTAATTACAAAGACGGTTCCATCCTATAAAGATCGGGACTAAGGGCGAGTTTGGCCCCGAAGTGATTAATTTAAAATCGGCTTTAGCTGTGCTGTGAGAATAATCAGCTGTGAAGCTGGATGTTTGGTAAACCATGTTTTTAAAAGTGTTGTGAGTACAAAAACAGTGTTTAAATATTTGGTAAACTTTAGTATAAAAGTGCTATGAGTTTAAAAAATGACCAAAAAAGACATGATGTTAAAATGGTGTTACTTATATATATATTTTAGAAATAATAACATTTATGATCTTTATAATAAAATTTATTATCTTTATAAGTTATACTCTACTCATTCATTTATCGTGACTTTCTAAAATTCTGGGAAATTTTCGGAGAATTTTTCGGATACCCGGACCATTTATCGTAACTTTCCAAAGTTCTGGGATTTTGAAAATTTATTTAAGGAAATAGAAATCAAGTGGCGCGATTTGAGCCGTCAATTTCCTCCACAATCCAATCTAGTCCGTTGATTTAGCTTTAAAAGGAAAGGAAACATACCAGATTGGCCTAGAAAGCTTGAGAGAGAGAGGGAACTTGGAGTTTCTGACCCGAAAGGAGGCTGCCGACCCGGAAGAGAAGTCCGACTGGAACTTTCACCTTCGGCCACCCCACGACGGCCCAGGGGCACCATCCTCTTCGTCTCCTCATACATGTAATGCCTATGGCCTTTGATCGTCCATGCACTGGACGACAAAGAGGAATCGACAGTGAGAAGGTCCGACTGCTCCGGTGAGTTTCAACGAATTCCGACAACTCCGGCCACCAATTGGCTTGCATGTGGTATGAAACATCATCTTCTCATCATGGTCTACATGCATGTGTGATTAGTTTCTGGATTCGAGTAGAATCTGATGATTTTTCGTTTTTGGGAATTCTCGGCTCCGTCGCGGTTCCTTGACGCCGGCTCTTCTCGGCTTAGTTTTGGCTTTGCTGCATCTGTAGAAGAAAGCTGACCACGATTGGAGTTGGAAGTCACGAATTTGCTGGGTTGTAGGCATCGAATCCTCAGTCCATCTTCAAACCAGTATCGGCAGAGTGTTGGGAAACTGAGTTCGGCTAGACTATAGATGAGGGCAATATAGGTAAAGCTAATAAATGATCTCAACTTCTGAAATCTCTTACTCTAGAAGCATCACTTTTGCAACTTGTGAATTATAACATGGGTTAATTACATATAAGTGCATCTTTGAATGTTCACCAACTAGTTTTTTCCCTCATAAGGCCACTAGATTAAAAAGGGTGTTACATTTTGGATATTAAAAATTAAAATATTTACATAAATGCCACTAGAGTACAAAGTCTCTCTCCCCTCTCCGGCGAGGTCTCCGGTCAACTCCGGTGGGTCTCCGGTTGACCTCCGGCCAACTTCCGGTGGATCTCCAGCCGACCTCCGGCCAACTTCCAACAGGTCTCTGGCAAACTTCGGCGACCACAAAAGCTACTATCACTAACATTAAAAGCTACTGTGGCTAGCAACAAAAGCTACTCTGATAAGATTTCCGGTAACCTTCGGCGAGATAACAAAAGATACTATCACCAATAACAAAAGTTACTCATTACCAAAAAAATCTATGCTTCTCAAAACCAAAAGCTACTATCCCCACCAACAAAAATTACTGTCACAAACACCAAAAGCTACTCTCACCATCAATAAATGCTACTCTAACCAACACCAAAAAACTACTCTCACCAACAGCAAAAACTTCTCTTACCAACACCAAAAGCTACTCAAACTAACAACAAAAATTACTATCACCAACACCAGCGAGCTACTCTCACTAACACTAGAGAGCTACTCCAGTATCAAAAACTACTCTCACCATTAACAAAAGGTACTCTCACCAACGTAAAAAGCTACTATCACCACCGCAAAAAACTATCTTCACCACCAACAAAAGCAATTCTCCCATACGTCAAAAACTACTATCACCACCGCAAAAGGCTACAATCATCACCACCAAAAGTTACTCTCACCAACAACAAAAGATACTCATCAACATCAAAAACTCTTCTCACCAATAACATAAAGCTACTTTCACCAAAATAAAAAACTACTCTCACCAACTCCGAAAGCTACTCTCACCGACATTGAAAACCGCTTCATTTGCTCTCTTTCTGAAATGATACAAGACAAGTGCAAGTGCAAGACAACATTCTTGATTGGATATCAAAATTCAATGATGCCAAATGCAAAAATCGTCGGATTAGACAAGTAATTACTCGCACATTACACATCCAATTCATATGAGGAATAACATTCATCATTAACAAAAACAGAAAAGATATCAAAACAAACCAATTCTAAAAATTTTAAAAAAAAATTCAAGGACATCGCCGGAGTCTTATTAGAGGCAATTGAGATGATGAAACGAAGGTGGTGGTGGGAAGGGATTTGAATCCGATTCGATTTCATCCAAATGTAGTAATATAAAAATGAAGAAAATTGTTCTGATTTCATTGAGGTTGAAGAATCAAGGATGTCAACGAAGCCGTACAAAGAAGCAAAGCTTCTCATTGCGGCGATCCTCCCGATCGGAGAGCTCTCTGACCATAAACGACGGATTCAAACTGAAGCTCAGATATGCAATCTCAGATCCCGGCGATGGGAACGAGGTTGAAGCTGCCAGAAGAGGTTGGACTTGCCTTCGAAGGCGGAGATGATGTCGTCGATGTCGATCTGTAGGAGAAGCAATGGAATCCTTCGACGGCAACCGTGATCTGTGGGAGACCGGAGTTGGCGGAGGGAGACAATAGCGAAGTAGAAAGGATCTGGGAGATCTAGTTGATTCTCTGACATCTGGCGCGAATCTTGAATTTGGGCTCGGACCGGTGGGTGATTTGTGCATGGCGACCATGGCTGGTCCGATCGGTGGGCTCGGACAGATGTCGCGCTTCCTCTGAACTCATTGGTGGTGGTGATGCATTGAAAGGATGACCGTAGCTCGATTAGAGTTGTGGAACAACGACACCACAGCTTTGGATTAAGTGAGGTGGCCGGAGCCTTAATCTGCGATGGGGTGGCTGGGCTTTGGTAGGGTTTGTGTTGTGGTTCAATTGATGGTGATGGTGATGAGAGATGGTGGCCAGAATTGATGCTTTCCGGTGATTGTAGAGGGTAGAGAGAGAGAGAGAGAGAGAGAGAGAGAGAGAGAGAGAGAGAGAGAGAGAGAGAGAGAGAGAGAGAGAGAGAGAGAGAGAGAGAGAGAGAGAGAGAGAGAGAGAGAGAGAGAGAGAGAGAGAGAGAGAGAGAGAGAGAGAGAGAATTTGTTTTTGTTTTGGCGAGAGAGATGGAGTTAGTTTTCTTCCACGATGGGTAAAATCGTCAAGGTGGAAATAATATGAAGATACAAGTGGTCTTATGTGTACAAAAAAAAAAAACTATGTGGCCTTATGACTAATTTAAGTTTCAAAATGACACTTGTGTGTAATTTTCTATTATAACATTGAGAAATGGGAGATTGAATTATAATCAATAACCTCTTGTCTTACCAAAAATCGCATCCAACTTAAATTACTGAATAAGCAGCTTAAGCTGCTTAGACCTCGGGGCCAAAATGGGCCTAAGAATAGTAGTAATTAGTGTAAAGAAAATGACTATTTCTCTCTCGATCCCCTAGCTCTAGCTACCATGGGCTATACCGTACAAGTAATTTGAACTTGGTAAGATCCAAAAACTTGAACCCAGCTAATTAATTCTTTAGCAGAAAAACCGCGAGCTATTTAATTAGCATATTTTTAAGCCAATTAACAAGCCAGTAGACACAACCAAACATATAATTAAGCTGAATGCCATGACTATTGAACTTAATATCTGCTAATTAACGAACTCTAACCTGACAATTAAGTGATCTTCTTAGTACGTACCTCCGATCCCTCACCAGTTTTCTAGCTTAACTATCATTGTTGGGAGTTGGTACCTTCCTGAAGAAGAACATTGTTCAATTTATTTGATTCGTCAGCCTGAGAAACAAGGGATTTCATAAGTTTGCCAATCCTAGCGATTAGCGAAGGTCGGAAACATATCTTAGGGCTAGTTTGGGCGAAATGTACCTTAACTCTTCTAATAGATTTTGTTATAACTCATAGGCAAGATCTAATTTTTTCCATGTGGGATATTCCACGCCCCAGCACGTGTGACGAATTTTCAAATCATATACGTGAACAACTTTTTTGGTGATGTTGAACCCGTGTGGCAGCGAGGCATGCACACGTGGAATAATCTGGCTCTGATATCATGATAAAGTAATCTTGGGTTCACATCCAAAACCAATTGGCAATTGATGGAATGTCCCAAACCCTTATAAACTCATAGGCAAAGTCTAATTTTTCCTATTATATATGAATATATTCTCAACAGATTGCCTTTTCGAACAGCCTTCTGTATTAAAAGTTAAATATTGATATAGAATGTGATTATTATTATTATTATTATTATTTTCATAATCCGCGGAATATATTAATCAACACTAACCACTTCTTCTTATTCTTACTTCCTGAAAGTGTTCGACTAGCTCATAGGGAAGCCGGCCCTAAACCACATAGCTCACCGGTATGGTGCATGATCTCTGACTCCCTGTTTCTCCTCAAATTATAACTAGCTAGAAAAGAAAGCAACGTTAATTTAGCTACGGGTAAATAAACAATTTGCATTGCATTGCATGGATGACGATCTCCATTGTACGAACCTCTATTGCTTCCGCCAAATTCTTAGGGTATTTAATTCAACTTAGTTTAATTAACTTAATCACTTCGAATCGAGCTTGACCTATTACGTGTACCGACACAAAACCCTGTAGTCTCAGAAGAGTGTCAATCCACCATCGAGGATCAAGCACTTAGATGGTCCTGATTCCCTAACTTAAACTCTTAGAGCAAGTGCACCCGTAGTCAAGAAAATGCAAAGTCGAGAAGTCAAGTTACTATTTACTGTCACTGGACATGGGTTTACGCCCGTTGTTTTTCTTGCCCGGTCAACACTGTTCATTATTATATAATTTTAGGGGGGGGTCTCGAAAATCGACTTTTTACACATACATAATTTGGGAAAACTTCCTTCATGAAAGTTATAGAGATCGTCGATACGATCTCGTGCATACATGGAACGCAATATTCGGAGTTCGTATGAATTTATTATGAATTTTTGAAATCTGAAAATTTTCTATAAATAACAAAAAAATTTCTATTTTGTTTCAAAGGACGAAATTTTTTCATTTCCCCCCTCCCCTCCGGTTCTCTCTCTCGCAGCTGCACCAGATTTCTTCCGACCCGACCCGGATTTTTCTCCGTCCTTCGGCCAAGGACCCGCCCCCTTCCCCCCGAGGTCGCCTCAACTCGTCCTGCCGGTCTGTGGCGTCAAACCGCCCAGAAGCTGCCCCCAGGCCGAGATCGAAGCAACCCAGTCCTCCGGCCGCTCTGTGGCGTCAGATGAAGAGCACCCACGTCTTCGCAGCCTTCCTGATGTCACCCACGTTCTCTTGTCCTGCAGCGCTGGCAGCTCCATGACTTGGGCAAGAAAAAAGTCACAGCCTTGCCCTTTTCCTTGGCCTGGGTCATCAGAAGCCATCTTTTGGCTGGTCAAAACACAACCGGTGGAGGAGTGTTTTTGACAATGGCTGGTCAACACATCATCATTCTCTCACATTGCCCGGGCAAAAGAGCACCGGTGCACTTGCTCTTAGAGCATCTCCCATGACAAATGGGTTTAGCCTATCAAAAACAGAATATTCCTTTCAATATGCTTTTTTGGCGTACCAACAAAAAACAGTGCTGCCACCATAGGTTAAATTTCAAATATCATCACATACAACGGCTATAATTTGAAAATGACAAAAATCAAATCAAATAGCTTGAAGTAGTTGATTAATGTTTACATTTGCGTTAATAAAACTAGTCGATTTAATTAAATGGAAATAAGTATATCATAAAAATTAATTATTACA
Organism: Rosa rugosa; assembly: GCF_958449725.1. NCBI lineage: Eukaryota > Viridiplantae > Streptophyta > Magnoliopsida > Rosales > Rosaceae > Rosa > Rosa rugosa. The sequence goes on along the minus strand of NC_084821.1, from coordinate 69,524,604 downwards.
AATTTATTTTAAAAATTCCAAACATATCAAATATTGGGCTTATATTGAACATCTCAACAAGATATTTACAATGATGTAATTTTAATATTTAGTAAGATTATAAATAACTCATGTATATAGGAAAAATGATTTTTCTTAAATGTAAAATACATATTCTTAAAGAAACAAAAAAAAAAAAAAAAAAATCAATGGGGCCCACAATTTGGTTTACCAAAACTGAGCCCAAATTTGGCTTAGGAAATTTGGAAAGGCCAAATTTTTGTCTTGATCCTTAGGAAATAGCCTACGGTGGAAGGAGGTTTTATGCTATATTTGGGATTATAGCCTACCGTGGGAGATGGCCTTAGATCACCAGCTTGCCACTTCAAGAAATCTGACGTATCACAATATCTTTGCTCAATCTTTAAAAGTCTCTCCTAACAAAGAACAAAGCTTCCATGACAACAAAAGTCTAAAGTAGAGTTTATTTTCTCCTCTATTTCAATCGAATTCTTAATTAATAATAATTAAACTTACAAAACTGGTCACCTAAGAGACAATTTTTTAAAAACTGTGAGGGAGGAGTGTATCTGATAGCTGAGAATAAATACACAGTTCTAAGTTGTTACAGTTTCATATTTAAATTTAAATATGTAACTGAAATTCACTTGCCCTTCACTGTACTTTAAGTGAGCAAGACTGTTTAAACTTAATTATGAAAATGATGAATGAGTTTTCTGCGCTGAATTTGCGTTGAGGTTAACTTAAACTTTCTCTAATTGCATGTAGTATCCGTTAAGTCAACTTAAACAAACAATTAGTGCAATCAATTTTAGATAATTATACAAAATGTTTGATTTGCACAGGTGTTGCATTACATGATGCAGTGTGATTCACACTGTGTGAAGCCCCCCCCCCCCCCCCCCCCCCCCCCCCAATTAATTTGATTTCTTTTCACACTAAGGACCACAAGTATGGTTCCTTAGCTAGTAGTTAATTAGAAGTAAACATATATTGTTTTCATGTGGAGATATGTTCATTGGCACTGACATTTAAAATGTCTCATTCACCTTTCTGGACTGAAGGATATAAATGATGTACGGTCAAATCTTATTTTAATCATCCACTAAGATCTTTCCCTTTGACTTTTAAGAAACAGCTTACAAATTTTCACCCAATACCATGCCTTTCTTACCCCCTTCGATTTTAGAGCAACTTCAACAACTTCACTATATTTTAATTTTAGAGAAAAATAAGTTTATTTTGCTCCAACAGATTCCCTATTGTTAATCATCATTTTAGAGAAAGTGAGGAAAGAGAAAACTAAATTTCATAAATTTATCTCTAAAATTTTAAGGAATAATTATAGAGATTTTAGGGACTGTTATAAAATAGGGAATGTGTTGGAGTTGGAGAAGAAAAAGAGGCTACACATTTTACTTTTGCTTCCCTATAATACAAAAATTATAGAGAAGCTGTTGGAGTTGCTCTTAGAAATTCTTGTTATAATCAAATCCTCAAGCTAGGTTCTCACTATTATGTTCATATACATTATACAAGTACATACATATAGAGTGTTTGTGATTTTTTTTTATCTTTTATTTTATTTTTTCAGTATTTTTTTTTTTAATTTAAAAGAGGGTTTATTTATTTTTATTTTTTTCAGTAATTTTTTTTTAATTTAAAAGAGGGTGAAATCCATCTCACAACTCTCAGTTTTAATTACATATATATACTAGACGTACAAACTCACAAAAATACGTACGAGTTAGAAACCACGTAGTTAACCAAAATACAATCAATTATTTGTGATCTCTTAAAAAAATTGTGTGTTAGGTTGGGGTGGGGGTGGTGGGTATTTACTATATTCTCCATGTTTGGTATCAACGAGACATGTACACAACTAATTTAAGTAATCAAGATTGCTTAGTATACTGATTACTACTAATGAATCATCATTTACAATACTATATACCAATGGCCACATCTCATACGTACCAAAAACGGTAATTAGTTGCTTCTACATAGATGTATCTCAAAATAGAGCAATACTATATACCAATGCCCACATCTCATACCAAAAACGGTAATTAGTTGCTTCTACATAGATATATCTCAAAATAGAGCAACATACGTGATCCTGTTGACTACTTGACTGCCCTAAAATACACACAATTCAGTTATTCAGGTAGATAATCTAAAAATTGTTGCACAACAAACCTTGAATAATGACCATGAATTTTCACAACATTTGTTAATGCCAATTTGGTCGCCAAAGCGCACATAAATTAGAGTATACTGAGATACGGGATCCGAAGCCTTCACCATCACTATTATAGAACTAGAACCAGCAATGTCATTATAGAAGAAGCACCATATACAATACTTTGTGGCTTTCGTTTTTTAATTGCATGGTCCAATTTCTTTATTGGGACGTAGACCATACTGAATCAATAAGATTTCGAAACTTATCACTATATATTTTTATATATTTGAAGAAGTTTCTGGACGTAGAGTCGTTGTTTTGTTCGGAACGTAAGCAATCTGGGAGTCTGGGACACGTCTGGTGTTTCCATGGATGTCTCTGGAAATGGTGTGATAGGATGAACACCATTCACGAGATTAAGAACGTGTCAAGAGCACAGTGGTCTGAACACCCATGCTGAAAATGTCCTTATATTTTATTGGGTTGACTTCTATGCTCTCGACCAATGCCGTCTTGACACATAGGATAAACTATGGGGTCTTTAGTTCATCTAAAAGGACAATGACTAGTTCTAAATTGATCGCCCAATTTGCTTACTAAACTCCAATCAACACTTCAAAACTATCCTTTTTATTTGGATTCGGTGGTTTTCCTAGTGAATGCTTCTCTAATTGATAGTACAGACTTCAATAATCAATCATGGAGTGTAATGAAGATTACTTGATAAGCAATTAGATATCAAATACATTTGAAAACTGTTCAGTAATCGATTCACTAAATGAAAGTAAAGTGAGAAGTTTTGATTTCGCCAAAAAGAAAAAAAAAATTCTACTAATACATGTGTGTTTGTCATGCATACAAAAATCTGATGGTCAGTGATGAAAGATGAATGTTATTTATGACTTACACACCGTCAGATTATGTGTGTGTCATACATGTGTATATAGTCGATGTTCACTTCGCCAAAAGCAAACTGGGAACTTTTGAAAGAGAGAAAAAAACAAATGGGAGGTAGATTCAGATTTTTGGCTTCGGCTAAACACAACAGCCCCTTAAAAATAAAAAATAAAAAAAATTGTGGAAGGCATGAGGCCGTTATTGGTGTGGAATTTACTGGGGAAACCAACATTAATCCACAGATGTGACTGGACTAGATAAAATATAGGATACAAAGTCATAATCGTGTTATGAGAAATGCCTGTGTTTCCACAATACCCGACCAATCTTGCTCTAGATGAACTTAAATTTACTTCTAATATGAAGTTTGTTCGATACCATGACATGTAAAGGATTTGGTTTCCCTTGTAGTAAGATCTGGTAGTTGGAGAAGAACGCATATGACGGTAATTAAGACTGTTGTGAAGGTGAATCACTACTATCATATGAATTTCCAAAGAATTCATAATGTGATGACAGATGAAGTAATGTTATTACCTGCTGTCCAAGATTATTACAATCATGTGTTGAAAAAATGAGTGAAGAAAAATTCGCATATTAAAATACGACTAGCGTAAAACTGTTGATGAAGTGGAAGATATCAGTTCCAGAAGCTGGTTATGTAACTTGCCATTACTCACAAGGAAACCATCTTGAGGGTATATACTCCTCCGTCCGGCTTCATCTGCTGCAAGATCAACTTGATTCCCTTTCCAGTCAGTTGCCTGATTAAACAGTATAATCTCTTTAGATCAATGGTAAAAGTACACCAATTCATATGTTTTGAGAGCCATCACAAATTCCAAAATGCTTATGCAATACTTGTAATAATGTAAACAGAAGCCTTACACTTTCATATTCATATTCATTCAAAAGTAGGATATGTTTTATCATCAAAAGCCATGAATTTTGGGTTTCTGGTCTAAACTCTCATCAGTTAACCTCATTTCAGTTTTAATACTCTTACATGGTAGTTTAGCATCAATTTTATATTTTAGATAAAGTATCATTACTCAATGCACCAAAATGGATACATTACTCAACACTACAGAAAGAGCCATAGAATAACATACCCTTCCCCCTGCTTCAAGCACACATATAATACCAACAGCGTGATCCCAAGCCTGCATTGTAATAAGTTGAAGTGAGTGATGCTAAGGCAGTTCCTAAGTTTCTGTAATTCACTGACAACTGTAGGAGAATCAATACCTTAATAACTTTTTCTTTCTGTCGCTGAATGAAAACAGAACCCCTACCTGAAGCCACCAATAAATACTTGCATAAACTGCAAGAAAGTGTGAATACAGCTTGTTAGAGTTAGCACTAAACAAGGTAAAACCGTAAAGGTAATTTGTAATGGATCGTCGAATTTCAAAAACAGGGACCCTTAACTTAATTCTAATATGTCACCTACACATGCACAATGGCAAATCAACACTAAAAACAAACATTTGGATTGTAAACTTAAGATTAAAAGCAATCTTGACAGGACCATCCTATGCAATCAGTGATCACTGCCATTTTGAAACACAGGTGTATGATGATGGAATAGATTATTTCTACATTTATGCACCTAAATAACAATGCATGACCATCGTTAACACTACTAAATGTATCTATATAAAATCCTGTTTTCTTGTAGAATCAATTGAGTTGGAAAAGAACAAACCTTCCACAACAAGGTTTCAAAACGAGAACTTGACCCTCACCAACACTATCAGCATTAGTTGTTGAGGTAAAGAAAGCTGACGGTGGCAATGCCTCCCATGGTTCACTCTCTATGATACAAAAGCGTGCCTGAGCCACCACAGAACAGCCATCAACAAAGCAACGGGTCCAAGAATAAGGAATCTTTGGCGTGCGGCGTGCCATTTAGCACAGATGATAAACTTCTTGTCCACGTGCCACAACCAATATGAGAGACCATAAGAAGCCCTGTTTCAGATGGAATGCTCTTCTCTTCCTGGACTCCATTGATACATTTGTTCGATTCCTGCCAGTGCGGGCAGCCCATGACACCTAATACAATCTCCCCGTCAACTACAAGAGCCAAACCTACCTGTAAATTTTGGCCATTTCCTAAGAAATTCTGTTCTTTATTCGGTGAGAAGTAGAAAATCGTCTGATTATAAGTAATGCAGTAAAAAGGATCTGAATTTCCCTTTAAAGAACATAGCTTGAATCATTTCTTTGGCAACATAGACTGCTCTTACCATATTGCATTTGAAACTGTTAACCTTAAATGCAGGATGAAAGGTACATATACCACTGGAACTGCTCTTCTGATCACTAACCAAAACACTTAATCATCTTTGCACGAAGATTAGTTGTTAAAATTTCTCAGATTCCTACTTGTGTTTAGATTCATCACCTTCTCTCTATTATTACTTCTTAATTAAATGTAAATCACTCCATTTTCATATCAATCTTCCTACATCCTAACTGATCCAATTCATTTCCTCAGTAACACTAAGAAGTTGGAACTCCATAAATCCTTTAAAATCACTTTCACATAAGACACTCAGCTAAATACTCATGAAAAAATCCACGAAAAAAAATTTAAAGGCGAAAACCGAAAGCCATATTTTTACAGTTGGTAAAACGTACCACAAACAACGCCTTGTTCCCCATCACAAATCCTCTTGTGCCATCAATTGGATCCAGTAACTGCATTGTGTTTCACATTTCAGTAAAAACTCTATCACACAGTTTAAGCCTAAAACCACCAAAAGAAAATCATGATTATTTACCACAAGCAAGTTAAATCTTTGTAATAAATCAAAATCCAAACCACACAAACCCAATACGTCGCCGGCTGAGCTCCGAATCTAAAAGCCTCCGGTCCGCCTCTATCAATCGCCTCCAACACATCCTCCGCCGTCAACGGCGTCTCCCCGGCGCCGGCCTTATCAACCACCGCACTCACCACCGGCTCCACCAGATTATTCTCCCTCACCGACGCCGAGTCCTCCTCCGCCACCAACGGAATCGACGGGAATCGTCTCCCCAGCTCTGTTCGGAATCATCCCAATCAGACCTCAAAATTCGCAATTAGATTCAAATCCAAGGACTAGTTAGCAAAAAATTACCTAAACTGATCAGTGCCTGGACGCTGAAATCGGCGACGGTGACCGGAGTCTGGTCGTTCTTCTCGAGAACCCCGCCGGCGCTCGACGCCAACGCCGTTTGGACCTCGACGCAGAGGTTGGAGGCGGTTTCGACGACGGCGATGGCGGCTTCGAGTTCTCTGTAGTGCTTGGCGGTGTCGGCGGCGAAGGGGAGGGCGGAGCTGCATTTGAAATGGGAGCGGCGGGGGAAAGAGGTGAGGATTCCGGTGCGGGGAGGCGCAGGGGAAGATGAGGTGGGGAGGGTGAATCGGACGGTGGAGAAATGGCGGGAGGAGTGGGCGAGAATCATGGCGGGAATAACGGGCGAGTGTCAGAGAATGGTTGGACTGTGGAAACAGTTGAAGTGGTGAGTGATTGGTGGAGGGGCCTACGGAGAATGGGATCAAAAACCCGGTTAGAGGCCCAAATTGGGATGCATGGTAGCTTTGAAGTAATCCTAGCCCAAAAGAGTACCGAACGGCTTCTAAATTAGGTTTAAGAAGAGAAGTGAAGACTTGTTTTTTTTTCATTTAAGAAGAGAAGTGAAGACCTTTATTCACTTCTTTCAATTTTGATTATAAGTAGATATTCGTGAAATGTACAGATAGTGCAGCTAGTTAGTAGAGAGTGCTCTTTTATTTTTTGACTTTCATATTAAGCTGTGGATTGTTATTTTTGACTTTCTCATAGTTATATCATGTAATTGTATCTAAATTGTTTATAAATGCAATTCCTTTTTTCTTCTCAAAAAAAAAAAAAAAAGAAGCCCAAATGACTAGTGAATGTAGCTGGTGAATTGGAGTTTGGTGACCAAGGCTGGTTGGATCACAAGATTTTATGGGTGACAATCTTGGAAACAAACTGCCTAACACAATTTGAATATGACATGAATATATTAGATTTAGATTTGAACTAATAGGCAGTTAGTCTGACATCATATCACTGTTTGCTTGAATTTTAGAGAATAAGTGTGGTTGTCATCTCATGTGATTTTTGTGCTTATTAAGATTTAGATCATATTGAAAGATAGACTAATAACAATCTTGGAACAAGCCTTTCCAAGAAGGGTTTCAGCATTGATACATCATGACGTACATAAAATGTGAATACTATAAAGACATTTTCGAATTGTTCATTTAAGTACAGTTAGCTTTTTTCTCTTCTCTTTTGATTGTTTTCTCTCAACACAAAAGTAAGATCTTTGCTGCATTGATAACGGGATACGTAGAGGAATCACTCCACTATTGAGCTAGTATGAAAAGATTTATAACAATCCCACACCGGGTGATCTCTCTCGGTTTTGGAGATTTTTCAAGTGAGAAGTAGAAGTAAAACTTCCGATTCTATGAAAACGATTGAACAAAAGGCTTATATATGCCACCATAGTCTTCTGCAGAACCAGGGAATAAAAGGCCATGGCTTGGGCAATGGGTATTGGCTTGAATCACCTCTGTCTTCTTGGCCAATTCCTCCTCCCTGAGCAGGCGAACGGCTTCCCTCCGCTGCTCCTCCTGCCACGCGGCATGGATCTCCTTATCGCGGGCTTCCTTCGCCTCGCGTGCTTCCTCGTTCCGACACCAGCCCACCAATGACAACGCATTGCCGAGGAACGAAACTGCTGTAGCAGGATCAGTCATCCGAAATTGCAAATAATAAAAGGATGTCAAAAATTGCAGATAACAATTAAAATATCAGAACGGATCAGAGGTAGATCTTAAATTTCTAAAGGAATGAGATTTAGATGTACAAGTAATTAGATGCAGTGAACCCACGAAGAAATTCTTAATAGAACACAAAGGTGCCATTGAGGACGCTTTGCTGCAGTTATGTGTGCATTGGTGAGGGAATTACCTCGATGCCGCTCCTCAATTTTTATCCAAAACATCATCCAAGGTCAATTGAACAATCGTATTCATATCAAACGTGATTACATCCAGTCCCACTCCCATCTCATTGAACCCAAAGACATAGACCGGAACCGAGCGAGAGAGGTATGAAGGAAATGGCCCCATAAGAACATGGAACGCCACCGATTTTTTAAGGCAGGGGCTTGGCTATGGTCTTTTCTCTCATGTTTTGAGTAAAGGTGGTGGGGATGGTATTCTGGCCATGGTTTCGGCGGCGAAACAAAGACGAAGAGAAGACGAGTTACAGAGGGACTAGTTGAGAGCGGCTGGAGTGAGTTTGGGTTTGTTTAAACCCTTAACCACGTTTTTATACTGCATTCCTGGAAAGATGGATTTGAACTTTTCAAACTCAGGAGTAGTTGGTAGTACTTGGTAGAAGTGGATGCAGTCAAATTAAGATAGGGTCTTCTGCATTCTGTGAAGCACGTTCTGCTTGGTCAATACTGAGACTACTACAAGCTCTGTTCTTTTGTTTCTCTTCTCTGTATTGGAATGAAGTTTGAATGCAAAAAATAACGATTATAAACATGATAAGGTAAAAAACTACGATAACTTAGCCCAATAAAATGGATTATGAATTGTGATTAATATTAATTACCACTTTCTTTATGTGATTAACTGGCTCTGATATCTGTTTATTACTTAATTAAAATGATAATGCCCTAAAGCAAGTTGCTTAATTGGGTCATGATTGAAGCCCCAAGGAACTCAGTCAAAGTATGGTATCTAGGACCACTGAAATTCAAAGAAAAACTGAAAAATTTCAGTCAAGGACATTAGCTTCACTGCCTTCACATGGTGGGGATTGAAGTACTGCAAGCTCTGCACTCTCAATTGATTTGGTTTGGTAGCTAGTTGGTGTAAATTAAAGAGATGTACTTGGCATCTATGTGCAACACAGTCAATATGTACGTGTGATTTTCTCTTTGATATTCAGAAGTTACCACACAAGCTTGTCAGTTTTTCACGAGGGTCCTCAAGCCTGATATTTTTGCCAAGAACGAAGTGGTGGACTGGTGGCAAGTCCAATGTAAAAGTTGTAGTCCTCTGTTTCTGTTGGGATTGATTTTAGTTTTGATCTTAACTGGATGATCTAACAGATGGTTTAAGATATATTCTATAATCTATATCATAAGTTCGCAAATTGCCACACAAGTCAAAAAATAAAAATTAAGATTTTTCGATCTTCTTTTTTTCTTTTTCAAATATATTTGTCTTGTTGTTCACTTAATTTTTTTGATACAATTTCTGACTACACCACTAAAGAAGTTCATTGTAAAAAATAGAAATTGAACTTTTTTCAATAAACTAACTCATGCATCATAGCATCATGAAAAGATTGAGAAAACAACAAAAGTAGTGCTATTGAGGTACACATATATTTGGGAAGTTTTTTTTAATGAGAACCACTAAAACGATGATTAGTTGAAGACTTTCTAGTCAACGGTTTGGAAGACTCACTTTTCGATTATATTACGGCAAATCAGCCGTCAGATGTTTATGTATGCATGAGTAAATCATTTATGAAAATTTACTTCCAAATTGTTAGTCGTTGAGGTACCAAACTAGATCAAATCAACGAACGAATCAAATCTGTCAAACATGAACCGTTCATGTTTATAACTGATAAATTACGATTATGAATGTCTTGACGATTTTCAATTTGGTTGAAAAATTGCATAAATTATCTACACTTTTTTTTTTTTTGAATAAAGAGAATTATCATAAATTAGGAATACTCAATAGAGTTGGTTACAATCATATCGTAACACATCCAGAAACAATTTTGGAGTGTTATAAAAAGACTATAAATTTTTGCTAACCTAAGGCCAGAGTGACCATTACATACCCTTGCGCTACCATCTAATGACATAACAAGATGTGGGAGTACCCTTGGTGGTACATAGAGATAAATCTACTTATTTGACATGTCATGCTCTGTCATTACAGAATAACTTGAATTCTCCCCTTCACAAAAAAAAAAAAAAAAACTTGAATCCTCATTCAATATTACTCCAGAAGATTTACTAGTACCACAAATGTCATACCTAAGCGTAGTTTGTTAGATCAAGTCGCCGGGGTCTTAAATATGAAACCCTAGAGAATTAGAGCTCATAATTTTGGTCCACGAAACCCTCTAGAGATCCATGGCTGCATCAGCCTCCTCCCAAAGCCCAAAAAGCCCAACAGGCTTGGGCCTCCAATTGTTTTGGACACCTAGAATCTAGGTACCCAAACCTTGGTTCTGACTAGGCCTGGGCACGGGCCGGGACCACGTGTCAATTAGCTAGGCCCGGGACCAAGCCCATTTATTTCGGGCCGGGCTCAAATAAACATTTTCAGTTATAAGGACCGTGAAGGACCGGACCAAATAGGCTCGGGCCGGTCCTGCCGGGTTTTCGGGCCCAAACGAAGAGAATAACATCCATTCATAGCTTCTTCAAAGTTACAAAGTACAAACAAATGAAGTTTCAATTTGAAGAAAAATGAAGGTAAACAAAGTACAAACAAATGAAGTTACAAAGTACAAACAAATGAAGAATTGAAGTTTCAAACATATCAAAGTTACAGACCAAATAAAATTCCAAACCAAATAGGCAAATAATATTACGGACCAAGTAAACTAGCAGTTTCAAACCACATTAATTTGCTTCCAAGCCTCCAGCTGCTGCCATCAAATAGTGTCCAACAAACCATGTCATCCTACAACCATTTCACATTATGCAGATCACATTATTAGTTTACAACACACATCGCATTAAAAGCTTACAACAGAAGAAGTTTTTGGCAGAAAAACTAGCAAGCTGATCACATTAAAAGTTCCATTTCAATACAACAGATCACAATAATCTCAGGTCGATCTCTGTACCACCAAGATCAGCTATTGATACTGGAACCTGTTCCATGGTAAAATAAAAAGGTATGTAAAATGAAGGCAGCTTCCATACTCTAGTTTGAAAAAGATGCGTGCATGGAAAACTCAGATCTTTTATGTGGTTTAGCAGCACAAATATCATGTAGACATGTACAAATATATGCTTTTGACATGGTGGATAAGATTAGCACAAAGTTCAATAACAGATTTGCAGCTCGATCTCCTGCACAATGTGCACGTATTGTCCTCAGTTAAGTTGGTTCATCAGTTGAAAAACTAAAGAGAGGTAAATCCGAGAAAAGTAATATGAATAATGCAATCAAGTTGTTCTGAGTGAAATTTAGCATTAAAGCCAACTTTAAGCCAACTGGAAAATGCACCCAAAGAAAGCAAGCATAGATCACAATAAACCGGAAAATGCACACAAGCACAAAACAAAGTTTAAAATGAACCTAGCAAGCACACCTTTAGAAGTAGATGTTGCTGTCCTTGCAGCCTTTGGGACCCTAGGCTGCTTTGGAGGCTTTGAAGTTGCCACAGCGGGAATTAGGGCTCTATTTTGATAATCTGCAGGTTAATTGGCAGAAAGTTATGAACCAGAAAACAGTCCAAATACTGAACAAAAAAGAGGGAGAGTTGTACCTTTCTTAATATCTTCATACATGTTCATCTCCTCGATGGTTGGAACATACTCTAGACCCATTATTTCATCATTCTTAAGCCAGTTTTGCAAGCATATAAGGGCTTCAACACTTCTAGGAGTTAAGGAACATATATGAGGATCAATTACTCGCTTGCCTATGCTAAAGCATGACTCGGAAGCTACTGTGGAAACTTGAATAGCTAGCACATCCCTTGCCACAGCTTGTAGGGGTGGCCAAACGAAACCGAAAACCGAAAAAAACCGCACCGAAAACCGAACCGTAGCCTAAAAAACCGAACCGAAACAAAAAAACCGAACCGAACCGAACCGAACCGAACCTAAACCGAACCGAACCGAACCGAAACATTGTGAAATTTTATGACCATGGTTTACCAATCCGATCGGGTTCGAAACTATTGTGAAATTTGCTAAATTTTTTACCACACACATAATTTATTGTAATCATCGCATCCAACAGTCAGTTTTTTTATTTTCTTTGAATTTATAGAGGTTTCTCTTTGGAGTGTATGATATATAAATATAGGTTTATAAGAGTAACTAAGTTTGACCTAGTTGATCGAATTCGAAACGAGAACCAAATTGGCCGGATTTTTTACAACCACCATAAAACATTACAATCTCTCCATCGAGTGGTTGGTTTCTCCAAATTCATTTTTCTCTTCATGGTTGCTTTAGAATGAACCTCAATAATTTAAATACAATATATAAGTCATACTACTTTAGGAGACAAATTGGTATAGGCCAATGTATTGGTAATTAAAATTGAAATTTTTATCTTATGTCAACGCACATCCATCAATGAAATATTTACAAACATGATGTAAAAAAATAAGCACGTTTTGCGGTCGTTACTTTATTGGTCAACCAAGAAAACATACAAGTGACTACGGTTGACCAATCCGATCGGGTTCGAAACTATTGTGAAATTTGCTAAATTTTTAACCACACGCATAATTTATTGTAATAATCGCATCCAACGGTCGGTTTTTTTATTTGCTTTGAATTTATAGAGGTTTCTCTTTGGATTGTATGATATATAAATATAGGTTTATAAGAGTAACTAAGTTTGACCTAGTTGATCGAATTCGAAACAAGAACCAAAGCCAACCATTTCATATAATGAAGCTTTGAAATTTGATTATGAACTACGAAGCAAGATTATTGTCTTGCCAAAAAAACAAAAAAAAATTTGTTTTATTGAAAAAAAAAAACTGTTTTATTGAAAGAAAAAAAAAACCGAACCGAACCGACAATTCGGTTCGGTTTTCGGTTTCGGCCTAAAACCGAACCGATTGGAACCGAACCCAAAGCTGTCAGCTTGCAAGTTAGGATATTTCGATCCGTTGAGCTTCCACCAAGTTAAGATATCGAAGTCATCCCCTTCTTTTGGCTTTTCAAATGGATCAAGAATGTATCGATCAACTTCACTCTCCACAACAATTTTGTTCGAGTCCTCAAGCGCCTTGGCCCAATTATCCATCATCTTAGCCCAACTTCTTCCTTTCGTAGCAGATGGCTTTTTACTCTTGACACAGTTTTGTTTTTTAGTTGAACTCACCGTAGATGATTGTGCATAGATATCAGTCAAAGCAACAAGCAGATCTTTCACTTTTGCTTCCTTTTGTCTAACCAAATACTCATCCATCTCCAACATTTCCCTCATAACATGGCCGACATTGCGAAGTTTATACCTAGGATCAAGAACTAAAGCAACTAGAAGAAGTTGATTGACATCATCAACGTTGCCAAAGTATTTCTTAAACTTATTTCTCATCCTCACCGCCATCCGAGCCATTAAAGCTTCTGTTTCACTTTCATAGTTCATTTCCGGCTTCAAAAACAGCGCGTTAATCTCACACTCTATCGACACAATGTCATGGAAAGCTGAAGCTGCAGTAGACTTCGTTGTTGCGCTGATCCTCAACGTAACCTCATAAAAAAATCGTAGAAACCTAATAAAAACAGCAGCCTTTTCTCGATCTTCATCTGTAGGTGGTCCGACCCTCTTCCTACGAGTTTTTGACTTAGCATCCTCTTGAATCTCTATCACTTCTAAATCCTCCTCTATCGAATCCTCATCTTCACCGAAATAACCCGAGTATTTGCTGTCTTCCTCTTCAGCTAACCGATCAAACCCCTTTCTCAACTGCATCACTGTATCAAACATTAGAAATGTAGAGTTCCACCTAGTTGGAACATCAAGAATGCATATTTTGTTAACGTCCAACTTCTCCTTCTCAACACACATCTTAAACTCATCTAACCTTGAAGCAGAAGACCTCACATACCTCACTTCATTTCTAATAGCTGCAATCGACTTGTCCAAAATATGCAAGCCGAATCTAACGATAAGGTTTAAAATGTGAGCCAAGCACCTCACATGCATATAATGTCCGTCCAAAACAGGGGGAACTGACCAATTCATCATCTTCTTCCTAAGATACTCCACTGCATGCTTGTTGGCAGCAACATTATCAACTGAAACAGTCATCACTTTATCAATCTTCCATTGCACCAAGCATGTTTCTAAAATCTTCCCAATGGTGGTGCCGTTATGATTGGGAATCACACAAAAGTTCAATATCCTCTTGTGCAAATTCCAGCCCATATCGATGAAATGCGCTGTCACCACCATGTAATTGACATTCTGCATCGAAGTCCAAGTGTCGGTAGTCAAGCACACTCTGTGTTTGGCCAACTCACCCCTAAGCTCCTCTTTCTTAGCATCATACATCTCCAAAATCTCCGTACAATTAGCCTTATGCTCGGAATTTCCCATCGAGGGATGGCAACCGAACAGAAGTACTGAAACCCAGCCTTTTCTACTTGACTAAATGGTAGTTCGTCGAGAACTATCAGCACAACACAAGCTTCTGTACAAGCATCTGGACACCATTGTCTCACAACTACACTTTTGTTCCCATCTCTAGTCAACACCTTCTGCCCATCTTCCAAATCTACTCTACCGGGATATTTCTTGCAAACATTTTCAATATGACGCCTAAGAGTACTAGTACCACTATAGCCCGAATCGGCACCAATCTCTGTTTCACAATACTTACAGCGAGCTTTGCTGGTGTGGCCGACTTCAACCTCCTCCCCATCTTTAGTTGCTTTAATTGGAACATCAAATTTATCAAAATGCTCCCAGACTTGTGACCTGCAACGGCTGTTGCTACTGCTCCCAGACTCTCTCTTTCTCTTCATGCCAGTCGCACCACCTGCCGGCTCACTATCATCACCGGCCTCAGACTGACTGGAAGCCACCACCAACTCAGCCCCAATAACTGCAGCTGCTTCGGGTTCCGTTGCTACTTCGGGCATTATCAAAATCGATTCTTGAATCCTTGTACCTAGAAACAAAATAAAATCATACAAATCAGTGAATCACAAACTAAGCTACAAAATGAAGAGAATAACATCAAAACTTCATAGCTTGAATCTTGAATCCTTGTACCCATAAACAACAAATTGGAATAAGATAACCCCAAATGGCCAAATCAATTACGACCCAGATCAGAAGCTACCCAGTTTGAGAGAGAGAGAGACTTATTATTGAGACTTTCGGGGAGGTACCACAGTACTAGAGAATTGTCGATTGACCCGGATTTGATGTCGTACAATACTATGATCAAAGCATTTTGCAAGATGGGTTCCAGCCCTCAGCTGCTTCGGGTTAGTGATCGAAGAAGACTTGGGGTTTCGAAATGGAAAACTGAAAGGGATTGGTTTTTCAGTTAGTTATCGAAGAAGGGCAGAATGGATTGTTGCTGGGTTTATGAAAATTAGATTTCTCGATCGAATTCGAAATCTAGAAAGCTAGAAGGAGTAGAAATCGATTGACTGATGAGGGATTCGACTGGGTTCGACTGATTGCGACTGGATTCGAGGCTTCGACTGGGTTCGAGACTTCGAATGGGATCGACTGATTGCGACTGGGTTCGAGGCTTCGACTGGGTTTGACTGATTGTGACTGGGATCGACTGGGTTCGACTGATTGCGACTGGGATCGACTGATTGCGACTGGGTTCGAAGAACTGAGGTCAAGCCGACAAGACTCGTGTTTGGGAAAGGGTCGAGGTCTCGGGGATGGCTGCGAAAGTTTGTGTCTGAATGTTGACTGAAGTCACCACAAAGACAGGCTGAAATTAGGGTTATATTTAATCGGGCTTATCTTCGGGCTTTGGGGATTATGGACACCAGGGCCCGGAACCGGCCCGTTTTAAATGTCATGGTCCGGGCTTTTTTTTTCATCTATTTTTTCCTCAAAGCCTGGCCCGGACCTGACGGTCCGGATCAATCCGGTCCGGGTTTTCGGGCTAAAATGCCCAGCCCTAGTTCTGACTGAGAGGACGCATACTATTCTCCGTCTTGAAGCACCACCGCCTCTTCGGTTTACCCCCGCTCGCCGTCGCAGGCCCAAGAACCGCATCCTCGACAGTCACCGCCGAACCTCGATTCATCGCTTCAACTGCGAAGCCATACGCATCCATCACTACACCTTGATTCGAATCCGCCACACAATACCTAGGACCACTCCCCAAACGCTCATCACCCTCCTTGCCGAAACAGAAGCTATATGAAGGTGAAGTTTTGAGTCCAAACCAAGCAGGATTGAGATTAACATCAATAACGCCCCTCAATGCATCACCGCCTCCATGCACACTCTCTTCATCAATTGCTTCAGCCACATATACAATTTAAGTCCCCCTCATTTGGGTTGTAAACAGCCGATCTCAATGAATTCGCTCAGGCACAAAGCAAAAAACTGTGAAAATCTGCTTTGATAGGTGATCGCGAGAAAACACCATCACTGGAGGGATAGGATTGGACAGCGGGCGGTGGAGAGGGTTCCACCACTTAGCAGGGAGATATATAGGCAGTGGTCGTTGTGGTTGAAGGACTGAGCACAGGCGGCTAGGTTTCGGGAGCCAAAGCATTAGGGAAACTACATGATCTACACCTAAAACTAATGAAACAAAAGTTATATTGGTGCGGATAATTGGACCAAAACTGGTTAAAAGCCCTAAGTTGAATGCACAGAAACTAGGTAATCCAATCCCAAATGACTAGCAAGATATTAGAGCTCCCCGCGCCTATCAATACAAGCAAATCATGAAGAATTACCAATGCACATTGACATGTCAAAGGTTGGCACATTGTTTGTATTCTATCGAAACAATGCCATTAATTCTTCTCCATTGCAAAAATTGAAAACTGGATTCAACCTATTAAAGGTCTTAGATCTTGAATGTGTCCCAATTCTTTACTTGCCACATGACATAAGAGTGCTACGTACGTAAATTTGAGCAGGACAAAAGTGAAAGAGCTTTCAGAAGACATAGGAAAACTTCATAACATAGAAACACTGGATATTAGCCATTCCAAGATTAGATTACTTCCAGTCGGGATTCTAAAGTTACAGAAGTTATTGCAGCTTTTTAGTTACCATCATATTTTCAATCATAAAGATACTAAATTTTTTGGTTACCTTGATGGCACAAAAGTACCATCAAACATATGTAAGCTGAAATGCTTACACGTTTTGGATGGTGTCGAGTCAGGAGGCAATTTACTCAAATTGCTCGGATACATGATGCAACTCACAACAATTGGATTAACAAATGTGAGAGAAGCAAATGGGAAGGACTTGTGCAAATCAATTGAAAGCACAAAACTCATCAAGAACTTAACAGTGAAGATAATTGATCAGAATGAGGTGTTACGCATGGATGCCATTTCATCAGCTTCTCCTTCACTCAAGTATTTTTTTTTTTTTGGGTAAAAAAAATTGGAGAAAGTTTCACTTTGGTTGCATTCTCATCAGAGCCTTACATCATTACATTTGTACTGGTCCAGATTAACAGAAGATTTTCTTCCTTCCATCCAAGCACTACCTAATTTGACATCTCTTGGTTTAGTTAATGCAAGTGCAGGGCAACACTTGTTTTTTCATGCTAGATTTCTGAAGCTGACCTCATTGTTTCTGAACCATTTCCCTCAACTGAATATGATCTCGATAGGATAGAAAGAGGCGCAATGCCAGCATTGGAAAAGTTGTACCTTTATGGATAGGGAAAATTTTAAGAAATCTACACCACATATGGCCTACTCCGAAGATCGGTACATTTGTTTTCAAAGAAATCAAAACGGTACATGGCTTGGGGTTTTGGGTTTTCTGGTCATGCTTCTCTAGAGCATGATTACAATCATACTATAACACATCCAGAAACAATCTTGGAGTGCTATCGAAACATAAGAAACATGTGCTAGCCTCAAACCAGAATGACCATTACATACTCTTCCGTTGCCATGTAGAGACAGAACAAGAAGATGTGATAGTACCCACAGTGATACGTAGAGATAGGTCTATTCATTAAACATCCAGTGCTTCGCTATTACAGAATAGTGTGAATCTTCCTTCAGTACTATTTCAGAAGATTCACAAGTACTATCTATGTTGCCTAGAAACATAGCATGTTGGATTAAACCTCCAAGATCCCAATTCCGAAATCCTAGAATGCTAGAGTCCATCAATTTGGTCCATGATAGAACCCAAGCCCAACCTAGAGCTCGTAGTTGAGCCCAATTCCAAACTCTTCTCCAAGTGGGCTACTAACTTGCTTTAGGCCCCTAATCTGAGTGTGATTTGGGCACCTCCACTGGTTTGGGCCCCAAAATTGATTTGGGCACCCACCCAGAAATGGGCACCTGAACATCAGCTTCGCCATCGTCGCCGTTCTCGGCGTTCCATGACCGTGCCGCTATATCACCTGCCATGCGACCACTACCATCCCCATGAAAATCACCGCAGCCTCGCCATAATTGCAATGAGACCATCGCGTTCCTCCATTTAGGTACAGACCAAAATTCTGGTTGCCAAGGATTAGCGCAGCCGCCAAAACCCCTAGTCGATTTGTTGGTCACTCCGCCAACTGACTTGCATCCAATCACAGGCCATCCATCTCCTTTGTCTGTCGCATATGCAAATCATGTCGCACAGATTTCCAACAGTGCTCGGAAATCCCTAAAGGCCTTAAGGCTACCTTTGCTTGGTCGAGCCCGACTCGGCTCCTCCCCAGCTAAGCCACTCCAGTTCAAGAGGCCGGTGACTGCAACACCAACCTTTCCTCCAAGATTCCTTCTTGTGGAGGGAGATTCCAGTTGGAAATTTGCCAACGGAAGTTGACGGTTGATCGCCGTGAGAAGACAATGAAAGGCAGAGAAGGTGGACCTGCTTGGTCTTGGCGTAAAAAGCCGTTGTTGAGGTCCCCAGCCATGGCGGCTAGGGTTTAAGAGCAAACGGAGGATGATCCGTTTCATTCTAATATCGATTCTGAAACCTTCGCAAAACTAACACTTATTTTGTTCAAAGACGTAGTTATGACATTGTAAATTGAATCACTATAGTGATAAACAAAGGTGTGAAAACAAGTTTTCTTCTTTTCTTAGATGTAATGGAGTATTGGGAAAAAAAAAAAGGAAGGAAGAAGGAAGAAAGAGAAAGAAAATTTTTATGTTCGTTTGTTTTTTTTTTCATCAATAAGGTTGAAGAGACAGATTTGCCCCTCAAAATTTGACGGAAATCACACTAAATGACGGAGGAAGTAACAGCATGTACCAATTTTGGTCAAGATTACAACTTCATGTACCGTTTTGATATCTTTGAAAGCTAATGTACCAATTTTAGGAGTGAGCCATATGTGGTGTACAATTCTTAATTTTGTTTCTTATGGATGCTTGAAGTTAAAGCAATTGCCTCATGGAATCAAACATCTTACATGTCTTCTAACATTGGAATTGCAAGGCATCCCAGAGGAACTCGTAGAGTGGATACGCAGAGAAGTATGTGCGGATCATTCGAAGGTTAAACATATTCTCGAGATTCATCATCAAAGAGAAACCGAATTTGGATACTCTTCTGAAAATTTGGCGTCCTATGTCCAATGATTAAACTGAGACCTCTTATAGGGCAATCAGCTTTAGCCGTCGATACGTATATTCTTTTTCATTAGTTTGTGAATCATGTTATGATCTTATGATGATACAAATGCAACATATTGTAAAACCACCAAAATTTTTGTGTTCAAGTTTTCATCTGTCTAATGTTAAAGGGTCGAATTCAAGATTTTTTTTATCAAATATGTAGAGTTCTAATTTTATTCAACCATATCATGCTTCATTACCAAATGTAGTATTGAAACGATACATAACTCTAGCATAACTGTGACAATGATCCTTTACCATTTCATCCAATCAACAGCTTGAAAATTTTCTTTATTTTTAGTGTGTGTGTCTATATATATATATATATATATATATATATATATATATATATATATATATATATATTATTAAACATATTGACCAAAAGACTATACATACTTACCATTGAAACGTCACATTGTTCACCTTTTTTTTTTTTTTTTTTATGACAGTCACATTGCTCACCTTGTATACAGTAGCATTTGCCTCTTCAGCAGCGCTGTGAGCTTTGTCATCTTTTTTTCTTTTTTTTTAATCAGGAGTGAGGTAGCTGTAGGCCTGTAGCTGCCATCTCGAATATGAAGGCTTCTCAAATTTGTTGATCACATTAGTAGGAGTTAGAACTCGAATGCTTTATACAAAATTTCATGCTAGGCTGCTCCACCAACCTCACCCCACTTAGGGTTAGTTTGAAATTGCTGTGACTTTTAAAAAAGAAAAAAAAATTGTTGTTACTGTATTGTGAGAATAATCAGCTGTGAATTAAAACAATTTCATGTTTGGTAAATAATATTTTTAAAAGTGTTGTCAGTACATAAAATAATTGCATAGTGTGTTTTAATCGAAAGCTGTTTCTAAAAGTAACATTTGCGTTATTTCTAAAATCTACTGCCAGTGACCTATAATTCTTAATTAAATTATTTTTAATTATTTCAAAAATGAATTTTTTTTTAAGCAAAACAATCCCGTAGTCATTAACTTTACCATATTTGCTAAACAAAATCATAATTATCCGAAATTTATCTTCATCTAGATAATTTAGATATCCCTTAGATAAACTAATAAAAGTCAAAAGAAAAATCCCTAGAAGATAGAAAGATAGAAACTTTCTATCACTCCAACGTACGCATTCTTGTCCTCATCCAAACAAGACACGCGTCAGTCACTCATTGATCGCGGACCCAGTACCCCCAGATTTCTTGCCAAGTCCGCTATAATCAAGCCAATCCATGTACATCACAAGCTCCCACAGATTCTCTAAAAACCTGGGGATCCAACTTCACCATATAAATATATTCAAAGAGAGAAACCAACATTTCTTAATCCTTCAAAGTTTGAGTTTGGTGTTTTGGTTGTAAAAATATTCTGGGCATGAGCTTGAGGTACGCGAGCAGAGTGTTGTACCAGGCAGGGATGAGGGCGATGAAAGACCAGGCCCCCAAGCTAAGTGGCGAGTCGACCGTTAAGTCTCTCAGGGATTCAGCTTCCTCAGCTGCTTCTTCTTCGTCGTCTTCGAAGTTACAGACGAGGCGGTTCTCTGTAACTATTGATTCAAAGGGAAGTGCTTTTAAGGAGGCCAAGAGCGAGAAGCTTAAGAATGCAGAGGAGTCTCTGAGGACCGTCATGTACTTGAGCTGCTGGGGTCCGAATTAACTGAGAGTATATATATACTCGGTTTCGATTTCTAGCAATCTTTTTGGTGCTACTGTTGATTGTATATTGCTTTTGTATATAGTTTGTCTATGTACATGAACTTTTTAATTGAATCCAGAGGTTACGTTTTTGCTGTACGTTGTTGTTCATCGATCTCAGGTGGATAGATTTTCATGAAATGAGACATCTCCCATAACAAAGTGAATGAGTCTTTTAATATTTTATGCAAGTTCATGAGTGGGATTTGATTGAAAAAAAGGAAAAATGTAAAAAAGAAAATATGTTAATCGAAAAACAAAAATGTCAGAAGTGGGATTTGAACCCACGCCCTCGTTAGAGGACCAGAACTTGAGTCTGGCGCGTTAGACCACTCCGCCATCCTGACTTCTTGTTAAGTAATCAAGTATTTGTTTATTTATACGACATTATTGATGAATTATATTGGGTAGCCCAAGCCCAAGATCCCAGAAAGCCGCATGATCCAATCAGATATCCACATCCCCTATCATCACCCCCAAGTCTCCACCACAAACAAGAAAACCTTGGAACAAAACCGATAAGCTTCATTTTTAGCCTACTTTTCTTCTTGCTTCTGCCACTACCATCACATTGCTCAAAAACACAAAACATGTTCTTACTGAAACCCTGTAGAACACATTATAGCTCACCAATCCTCTCAAACCATCCTCATGCGTTTCAAAAGCTAACAAAAACGCAGACTTCCCATTTTGCACCATTGAAAAAATTGTACCCCCACAAACGAAAGCTTAGCTTCAGAGGATGTAGTAGTAATGGACAAGAAGGAGAAGGCGGCAGAAGCGAGAGGAAGCCATTCTTGACTTTAGAAGAAGCTGGTCTAGTCGAAATCTCAGGCCTCAGCACCCACGAGAGGTTTCTATGTCGCCTAACGGTACTATCAACTAGTTCCACTATTCTTCTTATTGTTCTTTAATCTCCTGCATACAAATTTTGGGATTATTAAATAAGAGCACGTTAAGTACAAGGTATCTATGCACTACTTTTGGACTTTTGGTAGTGATAGACTAGCTTCCGAGAGTGGTAGATATACCACACGGACACTAAACTGATTGATCTATCTTTGAGGAGCTAGTCTACCACTACGAGAGAGTTAATGTAGCGATACATAAGTGGAAAAATAGTAGACTTTCGAGTGTTAAATTAGTTGTTTTGTGTATGCATAGATATCGTCATTGAATCTGCTAAGGGTGATATCGGAGCAAGAAGGATGCACAATTGAGGAGCTAAATGCAGGGAGAATATGCGACTGGTTTGTAAAGGACAAGCTCAAAAGAGAGCAGAATTTAGGCTCTGCTGTTCTTCAATGGGATGACTCCCAGCCTTTTTAATTAAATTGGTCGATTAGTTCATGTGGTAAAGCCAATACTAAGCCTTTGTAAAACGACGTCCAGTTTTGAAATGCTCAATTATCTCAGCTTTTGTTAAAGTAATGCTAGTGTTAAACTTGTATGTCATAGTTCCATTAGAACGACTAGCCATTAGTTTAACCAAACCAAAACATTCTTCGATTTGAAATTTTGAATAGTCAATGCTGCCCTGATAGCCAAGGCAATTCCCACGCGTATTTGACTTCTCTCTGTATTGAAACTAAAACCTATTCAAAATTTTGTGGAAGACAATTAATGGTTACAAGATAAACTATGCGTTATATTAGTTGTGTGATCTTATGCATTATGCAACAAGGAAAGATGTGGACTTCCACCATTCATACCACAGCGGACTTGGAGAGAACGAGTTGATCAGTATTTTTAAGAATCATTCACGTTTAAATTCGGCTAAATTATAAATTATTTTGTTTTTAATTCATCAAATTCTTATTTATATCTGTTAAAAAATATAGGACAACTTGTAATTTGGCTAATCACGAATAACTAAAAAAAATGTTTGCATTATACTGAATGTTTACTCGATTCGTCTATCATAATTAATCGTCTTGTGTTTTTTTTTTTGACTTTTTCAAGGGGAACCCAAAGGCTTCCTAGGCCCAATATAAACCCTTCAGCGCATGTGAAATGCTCTAACTATGCATTGCAGCACAGTGTCTGGCCACTTTGACAGGTTCGGGGTTCGGAGCTAGGTTGGGGAGCACACCAAGCTAGGCAAGAACCACTAGGCCACTTGCAGTGGTTAATCGTCTTGTGTTTAATGCCCTTATACTGATGTCATGTTATATTTTTCGGAAACAACTTAGGGATTTTGGATCATGCTATCATATGTTGCTAGAGCGAGTCTTGCCTCCAATTAAGCCTTGATTGATTAGTTAGTAGTCTTAAAAAAAACAAAAACAAAATTTTTTGTCATGCATTCAGACTCCAAATAATATTACATTACACCAAACACAAAGTCCAAATCTTGCAACGTCACAGTTTGGAATAGTAAATCCCACTAATCAATCACATAATCAAGTACCAACCCGCACTTAAGTTTAAAAATTTTCAAAACACAACGAGTTAAACAGTAATTAGCACTAACCTAATCCCACTGCAAAAAAATTTCATTGCACTGGCATTGTAATTGACCTAATACCTATTATGCGATCTCAACTCTTAATATTTAGGTTAACCTTTCACAAATCCGGCCATTCATTCCTATTGATACAAACGCAACAAATTAAACAAAAATTAGCACTAAACTAATCCCACTGCAGAAATTCTTCATTGCACTGACACTGTAAATAACCTAACACTTAACATTATATCTCAACTTTTAATATTTACAATTAACCTTTCACCAAAAACTACATTTGATGTTATCCGATCGTTGATTCATATTAATACAAGTGCCACATCGGTGCTCTGAATCCCTTTCGCAGAATTTACCATGCACCCTGCAACAGTTGCTACAGTAGCTGAGAGCAAAACCCAAAGTCAACTCACCCACACCCCACGTCAACGCCTCGCCTACAAAAAGCCATGGTTTTGCCACTTTTTCCATCCCCCAGTACGGCGTCGTTTCCTCATTTTAGTCCAAACAGAAACAGTTGCCAAAAAGTGAAGGATTGATTCCACAAAGGCGGAGCATAAAGGGGTCCCCTCCTCCTCCTTCCTCTCGGACGTGAACTCCACCCGGTCAAAATCCAATTGAAATCCTCTCCCTCAGTTCCGATTCCGGCTCTCTCACCTCCGAAACGACGCCGCTTCCTGTTCCCTAATCTAATGCTCTGACCGATGGCCATAGCTGACCACAAGTCTTCGTCGTCTTCGTCTGACGGAAAAGTCTGGGGCTTCTTCAAACGGCCGTTTCGACCGTCCGGTAACGCCGCCGCCACTACGACGTCGTCTTCTTCTATGTCGCACCACCAGCCGAACGGCGACGGATCGATTCCTCACGCCTCGAGTTCCGTGTCGTCGGTAGCCAGGTCGCTGCTTCCGACTCGTCGTAGACTGAAGCTCGATCCCTGCAATAAGCTATATTTTCCTTGTGAGTATTATCTCATCCATTTCCTGCTTCTATCTGTTTTTTATTTTTGTATATATATTTGGTATGGTTCTGATTTTTGTTTATTTTTGGTTAAATTAGCTGTGTAGGTAGATTTTACTGTCTATTTTTTTCAATTTGGTTTTAGATTTTTCTGGATTTGGTTGCTGATTTTGTTTGTTTAAGCATGAAAATATCTGTTTTTGGAATATTTCTGTTAGAACATGAGGATTGGACATTTTTTCATGTAGCTCTGTACCAAATGAGAAGGTGATTTAGCTCGTAAGCGATTGTGATTTGGATTTTCGAGTAATGTTATGGATAGTTTTGTATTGACATGAAAGAGTTGGTGTTAATGGAGTTGGTTTTTTTGGATTATTTACTTATTTGGTGTGTGTTGATAGATGTATGCAAGTTTTAGTAGGAAATAGCGGTGCTTGCGTATTGTTTTTGTGGTGATAAACTCTGTGTGTCTTGTAGGTGAACCTGGGAAGCAGGTTAGGAGTGCCATTAGAATTAAAAACACAAGCAAGTCCCATGTAGCGTTCAAGGTACGATCAGAGGTTAAGTTTTCCTTTTGGGCATATAGTTTGATAGTTGATTCTATTATAATTGCCTTAATATGTTAGGAGTAAGTTCTGTTTCGGTGTTTCTTATCGTTGCTTTTCTATATTAGCAAGGTTTCATGTTGAATAATGTTGTTTGCATTCTTAAATTTGCTTATCCTGCTTGAATTTTCTGATGAGTTGATCACTTTTCTGTGCTTTAGTTTCAAACGACTGCACCGAAAAGTTGTTTCATGCGTCCTCCTGGTGCTATTCTTAGTCCTGGTGAGAGTCTCATAGCCACAGGTAATTTTCTGTGTATAATAACGTGTAATTTCATTTAAAAAAAAATGGTTTTTGTCATAAGGTTTAATTTTGGGTTTTCTTATTAAGTTTATCTTCTCAATGTTTGCTTTCTACTGCAGTGTTCAAGTTTGTGGAGGTTCCTGAGAACAATGAAAAACTAGTGGATCAAAAGAGCCGAGTTAAATTTAAAATAATGAGCCTGAAGGTGAAGGGGCCAATGGACTATGTACCTGAGCTGGTGTGTTACATGCATCCTTCAAGTGCTATCTTTAATTATGGTGTTACTTGGTTAATCATGTTCCTAAGTATTTGACTTGGATGTTTTCAATCCGTGACTGTGCTTAAAAGGCCTCAGCGCACCTCTTCAACTGAAGTATATCCTAATTAGATCAAATCATTTCAATTTAAATTTGATCTAATTCTTTTATGTGATGACATACTTACTATATATACAAATTGGAGATGGTAGGTTATGTTCTGAAGCACATTAATATGTATAATGAGCTTCTGGGCATTTAGAAAACTGCACATTACTAAGTCTGCCTAGATGACATATACTGAGCTACTGCCACATATAGTCGAATGACAACTATACAATGGTCATTAATGTTTAATATCAATGATACTGTTGTCTGCTGTGATTACATTTTCGTTAATGTGATTAGTCCAGAGTCTAGACATGATAGAATTCCAACCTTTTGAGTTCAAAGCTGATTTAGCTTTGTTCAGATTCTGTTGATTGCATCTTGATTGGATATGACTTTTGATATTGTCCTACTACTTGTTTAGAAACTGTAAAAAGGTATAGTCTTGTTCAATTTGAGGTCTTCGCTGTGAATTGTATCTTTGTTTTGAAGTTGATATGAAACTGATATGCATTGGTAGGATAATGGAATTTTCTTTTGCAATGTAGTTATTGTACATTAGTACTAATCTTAGAAATTCGCTCTTGCCCACAGTTTGATGAGCAGAAGGAACAAGTAGCAATAGAGCAGATACTACGGGTTGTCTTTCTGGATCCAGAGCGCTCTACCCCTGTAAGTGTTTTCTGGTGTCTCCACTATTCATTGACTTGATGTTAGTAACTCAATGTTAGCAGCTGTGTTTATAAGTTTTCATGAACCTCCTCGTGCATCTATCTACTGGTCTCATGTAAGATGCTCTAAATAGGGTATACATGTTTGAAAGATTGCACCTTGTATGTTGTAGGCTATGGAAAAATTGAAGCGCCAGTTGGCTGATGCTGATGCTGCGCTTGAAGCACGCAAGAAACCTCCAGAAGATGCTGGTCCAAAGATCATAGGAGAAGGTCTTGTCATCGATGAATGGGTAAGTACTTTGTTCTCTAATCACAGGAGAAATTTTTCTGAGTTGAATATCTTATCGTGTTCCTCATCCATCTTTTTCTTCTCATATTCTTTAGAAGGAGCGGAGGGAAAGATATCTTGCTCGGCAGCAGGTTGAAGGGTTGGACTCTGCATGAACTGGTGTTTCATTTGTGCTGGTTGGTTGAAGTGAAAATCAAAAGTGTTTTTCATTGTATCAGTTTATGATTTGCATTAGTACCCTCGTATCTTTTCCCGTAATGTGAAGGTGGTGGTTGTATTAAAAAATTGATGACGACAATCCAATATATTTTAATGTAAAAATGAAAAAGAAAAAAAAGTTTGAAGTGTAGAGTCTCCTTTAATTGGAGAGTACTCTGAACTTTGCTAGTCTCAGCAATCTGTAGATAATGCGATTTTGTTTGTCCAGAGGAATAATACTGTTCTTCGGGCAAGTGTTTTCTTTAGTGTCGAACTGATCTCCTAGTATCAAGTAACCTTTCTATGTGTCATAAAAAAAAGAAAAAAAAGAAGAAGAAGACCTTTCTATGGCATTGCTCTGAAACTGGCTTAGACCTTATGACTCATATTCTGCACTCATGGCAATCGATACATACTGTGAGAGGCTTTCTTGAGTATTGTAAATTGTAAATGAGAAATGCAGTTGATCTTACTAGACTGGTTCAGGTTCTCCGATGGATTGTACCTGTGGTGAAACGACCAGTTGATTTTCAATTTTCCTCGGCATACACTGATGTTCAAGAGATGATTGCTCAGATTGTATTGTATAGTTAGAAAGATCAAACTAAGAATAAGTAAAATGGTAAAATACAGGACCAGTAGGAAACGAAAAAAATATATGTACTTGTATTATACATTTTCTTTCGTTCTAGATGACCTTAAGAACGAAGGAAGGACGTAGTTTCTCTCATTATTTCGATCCACAAGAACACCAAAGAGGGATTTCAAGATTACACTTTAGAATATGCAAAGAAAGACAATGACCACGTTTCTTCAGGTAGCAAAAGCACATTGAGATTGCACCTAGTCTTAATTAAACAAGATTATCATAGTGCCTCAATTAATTAATCAAGGTTGGTCAACATATGGTGGCAACTTTTATGGCACTAAACCAGAATCCCAAGCCTAATGCAAAGCATGTCATCGCTTCCGTTCCTTCCCAAGTTTCTTGTGGATTCAATTTTTCTAAGAAATCATACACCGTCAATTTAGTACAGAAAATACAAATCCCGCCACTGGTATAAAACCAGAAACCAATGGCTTCCCACTAATGGTTTTAAGTTTGAAGTTATCCAAAACCACTATACCACCTTCCCCGCCAACTGATACTGTCCCAGACACATTGCCTATATAAAGCCTTATCCCTTTCAGCTGCAAGAAGAAGAAAAAGAAGAAGAACAAGTTCATACACATTATCTAAATATTCAATGAGTTATTGGAGGAGAGATACGCTAGGAACTGCTATTACTGTGGAGAGCAGCAGGGTTGATCCGGCAGGTGTTTCGAGCCCGAAGGAGAGCAAGCAGAGACAGTACTTGACATGCAGCAGGAGGTTTAATAGTCCGGTGGAAGGCGGTAGCGCTGAAAGTGAAAGGAGGAAGCAAGCTGAGGCTGAGGAGTCCCTTCACAAAGTCATGTACTTAAATTGCTGGGCACAAAGCTAACAAGAACTTTGGACACACGGATGAAGAAGACTTGAATTCATTTTGCTAGCACCTCCTGCTTCTCGATCTTCTCATTTGTACATAGATCCATACAGTACTTTTGGGTAGGAAGATCTGTTTGGGCAAGTCTTGTCATACACACTTGCATGTTTCTGAATTCCGGTGTTCATTTTTACATTAATTCAAGGCAAATATATATATCAGTTCTTGACAGATCATGCTTTTTAATTTGATTAGGTTTGAACTTTTATCAGAGATGTTTCAACCCCATTACACTACTAGTACGTGTACAAACCCCTTTAAAACATAACAGTTAAAGTTCAAAATATTTGCTGCAAAATCTTCTCAATTTTATTACTTGTGTATGTAATACCCGGTTGTTTCTTTAATCAAAGCAAACAGTGTGCTTTACTTTCATGATTCGATTACTTTAACTTTAATGATTATGCTGGGTTAATTGTTTGTGTTGATCGACATTGCCGACACTCTCTCTCTCCCTCACTCACACTCTCCCTCTCTCCCACTCACACTCTCACTCTCTCTATCAGCCGAACCCAGCAAGAAAAACAGAGCAACCATTCACCTGCCGACCTCTCTCTCCTCAGGCCACCTCAAGACGTCGGACCACCTCCAGTAGCTTCGCCTAGACCTTGCGCAGCCGCCGGTGGCATCCTTGCGCTGCAACATGGACTGTAGTGACGGCGGAGGACCTGGCTCCGTTTGAGCCGATTTCGAATCAATCTCAATATCTTGAGCTACAAGCCACCAATACTCTTGATTCTTGGCTCATATGATTCGCATCAACTTTCTGAACAAGCACCAAGAAGAACCAGACCTGAATCGACCATTTTCACGTTCGTCGGAGCTTGACCGGTTTTTGATCGAAAACCAAAACCTTTCGATCGTGATATCTCGAGTTGTAGTGCATCATTTTGATTGATTCTTGAACCAGTGGGTTTGCCTTGATGTTCTTAACAACTCTCTAGAAGGAATCGAGGCCTGAAATTGAATTTTTTACGTCGAAATCTTGGCTCGCCGGTTTCTGGAAAATTTCCGGCCACCTTCAACTGTTCTAGGTAATTTCCGACCACTTCCTTTCGTTTTTAGACTTCATGCTAGTTAGGAAAGTGGTTAGGCTTGATGAGATAAAGAGGAGCAGCCCGGCCCCGACACCATTGGCGGTGGTCGGCGGCGGCTCTGCCACTAACTCCGGCGGCCCTTTCCGGCCACCTCCGGGGATCAAAAATATGGTTTCTGTACATTTTCAGATTCTATATTTCAATACGATCATTTCGATATATTATACGCAATTTTTGGATATCGTATGATTAAGTTATAAATCTTTAAGTTTCGATCGTGAGATTTGTGATCTGTGAAGTTAGGACCGTCAGATGGACTTGTAGTTTTGATATGATGATCTTATGACTGTCCCAGTGGCTTTGTGTGGTCATGGGCGAAGATCCGACCGTTGGATCTTCGTGATGATTTTTGGAGGGTGATCCTAAGGGCGATCCGTGAGGATCCGACCGTTGGATCATCATTTAATTTCGATCCGACCGTTGAATTGTCGTTTGAGTATGTTTTTGAGCTATTGGCTAAGATAAGGTCATGTGTGATTAGGTGATTGACGGTCTCCCTTGGGTGAACGATTTCGGTGTGTGTTGTGTTGAATTGAAGACGCAGCGGGAATATTGAGGTGAGTAAATCGCACATGGTTCATTCACGAACCGAAATTCGGTGATTTTATTTAATTGGGAAATTGTGGAAATTGTTTTATGAAAATAAATATTTGTTTTAAATTATATGGACTTGCTCAACTACGGTCCATAGGTAAGTAAAATGTATTTAAACTATAAAAATGAATTTCCTGATTTTAATGCATGTGAACTATAGTTGGTATTAGTGGTCATTCTTGTGTGGGTGACTACGTATATATATATTTACGTGGAATATATATTGGATGTGTGGTATTTGGTGAAGTGTGGAATTGATGCGATTGATTTACAATTCTAGCATTACTCTCTAGAAGATATAATTTATCTTATAGGTTGAGTTGAGTGTGATAAAGAGTAATTGAGTAAAGTGCTATAGTTGAGTCGTTGAGATGAGTTAAATGAGGAGTCGAGTGATTTGAGGCAAATATTTTCGTAAGGGTGAACCTTGGCCAAGGTGACACATATACTGCATGGGGGATTAAAATAAAAATCGTATGCCCATGAGTATACATTGTATGTTGGAGAGAGAACACGTAGTTGAGTTGTGGTGGTCATTGTGAGATGTGAGTTGATTGATACTTGAAGTGACGTTGTACACTTCAATTATTATGCAAAACAAAATTAAAATGTGCTTGAGTTGATTTTGTTACTTTAAATCGTGCAATCCTTTCATTTACTCATACGAGCTTTGCAAAAAGCTTACCGGGTTTGTATTGTTGCAATCCCGGTACACTATTCAAACGGTGTAGCGGGTAATCCTACAGGTCAGGAGAACCAGGGAGGTGATCAGGCTGCTTAGAGTGGTGGTACTTGAGTTACAACATCTTGTGAGGTTTGTTATGCTCATTTAGAGCTTTACAATTTTACTTTGTAAGAGTGAGATGTAATAATTAACTCGAGGTTTTCGAGATTTGAATATTGAGAGGTGTGAAGTGTGGTTGTTTGTGAGAAAAAAATTCAGGACATTTATTCTATTAAGTTGTATAATTCATGCTTCGGATTTGAATTTATTTATTCAAAATCCGGGGCGTGACAGTTTGGTATCAGAGCGTATGGTACATATTTGGTGATATGTCAATACTTACCGAGTGATGGCCCGTCTGCAGCGGATCCCCATCCTGTACTCTTCGGTATTGGCAAAGTCATTGGGTATGTGTGAGCGTTAGGAGTCGTCTAGGACGTCGAGTTGCTTTAGGACCTTGAGTGCTTTCCTTGTGGTATTAACTTGGTTAATATGGACTGGTATTTGACTTATAATGTGTGTAAGTGCTATACTTATATTAACCAAGCGTACTATGCACCTTAGGTAATGGACAGACAGCGAGGCCATAATGTGCGCAGAAGAGGAGGCGGAATTGGTGGTAGGGGGGAAAGGACCCGCCCCTTAGAGGAAGTTTATTTGAGTGATGCAGAGTCTTCTTTTGATGTACAGCCTACTCCACCTGTTGTGGAAGTAGTGGATGTCGTTCGCTTAGCCAAACTGGTTAAGGAGATCAAACAGTTAGGTGCAACCCCATTTGAAGGGGGAGTTGATCATTGGGCTGCTGATCAGTGGCTTGAGAATATGATGAGCTGTTTCGAGATGGTGATTTGCACCGAAACTGAGAAGTGGAAGATTGCTGCTTATCTTCTTCAGGGTGATGCCAGGATATGGTGGGCTGGTCAGAGGAATACAGTGAATATGGCTACTCTGACTTGGAATGGTTTTGTGGAACTATTCCAGGACATGTACTTCCCTGATGCAGTGAGGGAGCAGATCGAGTTAGACTTCATTTCTATGGAACAGGGGACTATGACTGTGAGAGAGTATGAAACACGGTTCACTCAATTATACAGGTTCGTTCCCCAGTTGGATGCCCAAGCCTTGGCTAAGAAGTTCCTGAGAGGACTGAATTCCAGGATTAGAGAGATAGTGTATCCTCTTCGGTTAACCACCAAGGAAGAGATCTTTGCTAGTGCCATGGCCCATGAACAGGCAACCAGCATGCATACAAGTGAACGAGGAGTTGTGAGAGAATCCTTGGGAAAAGGGAAAGCGATTGTGGGGAGTAGTGGTTCCAGGGATCATGGAGGTAGGTCGTGGAAGAGACAGCGGACCAGTTTCCATCCACAGGCTCCAGCTAGGATAGTCAATCAGTACCAGGCCCCAGCCAGGGTAGCACCGGCCCCATTTAGAGCTGTACCTGTGAGGCAAGTAGCACCAGCTGCACTGGTGAAATGCTACAACTGTGGTGAACAGGGCCATATCTCTAAGGTGTGTATGAAGGCGCAAACCAGGGTGTGCTTTAGATGTGGCCAGCCGGGACATATTTCCAGAGAGTGTACTCGACCTCAGGGTGGAAGACGGGATAACCAGCAGAGACTCTTGCCCCCAGCACCAGCTAGAGTTTTTGCAATCGGTCAGAGAGGCACTGGGGTGGAAGGTACCTTATCTGTTTATAACTATCTTGCTAGAGTATTGTTTGATACGGGAGCCTCCCACTCTTTCATGTCTAGTTCAGTAGTAGATGTGTTGGGATTGATTGCCATGCCTCTTACTAGATCATTATGTGTTACATCACCCCTGGGTGTGTCTCTTGAGCTGAATATGTTTTGTGATGATTGCCCTATTGGGATAGGTGGTAGAGAGTTCTCTGCCTCATTGATTGTGATTCCGGATCACACATATGATGTGATTTTGGGTATGGATTGGTTGAGCCCGAACCATGCATTGATTGACTGCTTTAGGATGATTGTATCCTTCCATATCCCTGGACAACCAGTGTTTCATTACCGTTGTCTGAAGTCCGACATTACCATGAGGGCAGGGATTTTGGCACATATTGAGTCAGGGAGTAGTATTTCTGAGATTACAGGGATTCCTGTAGTTTCAGAATATGCTGATGTGTTTAAGGAGATACCAGGGTTGCCTCCAAAAAGGGTAATGGACTTCTCCATTGAGGTGATACCAGGTACTGCCCCGATATCAAAAGCACCCTATCGGATGGCTCCAGCTGAACTTCAGGAGTTGAAGGTTCAGATTGATGGATTACTGGCTCAAGGGTTCATCCAGGCTAGTGTATCTCCTTGGGGTGCACCAGTGCTGTTTGTGAAAAAGAAGGATAATTCACTCCGATTATGTGTGGATTATCGGCAACTGAATAAGGTAACCATCAAGAACAGGTACCCTTTACCTAGGATTGATGACTTATTCGATCAGCTTAAGGAGGCTACGGTGTTCTCAAAGATTGATTTGAGATCTGGATATCACCAGTTAAGGGTGAAAGATGAGGATATCCCAAAGACGGCGTTCAGGACAAGGTATGGACATTTTGAGTTCCTTGTCATGCCTTTTGGTCTAACTAATGCACCTGCAGCATTCATGGACTTGATGAACCGCACATTCAGTCTTTACTTGGATCAATTTGTGGTAGTGTTCGTTGACGACATCTTGATATATTCAAGGTCATCAGATGAGCATGAGAAGCATTTGAGAATTGTGCTACAGACATTGAGAGAGAATAAATTGTTTGCCAAGTTTGAGAAGTGCGATTTCTGGCAGAAGGAAGTCAAGTTCCTTGGTCATGTGGTTTCAAAGGATGGAGTTTCTGTGGATCCTTCGAAGGTTGAAGCAGTGATGAGTTGGAGCCGCCCTACCACTGTTACAGAAATCCGTAGCTTCCTCGGATTGGCAGGTTACTACAGGCGCTTCATTGAGGGGTTTTCTAGTATCGCTTCAGCTTTGACTAAGTTGACACGGAAGGACACTCAGTTTTTATGGACGGATGAGTGTGAGAAGGCTTTCAACGAGCTGAAGACCAGGTTGACTACAGCACCAGTGTTGACTATTCCTACTAGCGGTGGTGGTTTAGTTATCTACAGTGATGCATCTCATCAGGGTTTAGGGTGTGTGTTGATGCAGAATGGTTGTGTTGTTGCTTATGGCTCTAGACAACTGAAGGTTCATGAGCGGAATTACCCCACTCATGATCTAGAGCTAGCTGCAGTGGTGTTTGCCTTGAAGATTTGGAGACACTATCTGTATGGCGAGAAGTTCGAACTCTTTTCTGATCATAAGAGTTTGAAGTATCTGTTCTCTCAAAAGGAGTTGAACATGAGACAGAGAAGGTGGATGGAGCTCATAAAGGACTATGACTTCACCTTAGAGTACCATCCCGGAAAGGCCAATGTAGTGGCGGATGCCTTGAGTAGGAGACCGAGGGGTATTATTGCTTCTGCCATGATTCAAGAATGGCTCATGTTGGAGATTGCATCTGAGTTTGACCTTGTAACATCAGTGGGAAAACAAGGGATCTTCCTTGGTAGTATTTCTGTGCAACCTACTTTGATTTCGAGGATTATTCAGGGTCAAGCGCAGGATGTGTTCTCACGTGCAAGGTTGACAGAATTAGTTGCAGATTTGATAGATGATTGTCCTTCTGAGTGGACAGTTGGACCTGATGGTGGTTTGAGGTTGAGATCGAGACTGTGTGTTCCGGATTGTGATGAGCTCAAGGGAGAGATTCTTCGGGAAGCACATCGATCTCGATACACTGTACATCCGGGAAGTACCAAGATGTATAAGGATCTACGGAGGCAGTTCTGGTGGAATGGAATGAAGAGAGATGTGGCAGAGTATGTGTCCAGGTGTCTTACCTGTCAACAGGTAAAGGCAGAGCATCAGAGACCCGCAGGTATGTTGAAGCCATTACCTATTCCCGTGTGGAAGTGGGAGCGGATCTCTATGGACTTTGTGACTGGATTGCCTAGGTCCAGACAAAGCCATGATGCAGTATGGGTGATTGTGGACCGGTTGACGAAGTCGGCACACTTTCTTCATGTGTCGAAGACATACTCGGGTGATACTTTGTGTAAGTTGTACGTCAACATGATAGTAAGACTTCATGGGGTACCGGTATCGATTGTTTCTGATCGAGATGCCCGTTTCACTTCAGATTTCTAGGTTGGGTTCCAAAAGGCTTTTGGAACTTCCTTGGATATGAGTACAGCTTTTCATCCACAGACTGATGGACAGACGGAGAGGGTAAACCAGGTGATGGAAGATATGCTACGAGCTTGTGTCTTGGACTTCAAGGGAAGTTGGGAGGATCATCTGCCGTTGATTGAGTTTGCCTACAACAATAGTTATCACTCTAGTATCGGGATGGCACCATATGAGGCTCTTTATGGTAGGCCATGTAGAACTCCTGTCTGTTGGGCTGAAGTAGGAGATAGAGCATTCTTGGGTCCCGAGATCGTTCAGGAGACTACCGAAAAGATCTCTATTATTCGAGACAGGATCCGAACGGCACAGAGTAGACAGAAGAGCTATGTTGATTTGAAGAGGAGACAGGTTGAGTTTGAGGTGGGTGACCATGTATTCTTGAAGGTCTCACCCATGAAGGGCATAACTAGATTTGGCAAGAAGGGAAAGTTGGCACCAAGGTATGTTGGACCTTTTGAAATATTAGAGAGGGTTGGAGATTTAGCTTATCGGCTTGCCTTGCCTCCTAGTATGTCGGGTGTCCATAACGTATTCCATGTATCTATGTTGAGGAAATACGTTCAGGATGAGTCACACGTGATCGATCATGGCACGATTGAGGTACATGCGAATACAACCTTTGTTGTTGAACCTGTTCGTATTTTGGATAGGTCAACAAAGCAACTTCGAAGGAAGGAAATTGACTTGGTCAAGGTATTGTGGAGTCACCATGATGAGGGTGATGCATCATGGGAGTTGGAGTCTGACATGAGGAAAAGGTATCCTCAGCTATTTGTCGACGAGTGTGCCTAAATTTCGGGACGAAATTCCTTTAAGGGGGGTAGATTGTAATACCCGGTTGTTTCTTTAATCAAAGCAAACAGTGTGCTTTACTTTCATGATTCGATTACTTTAACTTTAATGATTATGCTGGGTTAATTGTTTGTGTTGATCGACATTGCCGACACTCTCTCTCTCCCTCTCTCCCACTCACACTCTCACTCTCTCTATCAGCCGAACCCAGCAAGAAAAACAGAGCAACCATTCACCTGCCGACCTCTCTCTCCTCAGGCCACCTCAAGACGTCGGACCACCTCCAGTAGCTTCGCCTAGACCTTGCGCAGCCGCCGGTGGCATCCTTGCGCCGCAACATGGACTGTAGTGACGGCGGAGGACCTGGCTCCGTTTGAGCCGATTTCGAATCAATCTCAATATCTTGAGCTACAAGCCACCAATACTCTTGATTCTTGGCTCATATGATTCGCATCAACTTTCTGAACAAGCACCAAGAAGAACCAGACCTGAATCGACCATTTTCACGTTCGTCGGAGCTCGACCGGTTTTTGATCGAAAACCAAAACCTTTCGATCGTGATATCTCGAGTTGTAGTGCATCGTTTTGATTGATTCTTGAACCAGTGGGTTTGCCTTGATGTTCTTAACAACTCTCTAGAAGGAATCGAGGCCTGAAATTGAAGTTTTTACGTCGAAATCTTGGCTCGCCGGTTTCTGCATTTCTTCGCCGGTTTCTGGAAAATTTCCGGCCACCTTCAACTGTTCTAGGTAATTTCCGACCACTTCCTTTCGTTTTTAGACTTCATGCTAGTTAGGAAAGTGGTTAGGCTTGATGAGATAAAGAGGAGCAGCCCGGGCCCCGACACCATTGGCGGTGGTCGGCGGCGGCTCTGCCACTAACTCCGGCGGCCCTTTCCGGCCACCTCCGGGGATCAAAAATATGGTTTCTGTACATTTTCAGATTCTATATTTCAATACGATCATTTCGATATATTATACGCAATTTTTGGATATCGTATGATTAAGTTATAAATCTTTAAGTTTCGATCGTGAGATTTGTGATCTGTGAAGTTAGGACCGTCAGATGGACTTGTAGTTTTGATATGATGATCTTATGACTGTCCCAGTGGCTTTGTGTGGTCATGGGCGAAGATCCGACCGTTGGATCTTCGTGATGATTTTTGGAGGGTGATCCTAAGGGCGATCCGTGAGGATCCGACCGTTGGATCATCATTTAATTTCGATCCGACCGTTGAATTGTCGTTTGAGTATGTTTTTGAGCTATTGGCTAAGATAAGGTCATGTGTGATTAGGTGATTGACGGTCTCCCTTGGGTGAACGATTTCGGTGTGTGTTGTGTTGAATTGAAGACGCAGCGGGAATATTGAGGTGAGTAAATCGCACATGGTTCATTCACGAACCGAAATTCGGTGATTTTATTTAATTGGGAAATTGTGGAAATTGTTTTATGAAAATAAATATTTGTTTTAAATTATATGGACTTGCTCAACTACGGTCCATAGGTAAGTAAAATGTATTTAAACTATAAAAATGAATTTCCTGATTTTAATGCATGTGAACTATAGTTGGTATTAGTGGTCATTCTTGTGTGGGTGACTACGTATATATATATTTACGTGGAATATATATTGGATGTGTGGTATTTGGTGAAGTGTGGAATTGATGCGATTGATTTACAATTCTAGCATTACTCTCTAGAAGATATAATTTATCTTATAGGTTGAGTTGAGTGTGATAAAGAGTAATTGAGTAAAGTGCTATAGTTGAGTCGTTGAGATGAGTTAAATGAGGAGTCGAGTGATTTGAGGCAAATATTTTCGTAAGGGTGAACCTTGGCCAAGGTGACACTCTACGATTCAGTTAGAGCTCTAGTCTGTCTGCCTTTGTACTGCTTGGCCGGGGGATAACCTTGAGTTATCGTATGCCCTTGAGTACACTATACTGCTAGGGGGATAACCTTGAGTTATCATATGCCCTTGAGTACACTATACTGCTAGGGGGATAACCTTGAGTTATCATATGCCCTTGAGTACACTATACTGCTAGGGGGATGACGTGAGTTATCGTATGCCCTGGAGTATCATATACTGCATGGGGGATTAAAATAAAAATCGTATGCCCATGAGTATACATTGTATGTTGGAGAGAGAACACGTAGTTGAGTTGTGGTGGTCATTGTGAGATGTGAGTTGATTGATACTTGAAGTGACGTTGTACACTTCAATTATTATGCAAAACAAAATTAAAATGTGCTTGAGTTGATTTTGTTACTTTAAATCGTGCAATCCTTTCATTTACTCATACGAGCTTTGCAAAAAGCTTACCGGGTTTGTATTGTTGCAATCCCGGTACACTATTCAAACGGTGTAGCGGGTAATCCTACAGGTCAGGAGAACCAGGGAGGTGATCAGGCTGCTTAGAGTGGTGGTACTTGAGTTACAACATCTTGTGAGGTTTGTTATGCTCATTTAGAGCTTTACAATTTTACTTTGTAAGAGTGAGATGTAATAATTAACTCGAGGTTTTCGAGATTTGAATATTGAGAGGTGTGAAGTGTGGTTGTTTGTGAGAAAAAAATTCAGGACATTTATTCTATTAAGTTGTATAATTCATGCTTCGGATTTGAATTTATTTATTCAAAATCCGGGGCGTGACAGTGTATACCACTCAAGATCATGTAAATAATGGAGTTTTTAGTGCTGCTAATGTTACTCCTAAATACTATTTAATTTCAACTCGAGCCACTTAACACATTACACATAATCTCCGCGGCTGCATCGTGCTCACTTCTATATCTACTCACACCAGACCTCCAAATTAATTAAAGAACAAATTAAAAAGTGAAAACCACAGTTAAGACAACGAAATCAAATCAACATAAGTTGGACAAAGTGGTTGGCATATTTTGGCATATCAAGGCATAAAACATTTCATGCTTTGAATATGTTTTAATTATGGATTGAAGGATGCAGTGGACAAAGTGATAGCAAGGTCATTCACAGAAGTCATTGGCTTAATTAAATTGTTTGGGGCACAAAGAGTTAAATGTTTTGGACACAAAGATGAAGAACAACCATAAAGTTTAAACTCAGTTTGGTCCTTGTGGGACACTGGGATGCCATTTGCTAACCTATCGGGTTGTTCTTGACTTCTTTCTCATGCGTTAAGAGCAAATCTGATTACTCATCCTTAAGAAATTGGTCTACAATAATTTATTAAAGAACATATAAACGTATGTCTTCTAATTGTTTATCTAGTATGTTCCGCAATTTCATAGTTGAATTACATCATAGAAAACAATCGGCCTCTTTGGGTTTGGAACTCAGAGAGTAACGATTTTCTTGCCTGTAGTTGTTGGCCTGATACCTTATCTTTGCCATTATAAATAGGGAGGAGTTCAATTAGGATGACAAACACCATCAAGATCAAGCTTTCTACTTTAGAGGAGGAAAAAGTAAAGATCAGTAGAAGAGAATGGCTGAAGCTTGCAATGCAGCCATCGTTATGACTTATGAACTTGACAATTCTGATGCTGTCTTTTCTGCTTGTGGTCTCTTTCGCTGAAAGCCGATTTCTTGGTAATTAAATCTATATGGTTTTGTTTAATCGTAGCATAAAAAAATAGTTCGATGTAATTAGCAAGAATATCCCAAGTGGATCACATTATCCTTGATCTGAACCATCCATATTATATATATATACATGTTAAAATCAACCATATCCAAAATCGCCCAACCAGTTGATACCCTCTCCAGATTTTGGAGTATCAAATGGTTTCTGCATGCTAAGGTTGGTTTCTTGCAAGTATAATCTTTACAATTTAGACCCATTTCAAAAATGAATCGGATTACTGAACTACTCTGCATGCATGCATAGTGGCACTGAAAAAGGGATTAAAATCGTTTAAGCAAAAGTGCACAAACTTAATTAGAGTCACTCTAAAGCATGAACATATATAGATGGAGTTATTTGGTTATATGTTTGAAGAATTTCCTAGATACATTTTTGTTTGATGTTGAAATAATGAATTAAGAAAAAGGGATCTTGAAGCCTGCCACCCTGAAATGTGATTCAGTGTACGGTGTGAAAACTGGAGACACCTGTTTTGAAATCGCTGAGGCTTTCAACTTGTCTGCTGAGTTCTTTGATTTCATCAATCCCAATCTCAATTGCAAAACCCTCTTCGTAGGCCAATGGGTTTGTCTTGATGGAGAATTAAGTTTTTAAGCTGCTGATGCTCATAGTTCTTGATACTCGAGTAATTGGAAAGTTACGAATAATGAATAAAGAGATCATAAGAACTAATAAAGTGATGGAAGTACTCGACAGCCATTTTCCACTGTTATGTATTTGCCTATTTGGCGTTGGAATTTAATAATTTGACTGTGTTTCTTTAGTTCTGAGTACTCATATTTGTCAAAAAATTGTTAACCTTGCTACACAAGCATCCCACTACATTACACGCACCCTTACCACCACTACATTAGCAATGCATTTCAGTGAAGACCAATCCTGCCCTTTTATGGAGTTGCTTAGAAATATTGTATCATTTCTGGTCACAAAGAGCTTAATACAATGAAGAGGAACCACAAAATTTAAACTCAGTTTTGGTCCTTGTGGGACACTGGGATTCCATTTGCTTACGTATCGGGTTGTTCTTTCTCATGCTTAGAGAGCAAATCTGATTAATCATCCTTATGGAATTGGTCTACAATAATTTATCAAAGAACATATAAACGCATGTCTCTGTCTGTTCTAATTGTTTATCTAGTATGTTCGTCAATTTCATTGTTGAATTGCAACGAAGGAAACAACTGGCCTCTTTGTGTCTGGAACTCACATAGTAACGACTTTCTTGGCTGTAGTTGTTGGCCTAGCCCTGATTCCGCATCTTTGCCATTATAAATAGGAAGGGTTTCAATTAGGATGGCAAACACTAACAATATCAAGCTTTCTACTTTAGAGGTGGAAAAAGAAAAGATCAGTAAAAGAGAATGGCTAAAGCAATTAAATAGCAATGCATCCATGGTTTTGACCGGAAATTCTAGTGTACTTGTGGGTATCTCATATCCACATTTACAAAAGTGACAACAAATTTGTTGTCAGAGTGGTGTTGAGTCATATTTTGTGTAATCTTAGTTCTAATAATAGTAATTACATCTCTTACGACATTGTTATAAGCTTTTGAACAAATTCGTTGTCAATGTTGTAATTTTTGTTTAACTATATGTAAATAGTGTAAATGAATATGGTAACTTTTGTTCTCAATGTTGTCATTTTTGTTTAACTATATGTAAATAGATTTACAATGGTAACTTTTGTTCTCAATGTTGTACTTTTGGTTCAAATAATTGTAATTTTTTGTTCAAAGAGTTGTAAATGAGTGTATGAGATACCCACAAGTACCATAGCTTGTCTCGGTTTTGACAGTTCTGATGCTGTCTTTTCTACTCGTAGTCTGTTTCGCTGAAAGTCGATATCTTGGTAATTAGTTCTATATGGTATTGTCTAATCGTAGCATAACAAAATAGTTCGATGTAACTAGCAAGAATATCCCGAGTGAATCTCATCATCACCGATCCAAACCATGCATATTTCTGTCCTTTTAATGTCATATATATGGGTCAAAAATCAAGCATATCCAAAATCGCCCAACCAGTTGTTATTTGCAGATTTTGGAGTATCAAATGGTTTGTGCGTGCTAGGGTTGGTTTCTCGCAAGTGTAAAAATTGAAATTTAGGCGGATTTTGAAAAAATGAGTGGTTCGATCGGATTGCTGAACTACACTGCATGCATGTATATTGGTATTGAAAAATCGTTTAAGCAAAGATGCACAAACATAGAGTCATTCTAACGCATGAACGTATATTGATGAATTTATAATGTTATATGTTTCAAGAATTTCATTGACATATTTTTGTTTGATGTTGAAATAATGAAGAAAACGGGATCCTGAAGCCGAAGCCTGCCACCGTGCAGTGTGATTCAGTGTACGGTGTGAAAAGTGGAGACACCTGTTTTGAAATTGCTGAGGCTTTCAACTTGCCTACTAAGGTCTTCAATTCCTTCAACCCCAATCTCAATTGCACAGCCCTTTTTGTAGGCCAATGGATTTGTCTTGATGGAGAGTTCAGTTCTTAAGCTACTGATGCTCATCGTTCTTGATACCCAGAATAATTGGAAAGTAAATGAATAAAGAATAAAGAGATCATAAGAACTAATAGAGTGATGGCAGTAGTACTCCATAGCCATTTTCCACTGTTATGTTTTTGCCTATTTGGTATTAGAATATAATATGTTTCTCTAATTCGAGTTCCTAATATTTATCAAGAAAGGTTAACTTCACAACACAAGCATCCATTGCATTTTTTTTTTCTAAATTAAATATAGGATTAGGTGATATTAGTTTCTCTGCGACAGCCGATTTAGGTTGACTGGCACCCACCCACAATCTCAAAAGAAAGGGGGCTATCGCAACCGGAAACCCACCGGCCGTCCCTCTATTTTATTTTATTAATCAAAGAAAAAAAAGCACAAGAAGAGAGAGTGGAACAAGAATCAAAACCTCTCTGAAAACAAAATGAAATAAATTACTCAAAGTGATAAGCATCCACTACATTACACGCACCCTTGCATTTCCACATTAGCAATGCAATTCAGTGAAGATCAGTCTTGCACTCCTACCCTTTTATGGAGTTGCTAAGAAAAATTATGATTTCTGCAAAAGGACAGCTACTAACTCTTCGAGCATCGATCTTAAAACGTTCAAATTAAGTTTCGAGAAAACGGGATTTAAAAAGTTTTGTTCAGTCTGTTACTTATTTATCGGTCACTCTTTTTCACTCTTCTTCATCACACATAAGACACTATAGTCTCATGCATAATATTACTCTTAAACATTTCTTTAGACGAAATAATATTTAATCTCATCAGGTGATATTAAATTCAAGAATTGGTGATGATGAATTCTCTACTGGTTAGGTAAAGTTCTAAAGGATATGGAGGTAGTGATAGCTAGGCCGGGATGTGATAGGAGAAAGCCCCGGCTGAACAGTCCATACACAAAAGCGTGCCCAAAGAGCTGAAATTTTTTGACACTAGATGAACAACTCGCAAATTTGCACCCCTATCCGATTGTACTTCTCATCCGAAGAAAGCGAATTTGATCCTTTTTATGAAATTGGTCTACAAGTTTTGGGAATCATTTTATATTAAAAAACACATAAGTGCTCTATTTGTTTGTCTAGTATTTTCCGCAATTTCAACAATGAAATTGCATGAACGGAAACAACTGGACTCTTTGTCTTTGGAACTCAGATAGTAACGATTTTCTTGGCTTTATTTGTTGGCACGCCCCCAGGTTTCTGCCACTATATATAGGAAGGGGTTCAATTAAAATGGCAATAGCAAAAACAAAATAAAACTTTCTAGTTCAGAGAGGAAAAAAAAGATTAGGAGAATGTCTAAAGCTGATACCAATGCATCCATGGTTATGAACTTGACAGTTCTGATGGTGTCTTTTCTCCTTCTAGTCTCTTTGGCTGAAAGCCAATTTTTCGGTAATCTATATAGGATCTTTGTCTATTCATATCATGAAAACAAAATCGATGTAATTTGCAAGGATATGTAGAGTATCTACTTTTGCACATTGTTTTTCTATATTTTGTACTTTAATTATCCGAATCATCTATATCTAAGTCACAAAATAAAATAACCATTTAACTTTATAGCTAATAAGAAATTAGATGATGGTTCCGATTATTGAACTACACACATAATAGTTACGAAAACTAGCTACTCGAACTAAAACCGGCACATATAATTATATGCATTTAGTTTTATTATTGACATGCTTTTGTTTGATGTTGAAACAATGAAGGAAATGGGATCTTGACACCTCCCAGTCCCATAGCTCCGCCTCCCAGCTCTCCCTCCCCTCCCACCCTAGAATGTGATTCAGTGTATGGTGTAATAAGTGGAGACACATGCTTTGAAGTGGCTAAGACGTTCAAACTCACTACTGCATTGTTTGAAACACTCAACCCCAATCTCAATTGCTCAGCTCTCTTCATAGGTCAATGGCTTTGCCTTGATGGAAAATTAACTTAAGCTGCTGTTATTTTTACTTTTTTCTGTTGTTGAGAATGAATGCTGCTGTAAATTGATCCTCAAAACAACTGGGAAATAAACTATGAATAAAAATGAACTAATGGCAGTCCAAATTAATCATGGGTTCATACTCATTTTCAATTGTTATGTTTTCTCTATTTAGTGTTGGAATTGATAATTTCAATATTCTTTGATTGGATATATATTTATACATGTCTATATATCAATCGGGGACCCAAACTGGGCCTTTAGTTTGCTATTTAACCTCAAACCTCGAGGATCAGATTGGGCCAGCTCTAGTAGTTGAGTAGTTGAAGATGCGCTTTTGTACTACAGCCCCAATACTTGGCGGGCTGAGCTCCTATGGTCCACGAATGGATGCACGCATCCAATGACGTAATTAGCACAAACTTTCTGCGTTTATTAACACTAC
This sequence comes from Rosa rugosa, assembly GCF_958449725.1. Lineage (NCBI taxonomy): Eukaryota > Viridiplantae > Streptophyta > Magnoliopsida > Rosales > Rosaceae > Rosa > Rosa rugosa. Next base: position 69,479,938 of record NC_084821.1, on the reverse strand, counting down.
CGTCACATCCGTGTGATGCACATCTTAGGTTAACAGGAAGAACGTGAAAAAAAATATTTATCACCCACTTCTTAATTTTTTTTTATAATTATGTTCTTTTCTTTTACCATAATAACCTTTTAAATGATTTAATCTTTTATTTTTATTTATTTTGTTTTGAATAACATTTTATTAAATTTTGGTGAAGTTTTTTTTTTTGAGAAAGAATTTTGGTAAAGTTTTGACACCAAAAATGAGGCACCATTTTATAATAGTAGTTAAAAATGTCGATACAGAATTTAATTTAATTTTTTTGTCTAATATTTAATATGTTTTTTTTGTTAGCAATCACCCAAAAGACACTTGCATCACACAAAGTGTGTATATCAAGACTACTTGCTCGAATAGAACTTTCCCCAAAAACTCAAAAAGGGCTCAATTGTATGCATCCTCTGCTTTATGAACAGGGATATGGGGGGACGGACATGCTCATTGAGCATCCAAAGCTACCTAAAGAAATAACAAAATAAACTTAAAAGAAGGACAAAATTAGCATATGATACCCATTGCCCGCGTCTTCCTTTTGAGATTGAGAAATGAATTTCACTTATCCAACTCTATCCAAAAACATATCCATTACGACTCAAAGAGAGAACCAAGAACTTATAAAGTGCCCCTATGAATTAAAATCTAGTCATGCGATTCTTCTTTTGCTTCACACTAAGGCCGTGACCAAATTGACAAAGCGCCTCTCTTTTGGTAGCTACAAGGTTTTTTGGCCTAAGAATTGTGTGGTATCTAATTCTTATATTACCAAGTTGGATTCACCGCCAAGCTTTGTGAAATTGTAATGCCTAAAGTTCTTAAATCTCATTATGGCATTGTGGAGAAAAAGAAAAATGCTACAACCAAAAGCATGTGATATCTATTTTGATTCGATCCCGCTTTGAATAAAGCTATATGATTATGAGTGGTAGCAATGTTCATGATCTAATGGTTTCATTCTGTACTTTCTTCTTCCATTGCTAGAAAGTTCCTTCTTAATTTTCCAGACAAATCCATTTGGGTGGGTTCATGTTGTTGTTAATCAATTGTGCCTTCATAATGTCCCACAATATCATATCGTGCACATATTTGTGTGTAGGTGTAAATTCAAGTAATACGAAGCACAAAAAATTTAGACACATATCATCTTCATTTATATTGTTTTATCACTCAACATTATCACGTGAAAGAGATAATTTTGACAAATACTATAAAGATTGAACAAGTTATATATTGTATTGTGAGCATTGGTTATATGTTCTCAAACTAGGTGAACACCCATCACAAATGTACCTAACTATTGTATAAAATGTGGGTCGAAGAGATAGATCTTGTGGCCTAAAAGAATGCATGTGTCCATAAAATTGAAGGATTGTGAAGGTTAGGTGTGTTATGTTTTTTATTTAAACTATTCTTTCATTTAACAGTTAACACTGTCATGTAACAGAAATAGCCTAGTCATTAATTTTTTGTTTTAATCATTTGTTGATGCAATCCTATGTGCGATTATTGCTTGTCTAGATACAGGAATATTTCAATCCGAAGAGTTTGTGAAATGAGTCATCAATCCATCCTTAGGGTGTCTAACATCACATGTTCAATAATGCGCCTAGGCAAATAGAGCATTAAGTTCAAAAAACATTATTAACTATTATCTTATGTATTTAGTGAGAATATTAATGTAGTACATTAGCTCAAGTCGGGACCGGAAAATTTTATTATTTAAACGTGTTTATTAAATTATCACGTATTAATTTATTGAAGTTTTACTATAATTACAAAAATACCACTGCACTTTTATTTTTAATTGTTTACGAAAATGTCAATGCATCCAAACAACTATTATTATTAATTAAAAAGCTACTACTAAGTACCTAAAAAGATATTGTCAACGAATTGAAAAGTTACTATCAATGAACTGAAAATCTGTTGTCGTTCCATAGAAAAATTACTGTTAGTTAGTTGACAATAGCTATTCGAAATAAGGTAGTGACTATTCTGTTGAATGACAATAACTTTTCTAAAAATTGACAGTAGATTTTCGGTGTGTTGATAGTAGCTTTTTGGTCATTTGACTGTAGCGGTTTTGTTTGTGGAAATATTTTTTTTGTCCGTCGAC